>NW_018164688.1:234014-262761 GCF_001263595.1 Phalaenopsis equestris
TGGGTAGTCTATGTAGATACTTCTTTCGCGGATATTGGTTTAAGGTGCCTCCGCTCGATCTTGTTTGGACGGGCATTCTTAACCTATCCTTGCGAGGTTTATCACACGTAGACTCTCCACGTTTTAATTTTTCTCTTGTTTGTCACTTTGTCGTATGTCTCTTTTTATTCGATTCCTCTTATCTTCGAATCATTTATATGGTTCGGGAGGGAGATTTATTCGAATGGGGGAAGTATATGACGAAAGACAAACTGGCGACTCCTTTTAAAATGAAAAAAAGGAAAAATGAACGGAAACATTGACTAGTGTGCTTAGGTCATTCATATATCTTTCAGTATTGCGGGACTTACCATTGTCTTGATTCTTATTTAACTAGTTATTTGCTATTATATCTTACGTATTACTGAACCTATTATTGTCTTGGTTCTTATTTAACTTGTTACTTGCTAATACATAAATGTTATTTGTATGTGTTAGCTACAATAAAAATGCATAACACAGGGAAATGTGCGAAGAAAAATTAAAGCAACTTAATGCTCTCTGAGTATTAAAACTCATATATTGCTCGCTCTCCTTTCATGACTTCCACTTTTATTGGCGAAAAATTAGTTGAGGAGTTGCTTGTGGGTCATTCAATGAGATTTAACAATATATTTTGAATGATAGATCGTATTTACTGATATGTTGGAAGAACTTCACAGAAATCATGGACTCCATGACTTATCTGGGATGCCTTTAAGAGAGTTTTTAGCTATAACCATATATATTTTATCACAATATGAGTTTAGTCATGGAACAGTTTCAACACTCATCAGAAATAATTAACAGATATTTTTTAGTTGGTTTGGATGCTCTAACCAACTTATCCTAAAAAATTATCATACATGAAGACCCTACATTTCAATGCACCTCTAAAGATTCACAAGATCAACGCTATATGCTATATTTCAAGGTAGATTTATGCGTTCATCTATTCCATATTTCAAAATTTATTTAAGCATGATAACCTTAATTCTTACATAAATGACATAGGACTGTATTGGAGCAATTGATGGAACACATGTAGATACATGCATATCAAACGGTGAAAAAATTACATATATTGGGTGTTGTGGGTCACTGATAGAAAACATTATGAGTATATGTGATTTCAATATGTGCTTCACTTTTGTGATGACTTAATGAGAAGAAAGTGCACACGATAGTCGTATTTTTAAGTGTGCCATGCAAACTCACAAATACAATTTTTTGAAGCTGCCTCCAGGTTTACTTGAATATGAATAAATAAATATGTATTGCATTACAATACTAATAAATAAACTTACAACAGAGAAATATTATTTGGTTGATGCTGAATATATATTATAAAGAGGGTACTTGAGCCATTTTCTGATACAAAATATTATATTTTAGATTTTGAAGGAGTCAACAATGTAATTCAGAGCAAGAAGATGTGTAACAAGAAGCACTCTTCTCTACGTGGTGTTGTTGAAAGAACATTCTGGATTTGGAAAAAATGGATTATTTTGCGTTATATGCCCATCTATCACTTCAACAAACAAGTGAGTATTGTAGTCGCTACGATGAATCTTCAATACTACATTCATCGATATCCTTCATGTTGTGATACTGATTTTAATGGTGTAGATGATGACGAATCACATGTTCGCACCGAGACATACGAATATCGCCTAGGCCATTCAATATCACAAGCTGAATCCGATTTATATGACTCTTGTACACTTGATGTGGAAGGTGCTGGGGAGGTGATAAAGTTGAGAGAGCAAATTACAAGGCAATAGTTAACGGGTGAAAAGTTTTTGTATGCTGCATTTTCTCTATATGTGTAATGTGTTACAAAAAACAACTATTGCTTATTGTAATGAAGTTAAATGTAATGATATAAGTGTGGAATTTCAATTTAGTGTACATTACTTTTTCATTATTCTCCAAGGTGGATGACCTCTGAGCAATTTTGGGTTTAACATGGATTTTTTTTTTCTGGCATGTTTTTTTTGGATTTGAGGTTTATGATGACATAAATGACTTTAGTGGCTCTTCTAGATGACCTTTGTAGTGATATGATTTTGTTATACAAACGAGCTCAGTATTACATGGTTTAAAAACATCCAATAGCCCATTTTTTTAGTCATATGACTGTTATAGATGGTCTTTTGTGGTGATATGATTTGTAACACTTACGAGCACAATTTTACATAGTTTAAAGACAATCAAGATCCCCTTTTTTTACGGTCATACGATTGCTGGGTTTTTTCTGAATGACATTTGTGGTGATATGCTTCTGTGACACATTACATTGTTTAATGACAACCAATAACTCTTTTTTATGACACATAAGAGTTCATTATTACATTGTTTAATGACAACCAATAACTCTTTTTTTAAAGGTCTACCGTCTTCTTGTAGTGACAAATTATTTATTGGTTTATACTTTATTCGTTGAGACCTCACAACATTAAAAAAATTTGTGTATTTATTATTATTTTCTTAGTAATGTTACATCTAAGGGTCTTTACTTTGTGGTTTTAAACCTTCAGAAAAGATGAGCTCGAGTTTCTGATGCCTATAGAGTATTGTATTGCTATTGTGGACTATAATGTTTTGCTTACTCGCGACAGGAGCATAATTATAAGAGACAATTTTACAGATGTTCAATGAATATATCAGAGAGCAGCAAGTTCTTTGGGTGGGCGAATCAATTTAATAATTTCACCTCTGATAGATTATCTCGTGAAATTGTCGTCTGCATTTTAAATTCAACATTATCATAATATTAATTGTTATTTTAATTGTTTTATTTTTTTACTGTTGGTTGTTGTGTTATGTTACGCCTTGATCCCAAAATTAAGAAGCAACAATAGTGAAATGATGATAGATAGATGGAAATAAGTCAAATAAGTGCCGTCCTCACGAAAAATAAATGTAAACAAGTAAAATACAAAAGATGATATACTTTTGAGAGGTAGATCGACTCTTTTACACTCTAGACGTTGCTAGGAACACCGAAAGAAGAAAACACAACAGCCAACAAACTAATGCATAAAGTAAGCAAAACCTAAGTTCTTCTAATAGAATCTCCTCCCAACATTTCAAAAACTTTCCTCCCTAACTTTCCCCCCAAACTCCCTTAATTTCTCCTCTCTGCATAGTTTATTATGCCCAAGCTCCCTTAATTTCTCCTCTCTGCATAGTTTATTATGGCCTTAATGGAACCTATCCTTTCCTTCTTCAACGGCTCCCCTTATCCGTCCCGCTTCTTTCTATCGCCAAGAACGACCTACCTGTTGGCAGTTATAATGCCTTCAGCGGGCCCAGGGTGGATCGGCTCTTGTACCAACTCATCTATGGGCGTAACATTACTCCCCCCAAAAAAAAATTACATTGTTCTCAAGGTGGAAGGATGAAAATTGCTTGTGGATCACCTCATAAGACTCCCATGTTGCTTCATAGTTTGACAGATCCATCAATTTGACCAATACCTCCTTTGTTCCCTCTACTCCTCGACACACTCCTTCGATCTTTAACAGTTTCAAAATCACCTCCAAGTCTTTTGTCAGCATCGGTAGTGTGGTCGAGGGTGTCTGATCTCCAATCGCATTTCTCATCTGCAACACGTGGAAGACTGGGTATAGCGCGAACGATGGTGGTAACCTCAAACGATTAGCCACTTCCCCGATGCATGTCATCATCTCAATTGTCCAAAGTATCGTGGTTAAATTTTCTCGTTCCTCCTTTTGGCCAATGTCTTATGTCGGTAGGCCTCAACTTTAAGTAGACCATGTCATCTGGTTCAAATTGCATCTCTCATAATCTGCTTTTCTCTTCATGATTTGTTGAGCTCTTAGTAAATGCCCCTTGGGCTTTGCTAGAATCTCGTTCCTCTCCTCCAAGTATTGATCGATGTTAGATATTGGTGTGACACCATGCCCATAATGTACCAAGTGGGGTGGGTCCTTCCCATACAATATCTTAAAAGTGATGGTCTGTGATGCGGTTTGGTACAACAAGTTATACCAATATTCAGCTCATGCAATCCACGTGGCCCATAACTTCAGCGTATCAGATACAAAACAACTCAAGTTTGTCTCCACACTCCTGTTGATCACTTTCGTCTGTCCATCGGTCTCGGGATGATATGCGGTGCTCTTCTCATGGACTGTCCATTGCAACCTGAATAACTCTTTTTAGAAGTGATTGAGGAACACTTTGTCCTTATTCAAAACAATCGATTCCGGTACTTCGCGCAAACAGACCACTTCTTGGATAAATATCGCTGCAACTGAGACAACCATGTAGGGATGTCGTAAGAGAATGAAATGTGCATACTTAGACATTCCATGACCACCATAATCACCGTGACCTCTTCTGACCGTGCCAATCTTTCGATGAAATCCATCTTCACTTGTTTTCAAACTTTTTCCGGTAATGCTAATGGTTGTAGTAATCCTTCTGGTGTTGTGGTCAAGTATTTGTAACGCAGATTTAAGTCGCATTTTGCCACCATATCCTCGTTGTCTCTGCGATCCCCACCTAATAAAGTTTTGTCACCAGCCGATTGCACCCCTGAATTTTCTTCAATCACACTACTATGAAACTTTTGCATTAATTTGAGAATATACTCTAAAATTTGGGTAGCACGAATCGCTTCTAGTGGAGAAGTTGCTGTCCTCTTATTGCATATCCTGGATGACTTTTTCGGATCTTGTAGTAACTCAGCCCTTATCTTCCTCAGCTCCTTATCCTTTCCGCTTTCCTGTCTCAAGGCTTCCCAATCTAGGACCAAAGGTACTGATAGGAGTGTCAATTGGGGCTCCTCCACTTTTCTCGACAGTGTGTCAACTGCGTTGTTCTCCAAATCTGGTTGGTACTGAATCTTGAATTAATATCCCAGTAGATTGGATAGCCTTCTCTGATGCTCTTTAGTCATCATTCGTCGCTCCAACAAATACTTTAAGCTTTTTTGATCTATCCAGACGAAAAAATATTGTCTCAACAGGTAGGCCCGTCACTTCTGAATGACCAAAATTCTTAACAATTCTCATTCATATACTGACTTAGCCTTGCTTTGGCCATAGAACTTGGTTGATGTAGGTAATCAACCACTGATCCTCCATAAGCACTGTTCCCAATCCATACCCTGTTGCATTCGTCTCCACCACAAATAATTTACTGAAATATGGAAATGCTAATATCAGTACGCTAGTCATGACCCTCTCCCTCTTCAGATGTTCAAATAGATGTTCAAATGTCCGTGTTACTGCTTCCCCCTAATTGAAATGATTTTTTTAGCTGCTCCGTCGATGACCGTGCTATGGTGTCATATCCTCTCACAAACTTTCAGTAGTAGCTAGTGAGCACCGAGAATCCTCTCTAACTCTTTCAAATTCCTTAGTACAAGCTATTCAACAATATCATCGATCTTGGATTGATCCACTACTACCCTCGTTTTGGTCACCACATATCTTAGGCACTCCACCTATAACTGTGCAAAAGAATGTTTCTTCAAGTTAAAATACAAATGGTGCGCTCTCAACAGGACTGTTCTGAGGTAACTACATGCTCTGTCTCTGTACAACTGTAGATCAGAATATCATCAAAGAAAATCATGATAAAATTTGGAGATAAGGTTGAAAAATCATGTTCACGAGAGTTTGAAATGTCGTCAGGGCGTTGGCGATGCCAAACAATATCATTAAGAACTCATAATGTCCTTCATGTGTCCTAAATGCTGTTTTGTGCACATTTGCTGGATTCATCCTGATATGGTAGTGCCCTGACTTAAGATTAATTTTTGAGAAGACGACTGCCCCATAAACTCAACTAGTAACTCATCAATCACAAGAATGAGAAACCCATCCAACACTTTTTCTTTATTCAAAGCCCAATAGTTCATGCAAAATTCCCCAACTAACATCATTTTTCTTCACCAACAAAACAGGACTAGAAAAAAAAGGGCTTGCACTAGGCCTGATAATCCCGACCTCGAGCATCTTTCAGATTAGTTTCTCTATCTCATTTTTTTGAATTTGGGGGTGCCTGTATGGTTTGACACTAATGGGGGAAACACTATTCAAGGTAATAGCGTGCTCTCCCTCGGGGGAGCTAACCTGCTTGGTTGTTGGAAGACATTCGTAAACTACTTTTGGAGCTGATGGACCTCTTCAGGAAACTCTGCAAACTCTGAATCTTGAATCCCCTCAATGCTCTGCAACTCTACCAATTAGCCTAGTCTTGCTCCCTGTTACCAACTTGACCATGGTTTTAAGCGACACCATGATTTTTGTATTAATTAGCATCTCTTCTCAGCATCACCTTTCTACTCTCTACTTGGAACTCCATTGTCAAGGACTTCAAATCCACCTTCATCTCCCCCAATTTTTGCAGCCACTTTATCTCCAATATCACATATGTACTGCTCAAATCTAAAGGAAGGAAATATTTCAGCACCTGTAGGCCATGTAGTGTCAGATCCAACTCTTGCAGATTCTCCGACTTTTCTCCACCTTCCTTGTCCCCATCATGACGTCGAAGCTCCCTGTAGTCACCACCGTTAACCCTAGCTTCTCTACAACCTGCTTTGAGATGAAGTTTCTGTAGTCACCATCTTTAACCCTAGCTTCTCTACAACCTGATTTGAAATGAAGTTATATGTGGCCCCGCTATCCACCAACACCACAATCGGCTGTTCCCCAATTCATCCCTTTACCTTCATGTTGTGATTTGGGGCAAATCCCACCATCGAATTGAGAGACACATCTTCACATCTAAATGCAGATACTCCTTTGTTGCTTTCTCTTTCGATTACTCACTCTTTATATTCTCCTCCTACACTAAAAGAACGTAAAGGGCGCTCTATGCAAAGTTGTCTTGGGGCTTATTTCTCTTCACAACGGTAATACAATCATTTGGCTCTTTTATCCTGCACTTCTGCATCTGTGAGGCTATTGAAAGTACCCGGAGGCCGGAGACCTGTGCTCATTTGGCGTCTCTTTCTGAAGTGACATCGTCTGGGTCCTCTGTGACGTGGCTGTCACAGTAATCTTATAGAATCCCCCGGTGTTGCCGCCTTTGTCAGTATTTTTAGCCTGTTTCTTTTCCTCCATCATCTGGGTGAGCTCCATCATTTCCCTCAATCCATGCAATCTCAATGGGCGGATGATTGCTCTTATGTCGGGCTTTAGGCCTTTCAAGAAGTTCACTTCTAGTTTTGTTGCAGAATTCCCCTCAATCTCCCTGATAGGAGCTCGAACTTCTCTCGGTATTTCATAACAGTCCCCTTCTGATTCATATTATAGAATTGCTCGTGTAGGTCTTCTTCTCTAATGGCTGGGAAACACTCTAACTAGCAATCCTTAAATTATATCCATGAGTGCATCAAATACCTTGCCTCCATCAACTAGAACCGCACTAAAGCCTTCCTTTCCAAGCATAATCCTGCTGCGATTGATTGCAAAGTATCGCTCCACCCGATACAACCATCTATGTGCATCCTCCTTTTCGAAGATTGCTATATTCAGTTTCTTGACCCTTGCATCTCCACCCCAACCTTCTCTTCTATGGTATTTACCCCCATGTATCTTGGGTGGATCTCTCTCCTTCGATTATAGGCTTATTTCACTTCTGATTCTCCCTTTCCTCTATCGTGCTCTTCCGTGCTTCTGCCATCCCTTCTCCAATTTTTTTCCCATTTCCCTCCATCGAAAGTCTCCACTCCCCCTCCTTTCGGAGTCCCTGTGGGATGCTCTTGTAGGTAGATGAGGTCTTCTTCGTTGTCTTCTCTCTCGATCTCCTTCCATTTTGACCTAGCCAAGGATTCCCTGATCAACTCTTGGTTAGGATTTGCAACTGGAGCGATCAACATGGCCTTGGCTTGCATCTCAATGACCATTTTCATCATTTTTAGCTTTTCTCTTATGTTCTCAAATCCATTCGCCATCCAACTGTCAATGAAAGAAAACTTGTCCTCAATGGTGGCGAACCTCTCTGCCATTCTAGATTTGATTTGCCCTACCTCTCCTAGCACATCCACTTTCTTTGCTGACATCCCACAAAGATCTATGCTCTAATACTAATTTGATATGCCTCGGCCGCAAAATCAACAAGCAAAAATAATGAAACAACACAAATAGATGAAAATAACTCAAATAAGGGTTGCTCTTACGAAAAACAAATGCAAACATGCAAGATACAAAAGATGATCTACTTTCTAGAGGTAGATCTGCTCTCTCACACCCTAGACATTGCTAGGAACACCACCAAAAGAAGAAAACACGACAACCAACAAAATAATGCATAAAGAGAATAAACCCTACCCTAGGTTCTGCCCCTAATAGAATCCCCTCCTAGCATCTCAAAAACCTTCATTCCTAATTTTCCCTCCAAACTCCCTTAGTTTTGGCTCTTTGCATAGGTGATTATGGCATTAGTGGACCCCACCCTTTCTTCTGCGGCTCCCCCTGCCCGCCCTGCTTTTTTTGTCGCTTTGTCGCTAAGACCGGCCAGTCTGTTAGCCGGTTATAATACCTTCAGCCGGTCCGGCTCATTCATGGGCGTAACATGTTACTCTTTAGTGAGGTGTCAGTTGTTTTATTTAATGATAAAACTTGATTTCTATTTTCATATATGAAATGTGCAATCATAACTGATTTTATTATAAACAACACAATAATATAATGACAGAAAGGTCTTTTCATCATATACAACTGCAACACACCTGCACAATACAAACAAATATACAACTTCCCTGTAGCAGCTTCCTGGCACAGCTGCTGCACAATAACTTTTTAATAAGACCCTTAATGTTCTTTAAGCTCTTTTGCCTCGACTGCATTGACTTAGGATATTGCCAAATAAATGCTAGATTTTATTTTGTTCTGTCTCTTTTATTGGATGTAGTAACTTTCTTGTCTATGCTCTGTATTCCTAGCTTATTTTTTTATGATTTACTCATTGAAAAATGTTACAATAGTTTGCCGGATAGTGGATTAATTTCTATCATACAATTCTTTTTCTTAAAAGTATAACGAGGAGCTTTTTGTCACCAAAATTTTCCCTAAACTTCATTCCGCGCTATAGCTTGTAAAGTATCAGATGATGGTCTACACTCTTTAACTTCTTAACTCCATCTTCATTTGCTTATGACTCGCTTGGCCTCATCATGTGGCACTTGGAAACTGTGGCACTTGGAAACTGTGGTTGTGGTGCCTAAATTGATAATGGTCATGGCTGTAGAGGAAAAACATTTTCTCTTGCTTTTACCACAATCACACTAGCTATCTTTTTGAATATAACTTAATACTTAGTGAAATTAAACCATTTCTCTACCGCCCAAGGCGTCTTTGCCTTCTCTATTACTGTTGTTAGCCCTTCTACTCTTACAAATTCTTCATGCTTTGACATTGTTTCTGGAGGATTGATCACTGATTTCAATACTCTTACATATTTGTTCTAATTTCTCTTCCGGCTCCGTAGTTATTTCTTCTTTTGATATTTTATGGGTTCTATTGTTTTTTCTTCACATTTTAATGGTAATTGATAGTTGATTTTCTTCATTCACATGCATTATCGATGTTACGACTCGATTTAAGAGTTTAGAATTATCAAAAGAAACACATGGAAGAATAATAAAATTAATTTAAATTTTAATTTCTACATCTAAAGAGAAGTTATTTAAATCGAAAGTGCAACTAACGAATAAAAATTAATTCAAGTCGAAGTAAAATAAGTTGTAAATTATAGTTCCTTTCTCTATCTTGTTTGTATTTTTCTAAATATTTTCTCATTTTTTTGTCATTTATTTTCTAGTTCAAGATCATGCCTGAAAATGTCTGTTTAAGAATATGGGAAGCTATCAATGAGATAGTTAATTCTCATATATCTAAACTACATTAATATAATGAAAAAAAAAGAGTAATCTACCTGCCATTCAAATATAATAAATCAATATAAAAATAATTGATAATTTATTATTTAATTATGATCACTCAAAATAATCTAGGATGTTTTATCATATATTATAATATCTTATCTAAACTATTAATATCCATCATAATATCACCGTTTAATCATAACTTAACTAACTCTTGCTCGATGCATTTCCTGCCAATACAATGCGGGATATAACATGTCTACAATTGTTTGTGGTGGAAATACATCTATTCAACTCTGGCTATTACATTTGCTATTGGCACAGTAAGGCGGGATCTTAATTTCTCAATTGCTTGGGGTGACAGGAAAATATAGATGCATACATATATTGTAATAACTGAAAATAAAAAAAATAAATATTAAATAATAATGATAATAATAAATGGAACATACTGTAAGGAGAGAGACTTTTTTCAGTTACGATATAAGAGTCGTATCTCTCATTTACACTTATTGCACCAATCATAACAAAAGAGCGAGAGAAAGCAGAGGGAGCGTGAGAGATAGGGAAGCAATCACAAAGGGAGGATTAAGGAGAGAGACTTTTTTCAGTTACGATATAAGTCATATCTCTCATTTACACTTATTGCACCAATCATGACAAAAGAGCGAGAGAAAGCAGAGGGAGCGTGAGAGATAGGGAAGCAATCACAAAGGGAGGAGGAGGAGACGTGCGAGTCACCTTGAGCATTGTTTCCCTCCACTGCTCATAGTCAAACCGAAGGGAAAAGGGCTCGAGTGGGCTTCGTCGAGTGCTGCTTGCAGGAAGTGGTGAAAGGAGGAGAAATCGAGCAATTTTCCCCCATTGACGCAAGTTCTCGGGCGTAAGACACTTGGCACGGCCTTTTGTGCCTTACTTGAGCAATTTGGAGGAGGAAGAAAACCTCTGCGACTCTTAGAGGAAGGAGGTGAAGCCGGACTGTTGGTGGAGGCCAACCAGACCGACCTAGCTGGGCCCGCCGCCCCCCCCCTCTTTGGTTGCTGCCTAATATAAGTCCTCCCCCTCTTATATATTAGAGCTGTTTTTGTTGGACTAAGAATTCAACGTTCTGTTTGGACGGCCACCGACGTCCTGTTTTCCTTTTTGAGGGCTGTTTCCGACGACAAGGAAGTGCTCCGGTTGTCCCTCGTGTAAGGTGGTGTTCTTCTCTACTTGTCTGGGTGTTTCTCCTGCTATAGCTCGGCCCCACCGACATTTATCTGTCCTTCCACCTATCTTGCTGCTGTTAGCCTTGCTCCCAGCACAACAACTGGCAACCGTCGCTTATTTCTCTTCCCAACAACCGCAGGCAGCTTCTCTGTTTGCCAATGTATGCCGGGCCCCTCCTTTCACCACTCCAGGCCGCCGCTCAGCCTCCTCCTTGCATTCTGCAGGCCACTGCCCTCTGTTGTCCTTCCTCCAACAGGTTGCCGCCCTCCTCCCCGCAAACCTCAACCCTTCTCTATTTCCTCCAGTTGTGGTTCAACGCCTCTATTATTGCCGCCTTGTTGCACCCATCGTCCACCCCCTTCAAGAGAAGCAAGATACTTCCCCCATCTACGATCTTCTGACATCCGACCTTCACCGCAGCCACCGGCCCTACACCTCTACTTTGGAGTTCCTAATCGTCGAGATTGTTTGTTTTTTTGTTGCGTTATTTATTTGCAATCGTCTTGCATGTTTGATTTGTGTGGTTGTTTTCTTTTAGTTTGAGTCTTCATTGTATTCTTAATTAAGTCAACAATAATATTTGTATTTCTGAGTCGTGATTTGGATTAAGTCCTGTATCATTTGGTATCAGAGCTAGCCCAACCTTAGTCCCATTCCAGGGTTTCTTAACATCCTCCCTTATCTAAGCCACCACACCAATTTTTTTTTTCTTTTTTTTTCTAACTTTTCATTCTTCTCTTTTTGTTATTTTTTTGTCCGTTGGGTTTTTGATAAATTATGGTATTTTCCGGTATCAGAGCTAGCCCAACCCTATTTCTTATCTTAGAGTTGCCAAATTCATTAATACCTAACCCAAACTCCACCCAAAACCCTTCTTGCTGGTTTTTCAAATCAGACACCCAATTTTTTTTTCCCCACCCTAAATCAGCCCCATACACCCTCTCTTCCAAACCTAAACCCTAGCTATGCCATCGAGGGGACAAGTACCGAAAGTTGTTCAGGAAATTACCATGGAAGAGAGGTAGCAGAAAATCTGTCGATTTCAACAAAGATTTGATGAAATTGAGGAAGAGACCCATGGAGAGATCACCGTCGATCATGATACTGAGATTCAATGAGGAGAGAGGGAGGGAAATCTGAATCCCTTCTCTTGGGATAATTCTAGTGAAGAGGAGGATAAACCGCGATGCTTTGGGATTCATTATCAGAGGAGGCTGAGGGATGGAGTGACTTTTGGAGGATAGAGAAATGTGGGTGAAGGTAGGTTTACTCGATTTTGACAGGAGAATGAGTCTAGATTATTTTGTTCAGTGATTGCAGACTGGAGAAGATTTTTGAGCATAAGGAGGTGTCAACTGATAGGAGAGTGAAGCTTGCTGACATAAAGTTGAAGAAGAGTGTCTCTTTGTGGTGGGAGAATTTTAAGAGAGTGAGATAGAGATAGGGTACGAACAAGTTCACTACTTGGGAGAAGAGGAAAAAGGAGATGCGGAGGAACTCCACCACCTACAACAAAGAGAGTTGTCGATAGAGGAGTTCATTGCAAAGTTTGAGCAGCTCATGTTGAAATGTGAGCTAGCAAAGTTAGATGAGCACATTATAGCCATATATTTTGGAGGCGCGAAACAGACCATCAACTATGTGATACAAACCAAGATAAATTTCCACAGAAATTAGAACAAACAAATATTTTCTTTCATTAAAACAAAACAACGCAACCTGAATTTATAAAGATAATTTTATACAATTCGAGAGATAGACAATCTCTCCTAACATTAACCCTTGCGACTATAATTCTAGAGGTAGGCGCTCTCTCCTAAAATCCCATCCTAATACTCAAGACAACAATCTCACCATGACCCTAACCTTAATCATATTAATTTATATATCACAATAATAAATAACAAAATACTAAGTTGCCCGTAGGCGCCGTTGTAACATTACTCCCCTCCCAAAAAGACATTGTTCTCAAGGTGGGAAAAAAATTGTAATTGTTACTGGATCATATTATATGACTCTCTCATAAACTGACTTAAGTTTGACTCTCGCCGTCAACACTTGATTGACATAAGTGATGGGTTGTTGCACTGCATGAGGACTGAGCCTAATCCATAGCCTGAGGCATCTATCTTTACAATGAAAGGTTGGTTGAAATTCGGTAACGTCTGCACTAATACACTCGTAATAGTCTTCTTTAACTTCTCAAAAGTTTGGGATGCACCTCCTTCCATGGAAAGTTACCCTTAAGTTCTACGACAACAACTACACAATCAAATTATAACCCTTTATGAACTTCAGTAGTATCCTGCCTAGCTCGATTGCGACTCTATTGAGTCATGATCCCATCATTTGCTTTCCCATTGGCTTAAAATCACACTGTATCGCGAGTTTTGTCCTTGTACGTCACAATCCAGTATTTGCTTCCTAACTAGCTCAATTGTGACTGTATTGCGATATTTGATCAAGTCGGAACTTCGATACATTGATTCTGTCTTTGATTCTTAGAGTAAATTGCTCTGATTCGAATTTGATGCAAACCAATATGATTATAAGAGAAAGTAGGGCAAAAAAATATTTTTTTCATCGAAAGAAAACAACACAGAATACATAAAAATAAGCACCTTTAATTTGAGAGGTAGACTATCTCTCTCAACCCCAACCCTAGCACCCACATTTAGAGAGTTAGGCGATCTCTCCCATGATCCTAACCCTATGCTAAAGACCACAATCTCATAATCGCCCTAACCCTGAACATATTAATTCTATTTATACCCAACAATAACAAATGACAAAAGACTAAATTTTGCTTGTAAGCACTGGTGTAAGACAATGATGTCCAACTACAAACTTATTGGTCGTTGGGTGATGTTCAAACCTTAATACTGAAGATGGAGAGAACATAAATAGTGAAAACACCCACCTCCATTCAGACAACCACCCCCAACTGACAGTATTAGTAGGAGCACACTTGGGGGAGTTGTGAAGATTGTTTAGGGGTGATGACAAAGTTGATCAGAGTATAAAGAAGCTTGAGAAGAGTTGCACACCTAGCACAGAAAGTGCTTCGAGTATCATTGCTATGGATACACCACCTCTGGGTACTTAGTTAGCAGGTTGTTTCCTTCATCGAAGAAAGTGCAATGGAGGTAGTGAGAGTGAAGGAGATCACAAAAGAGTGGTAAAGAGTATCAACTTGTGGAGATGATGGTGAGATGTTAGTTGTGAGGAGGGCTATGCAGATTGAACCAAAGAAGGATCTCTCTTGGTTGAGATAGCATCTTTCACACCAGATGTACTATGAGAGAGAAAGTGTGTAGCTTATTAGTGATGGAGAAAGTTGTGTGAATGTGGTCTCTAATCTTATGGCGAAGAAGCCAGACTTGGCTACTTAGAGCATCTCAATCAAATTCTTTGACCTAGTTGAAGAAGGGGAATGATATACGTATGAATCATTAATGTTTTATATAGTTATCTATTATGTACTAACTGTAGGATCATATGTGATGTGATGTGATGTGATGTTGTACCTATGGATGCCTGTCATATTCTGTTGGAGAGATCGTGCCGGTTTGATCGTAGGACTCTGCATGATTGGTTTTATAACAGCTACTCGTTCATGAAGGAGGGGAAGTGCATAATTCTTTTTTTTATCAGGGAGTCTGGAGGGACTCTCACTCATGTTGTAGAGAAGACTGTGGTCGCACATGCTACTTACTACTCGTTCATGGAGGGGAAGTGCATAATTCTTTTTTCTATCAGGGAGTCTGGAGGGACTCTCACTTATGTTGTAGAGAAGACTGTGGTCGCACATGCTACTTTTCTATTGTTAGTGTGGGAGACGCCAGCAATGATGACCTTAGTTATCCTAGAGGTTATCCTAGAGGGGATTGAGGAGGAGACTGAGTTATCAGAGATGATACAATCACTACTAGCTGATTTTCAGGATGTGATGACCAACAATTAAAGGAACTACCACCTCTTATAGATATTTAACATGCAATATACCTTATTCTTGGAAAGGTGTTACCTAACAGGCCTGCTTACAGATTGAGACCAACTGAGTAGGAGTTGCAATGGTTGTTGCATGACCTTATTGCTAGAGGGTTGGTCAGGGAGAGCACTAGTCCATGTGCTGTTCCTGCTTATGGTGCCTGAGAAGAATGGTTCGTGGAGGATGCGATTTCAATATGATCAACCTCAAATCTGTTTTTCCTAAAATTAGCCTGGTTGATTTACTGGATCAATTGCATTGTGCAATCATCTTTTTCAAGATCGACTTGCACATTGGATATCACTAGATCAGGATGAGGTTAGGGGATGAATGAAAGACTGCCTTCAAGAATAGAGATGAGTTGTATGAGTGGACAATCATGGCCTTTGGACTGTCAAATACATATAGCACTTTCATGAGGCTGATGAATCGGTGTTCAGGGCTTACTTTGGAAATTTGCTAGCTGTGTACTTTGATGGCATCCTGGTCTACAACATATCTAAGGAGGAACACTTGCAACATTTGAGGATATTCTCTAAGATTCTTTGGCTGGAGAAGTTTTTTTCCCACCCAAAGAAATATCACTTCATGATGACACATGTATGCTTTTTGGGTTATATTATATCTGGTGCAGACATTTAGATGGACCCTATGAAGATAAATGCTATTGTGAGTTGGACAATACCACAATTCTATATAGAATTGAGGCAGTTTTTCGAACTTGTATAATTTTTTAGGAGATTTATCAGGAGCTTTAACATTGTTACAGCTCCTCTGATAAAGCGCTTGAAAGAAGAGAAAATTTAGTAAACAGAGGCAGTTTAGCTCAGCACATGTTTGACATTCTAAAGAAGAAAGTGACTTGGGCCCTTGTGTTAGCTCTACCAAAATTTAGTCAATTGTTCGGGGTGGAATTTGATGCTTCTTATTTGTGGATTGTGCCATTGTGGAGCTAGGAAGGGCATCCCATATCCTTCTCAGTGAGAAGTTGAGCGACTCTGGGAGGAAGTATTCAACATATGATAAAGAGAATTCTATGCTTTTGCGAGAGCTCTTAGTCATTTAAGCCACTACCTATTTACTATTGAGTTTACCTTATTCACAGATTATGCTCTAAGGTTCCTGAACAGTCAGAGAAAGCTAAAGGGAAAACATGCTTTTTGGTTGAGTTTTTGGCTTCATTTTAGTTTGTGCTCAAGCGCAAGACTGGGAGTCAGAATCGAGTAGCAGATGCTTTCAACCATCACCACTTATTGATTTCCTTCTTTCGGGCTAGAGTTGTGGGATTCGAGGTGGTGAAGGAGCTATACGAGATTGATGAGGACTTCTGGGAGATTTTGGATCAATGTCAGGAGAGGTCTATGGGACAATACCACATATATGGTGGCTACCTATTTCATCAGAACAAGTTTTGCATTCTCAAATGTTCATTGAGAGTCCATCATACGGGAGAGTCACACTGGGCATTAATTGGTCTTTCTAGTAGAGACGAGACCCTTGCACTTGTGAGGGAACTTTTTTTTTGGCATATAAACAGATGGGGGATGCAGAGAGATATGTAAGTGCTGAGTTTGCCACCACAAAAAAAGGGGGTAAAATACATGGACGTCATTACTTGTACTAGAAGCTCTCTGTTTGGATGTTAGTATCGATTTCGTTGTGGATGTTAGTATCGATTTTGTTTTGGGTTTACCTAATATAGCAGAATAAGGATTCAATGATGGTAATGATTGACATGTTTTCGAAGATGACTCTTTGTTTACCTTGTCACAGGATAATGGATGCATCACATGTAGCTGACTTGTATTTCAGGGAGATAGTGAGACCGTATAGAATACCAGTGATCATTACTTCTGAGAGGGATGTCAAGTTCCTAAGCCATTTTTGGAGGCTATTATGAGGGAAGCTTAGTACCAAGCTTTAGTTCGGCTCAACAACTCACTCATAGACAAATTGTCAAACCAAGGTGATGAATAGTTAAAGTGAAGAATATCAAGTAGTGAGATTTGATTCTAGCATAACCTGAATTTTCTTACAATAGGTCTGTGTGTCAGACTACATGGCATACTTTGTTTGAGATTGTGTATGGGCGTAGCCCACTCACCCCACTTGAGCTAGTACCACTCTTCCTACTACAAAGGTTAGTGTAGATGCCGAGGCTAGAGTGCAGGAGATTCAAATGCTACATGAGGAGCTAGGGAGAGAGATTACTAAGCAGAATCACAAGTATTAGGAGCAAGCTAGTGAAACCAGGAAGAATGCGACTTTTCAGGAGGGAGATCTAGTGTGGATTAGATTGAAGAAAGAGAGGTTTTTCATGGGATATTTGTGGAACTCAAACCCATAACTGATGGACCTTTCTGGATCCTCGAAAGGTTGAATAACAACACATGTCAAGTTGACTAATTGGGAGAGTACAACATTTTTGTTACCTTGAACGTGGCTGACCTGACTCCATACTATGATTAGACAAACTTCCATACAACATTTCTTTTAAGTGGGGTCTCTTCCAAGTTACCTCCAAGTTATTTAGGACTATATATTTGTTTCTATTGTATTTTGATTTTAGTTTTTTCTTTGATTTGTTTCGGGATAGCCACCAACATTTTCTTTTCCCTTTATAGGGCTGTATCCTAGGGTTCCAACTGGTTTTTTGACTGTATCACGGTCTTCAGGTAGTGTTTATCCTTTCTGTAATAACCAATTTTTGAGAAAATATACCTCAATTTTTGCATCCCTCAGATTTCGGTCGAGTTAATTTTATTAAATTCTACGCGTTAAATCCAATAATTTGATATAAAACACTATACATTAATTATGAATAGATTGAGAGATATAAAATTTAAAAGCTATAAGTTTTATTAAATTAATTAAAGGTAATTAATTTCTAATCCTATGTTAATCCCACAACTTCAGCCAACAAACATTCCTTTCCCTTTTATTCCTTCGTTCGTCGAATAGGGCATACACGAGCTTTGAAACTCCCTCCTTATTTTCCTCTTCCGAACTCCCCTTTCCTTATTCAGTTCGCGCACGACAGTAGAAGTCGCCGTGACCCTTGCAATAGTGCAATGGCATGGGTAGTTGTGGGTTGCAAACCCAAGTGGCACCTAGGCTGGCGCAGCTCACTATCCAGGGTTTAGGGGTCAAATCCAAGTGTACGACTTCCTGTCTCTCGCCATTTTAAGCTTTCATTTCCTTCCTCACTCTTTGGTTTTGATTTTTACCTCATTTTTCATGCATTTTCATTTATGGTAGTAGTCGGAGGTGTCAATTGTATGTCAAAAGCATCGAATGTCATTTGCAAGCTTCCAAAAGGTTTATAGCGCTATATACATGTAGAAGTGTGGTTAGAGGTAATAAATAGTAAATTTAACAGCTTTGGAGAAGAATTGACCGTCGAGAAAGCCGTTTAAGTACGCATTAACAAATTATTTATATTTTTGGTTAAATTATTTTATGAGCCAAGATATTTTTAAATTTAAAGTTAATTACGAATTTTAGGTTATTTACTGGGGTGATAGACTCGAGGAGAGAGTATGGAATTTCACTGTAAAGCGACCCTATAAATTAGAGGTAAATTAATATCAAGTTAAGAAGATTAATCTGATTAATAAAAATATGTTAAATCATAAAAAAATGAATATTATGTTTTATAGGCTATTGAAATCAACTTAAAAGTCACCGCAGATTTTATCTTAGATATTGAAAATTAAGTGTTTAGCATAGAAACTGAGGTGAATAATTGTATTTCTAAATTTCAGTATTTTTTTTTATTTCAAATTGTATGTTTGACTTCATATATGCTCTTGTTTAAACCGATCATCATCATATTGATATGACATATGCATGATAAGCTTAGTAGAAAAAAATGTGCTTACATGAAAGATATACATGAGATGCAGGATACTTAGACAGACATTATATGTAAGATATACATATAAGAAGGATATCCATGATATAAGATATATGTATGAGATAGTTATAAGAGATATGCATGAGATATACTTATAAATGATATGAAGGATATACTTGATGAATAGTTGCACAATAGAATAAACTTGCATGTTAGTATATGCATAAAAATGTCCTAGAATAATGTATGTATGAAGAATGAAATAACTTGTATGTGAATGCTTGCTTGTGCATGTTTAAAGGAGGATTTCACTCTCTAATGGTACAAACATGAGACTCTATTGTACCCGCGCGTGTAGAGTTTTTCTACCACCACATACAATTGTCATAGCTAGATCACTAACCGCTGTATAGACGAGATAATATTGGTCAGGTGCAAGCAGACTAGAGCTTACCTCCTCAAACAATTGTATTGTTTACATTACTAACCACTGTGTCGACCGGATAATATCGATCATAGGTAGGTATGACCATTACACCCTAAGCAATTTTGATGTGTTGATCGCTAACTGACGGAAGCCGACCGAACAATATCGGCCAAGGGTGTGTTAGGTTTGTTGACGGTGATTCTCACAAAAACATATGTGCGTGTAAAATATAAAGTAAAAAATAAAGTTAAGATAAATGCATATATTAGTGTTTGTTTATTTAGAAAATTTATTGATGCATGTATTAGCATTTATCATATTGCTTATAAACATATATCAAATTACTTATAAACATATGTCGGATTGTTTATAAATTTATATCAGATTGTTTATAAATTTATATCAGATTGTTTATAAATAAATATGGAAGACTAGCATATTATACGTTTTTTTATAGACACATACATATTGTACTCTTTTCCTTGGATTACTATAATTTACTAGTGTGATTATTCCTGGTTTATCTTTAGAAATCTCATTATGTTGCTTTCATACTATTTCTAGCTTTTAAACATTTGAACAAAATGAATAGTAGATAAACAAATGTATACGAAAGACGAGAACAACAAGAAATGTATAATTTTTACTTGTTAATTTTAATTGCTTTCTTTAGCGTCTCTTTCGTGTATTATTTAAATATTAAATTATTATTAATAAAATTAGAATAATAGAGAATTTATTTCCACGTCCGATCGTCTGTTCTCGTCTTTATTAACTCCAATCCCCGGATCGGGTCCTGGCTCTTCTTATACCTTTTACTCAACCTTTCTCGCAACACTCCCACACCCTTCATTATTTTTTTTATGCTGCCACTCAGAACAACACTCCCACCACTGTTCCTGCTGCTCGTCATTTTTCCCCTTGCTATCCTCGCTTTCCCCATTATTGTCGTCACCTTCCAGCTTGTTGGCTAACCTCCTTGCCATTTCCCTGGAGGTCCAAACCCCTAACCGACACCACGTAAACCTTAGATCCAACACTAGTTGTAGTGTCGTGTTATTTTTGTTGTAATTTCCACTTTCCTTGATCTTTTAATTTTAGATTTTTAATACAGCAATAACAATTATTTTCCCTTGGGTGTTTGATAAATTTTGGTATCATTCACGTGTGCTATGGCAAATCTGCTGAAGCATTCAAACTCAATGCTTGAAAATTTTATGTAGGATAACATAAAATTATCTTGCTTTGTGAAGCATGTAACCACAAGGTAATGATGCTTTTTAAAAAATATGAATAAGATTTCTTTTCTAAAACTTAATTTTTAAAAATGTGTTGTATGATGTTCTCGAATGGGTTGCTTTTCCTATAAGACAGAGTTGTAAGTCTCACTCTTTAACTCCTAATCTCCACATTCAAATATTGAGGTTGACAAGTAAACTTGGGCATTGGGCGAGCCGACCTTGGCGTGAGCCGGGCTTATTCGAGCTTTGCAGTCAAAGCGGGCTTGGGCCGGGCTTAAGCCCGGTTTCTAATTACAATTTCAAAGCTAGTCCTTAAAATAAAATTGATTTTTTATTCCAATACTCATTCTCATTTCCCTTGATTAGAAAAAAAAAAAGTCAAGATAATTTTGCTTAAATTTAATTTGAATGAGTCTCTAAATTATTATCTTTTAAAAAAAAATGAATATAAGTTTAAAATTTTAATTACTTGCTTTTGTATTATTAAATTTTAAAAAAGTAAATAATTAATAAAATCTTTAACATTTTCCCTCGAATCATGCTGTTGATTTAAAATATTGAAATAATTACGTAATTGAGTGGTTGCAAGGATCTGCAACAAGAGTTTTAAATTGTTTTTATATGTACAAATTGTTTCTTATATGTTTATGTGAATTTAATTAAGTTTATACACATTGAATATGTAAGATTTTAAACTCAGAATATCTCGATATTTAAATACATAGAAGTTGAGTAAAATACAAAAAAAGAAAAGATTTACATACCGCTTATCAATTTCTTTTAATTTCATGACTAACACGCGAACTTCAATTTTTACATATTTGCTATCTTTTCGGTGCATGAAAGTGTATTTAATTTTTTTTTAAAAATAAAAAATGATAATTTTTATGTGATATGAATGATCTTGTTAGTATTAATGTAAAAATATAAATTTATGGCTAGATAGAGAGGAGAAAGGGGAAATTAACCACATCAAAAGCTTACAATCACGAGCTATACCTATGAGACATGGCCATTGGGCTGGTTGGGCTTATTTGGTTTTTGTCTAAGTCAATGCCGACTCGGGCTAAATTTCTATTTTTCATAGCCAAGCCCAGCCCATTTTAGGTGGGCTTATGGCGAGCCCTTCGAGCCACCCGTCCAATGTCCATGTCTAATGACAAGACGTAAACAACACTCTTGATATTCAAAGAATAACTTTTCAAACAAATGGTGATAAAATAGCAATTTTAGGTCTCACTCTTGGTATTATACTTATAATGCTAATCGAGTATATCGACACGATCCTTTATACATGCGGTAAAGTTTCAAAGACATAGGCAAATATCTATATAAGTTTAAATCAATGCTAGCTATGAATCGTCCATCTACAAGTTAGCACGTGTTGTTGACATGGCTCAAGCAACAATTTTTAACAATTCAAACCCCCAAATTGTGGCCACATTGAAATAAAATCTTAAATTGAGAGGTCTATTTTCAAAATAAAAAATTCAACTTACAAATACAAGTATTGTAAAAAATAAATATTTTAATGATGATTGTGTAGTCTGTGTTGAATGTAAATTTCTGTTGGATGGACTCTATTTTCGTAATACTTCTCGAATCTTATGCAAATTATTTTGGGGCCTAAATTTAAATGAAATAATTTACATGTAGAAATATTTAACAACATGAAATTTACAGCATTCAAGTGAAGTCCATTGCTTAAGCTAAGAACGAAATACATCTTTCTTTTGCTATAGTTTAATGGGGTTGACAAGTTTAAGTTTAACCTCTCCTCATGTAGATGCAATGTCATATTAAGCATTCTTAAAAGACCACACATTTGTAAGAATGTGGCATTTGTCTTTTGCTCCAGTGTTTTTAACCCTAAATAACACTACAAAGAGGAGCGATTTGATTTAAATTTATTCTCTTATACGAATATCTACATTCTTAGATAAATATCTACATCAAATTTATAAGGTTCATTTGGACAATGTAACCCATGGATGCGACACGACTCTTTCGTTCAGGTTGGGTTGATTACCTCTTTTGACCAAGTAGATCAAGGTTCATAACATCCTCAGATGCAAAACTATGAAATCTTGATGGAATTTGTAATCGTGAACTCCACTATCTGCTTTTAAGTAGAAGATGACAAAATATTCAATCTAAAACAAAATTTGCTGCTATATTACACTGTACAGTTCTAATTACTAGCTTTTGACGAAAGATGTATCTCACCACCAAGGGAGGTAAATAACTGTAGGAATTTGCACATATAGGAAACTTAAAACTAAATCTTAATATCCTCACAAAATTATGGCGAAATCTCTTAGTAGCTTCTTATTTTAAAGTTTAACTCACTTTATCAAAATTTGATTCAGAAAGGAACATAATAAACTCTCTCAGGAAAGCCAAGTGAGAATTTTCAGGGCCCACACGCATGAAGAATGATTATGTTGATTTTTTTAAGTTGTGAATAATCTTTAAGGTTTGTTTCTTTTCCTGGGAGTTTGAATAATATGCCCAAGGAATCTTTTTTCTTTGTCATTAATTGAAATTTCTGATAATTGGATATGAATTGCTTTAGAAATTTCTTTTTCTCCAGACTATGTATCTCTTCGAAGCATTTCAGGGCGCTAACACTCTTATTGGTAGCTAGATTCAGCAAATTAGAAATTGTTTTGATTTTGCATTTCGTACTATGTTAATCGATGATATGCTTTCTAATACAACTTTGAGAATAGCACTTTTTTAAAACAGTTCCATGCTTAATACGGTACATCAAGAATGTAGTTTATATTTGAATGAAGTGTTCTTTGAGTTCAAAATGTCATGTAATAATGTAGGCTGCATCTGGTACCAAAGGAGGTTCAAGTGGCTCACCTGTAATTGATTGTCAAGGAAGAGCAGTTGCTTTAAATGCTGGCAGCAAATCATCCAGTGCTTCAGCTTTCTTCCTTCCTTTAGAAAGGGTACGCCTTTTCTCTTTTTCCCGCATTTGTGAAATAAAAGACTTACTATGTCTATTCATATCTCTCTTTATGTTTGTTTTTAAATTATTTTTATTATATTCTAAATGTTCCATTTCGTTTTCTTCATGTATTAGAGATCGATTAATCTCTTCCCATGAAAAGATTTATTCTTTTCACATTTGTATAGGTATGCGATACGATTCGGCCCATAAATTGACACGATTTTTCGCTGAAATTAAGGCAAACACATATTTTATTGCAAGAATATCAAATACTTAACTCTAATACAAAAGATAAATTCCTATAATTTAAGAGGTAGGCGATCTCTTTCAATTCCTACAATTTGATAGGCAAGAAATCTCTCCCAAACCCTAACCCTAAGATTCCAGACACAATCTCCCCAATCCTAAACCTATTAGGGTCTATTTATACCAAGTAGAAATAAATAACAATAATCCTCTCAAAAAAAAAAAAAAGGTTGTAGGTTGTCCTCAAGGTGGTTAAAAAGGAAATTGCTGCTGGATCAAGCTCCCTTCCCTACTTGTCGCACATTTTGAAAACATGCAATGTCAGATCCTCACAACGGTGCCCTAGGGCAAATTTTTCATCACACAAAATATAGCCCATTAGCTTGCTTCTCCCGATTCTGTTTTTGTCAGACACTTGAATTTGATCTCTGGATGGAACCTTTATATTATTCTCTTTCGGCTCCTCCCCCTGAAATGACATCGTATGGGTCCTCCGTGTCATAGTCGTCGAGGTAATCTTGTGTAATTCTCTCGTGGTGCTGCTTCTGCTGTCCTTCTCCATCTGGTTCTTGTTCTTAAATTTTGGTTTGCTCTATTCTCTCCTCCAATTCTCACAATCCCAACAGTCCGATTGCTGTACGTATGTCGGGCTTTAGACTCTTTATGTAATTTCCTTCCAGCACTGCTTCATAAATCATCCTCAACCATCTCGACAAATGCTCAAATATGGAGCTTGAATCTCTCGCTATACTTCATGACAGTTTCTTCATGAGTCAATGCAAAGAATTGTTCGTGTAACTTTCCTTCTCAAATGACTTAGAAACGTTTTAACAAAGAATCCTCAAACTCTTCCCGCAACCAGATCAGATATTTAGCCTCCCTCCAAGGAAATCATGTTAGGGTTTTTCCCTCCAAACATAACCTTACTGTGATGAGCTTCTCCTCTCATTTTAGCCCATGCACGTCTTCCCGTCGAAAATCAGCTTCTTCAACTTATGTGTGAGTCTCCTTCCCAATTCTCTCGACTGAAGTTCATTCCACCCATGAAGCGTGGGTTGGGTTCTATTCCGTGATCCATATTGAATTCCCTCCTTAAGTCCGGCGCTAGGAAGGCTGCCTTAGCAAAAGATGCGGGCACAATTGGATGCAAATCTTTGCCGTTATCTCACTTACTGTGGTTCTCTGTTTTAAGTCAAAATCTTTCGAATTGATCTTCTTCAATATGGAATTGTATGCCGTCCCATTCTACCTACAGGTGCTCGCTCTAACTATTGGAATGTCACATTATTCCTTCCAAGTGCCGCCGCTCGAGTGTTCTCTCGATGTCGTCGCTCAATCCTACTATAGGCAGTTGTGGGTTTGCGTGAAACTTGAGCAGTTTCTTCATTATTTCTTCCAGGGTCATAAATCAACCCTCCATGGATGACAATCACCCCTATATGGACACAGATCACACCCCCATCTACGAGAAATGCTCAACCATTCTAGATATAAATTGGCTTACGTTTTTCTAATTTCTCTAAATCATCTATTTTTTTGGCTGCCATTACTTCCAGTTGTTTTTGAAGCCTGTATGCTACGATCACGTGGTTGGTTTGAATTAGGACTATTTTTCTTCGCTCGATCGTAGTCAACTAGCTCCAATTGCAAGTTTTCTACAATAGGGCAAGACACAATCTTCCCATCGAACTTGTGGCAAAATTGGCTTGAATCTCGATGCTTTCTAGCAAGCTTAGCTCATTAGTCTTCATAGGAGACTTATCCCCCGTCACTTTCCCAACAAGCACTCGAGTTTTGGGTCTCTGTATGCCACAATTATCAAAATAGAGCGGGAGGAGAAGTACAAGACGTTTTGAGTCTCTCTAAGCCGCAAAAACCGCGATTTGGTCTTTGCTTTCTCCGCAAAATTTCAATAACCTCAACCTTATCGCCTTCTAATAGGAGGATAAGGATTGCATTCACATAGGCTTTGTATAGCAATCGCGATTTCGTTGTCGGTGCTATATCTCGTTCACAATGACTCAGTACACCGCGATCCTGCCGATGCTCCCCAAATATCTCGACTGTAATACGAGATTCACGATCTTCTCGTTGCTTCTCAGTGAGCGATACTCCTGTTGTACATTCCGATTCCGTCGTTCTTCAACTAGCGCTGCTAGGAAAAGAGATTTCGGCGATTCCTTTTTCTCGGATCAAAACTCTCTCATATCAATTTGATACGATTTGACCCATAAATCTGCATGATTTTCCACAAAATTTAGGACAAACATACGTTTTATTGCAAGAACATCAAACACTAATCTCAAATACAAGAAATAAACAACTACAGTTGGAGAACAATCTCTCCCAATTTCTATAATTTGCAAGATAGAAAATCTCTCTCAAACTCTAAACCTAAAACTCCAGACACAATCTCATGCATCCCCAACCCTAAACCTATTAGGGTCTATTTATACTAAACAATAATAAATAATGAAAGATTAAACTGCCCTTAAGTTAAGAAAAGACTAAACTTCCTTGAGGCTAAGCCGGTGTAACTTTATGATGGATTGTTCTTTAATGTATACTCTCCATCCATTATCTCTCTTTTTTTCTTTTGGGATCGGGCATGTTATACTCGTTGATTAGCTGTTAGTTTAAGATTCCGTGAAATAAGAACTATTGTAACTTTTAACATTTTGGCAATATGTTGCTTAAGCCATACAAATGGGTTCCGACTCATGATGCCAGTGGTGGTCCCACTTTATCAATGTTAGAATTTATATATTTTTGTTCTTGAGAGAAAAGTGTCAAAATTGTCCCTGAACTCTTTATAAGCGGTCATTTTAGCCTCAGAGTTTAAAGAAATGTAAATTTAGTTTTTATAATTTTTTAATATGATTGAAATAGTCTCCAATAAGAATTATTTTAAACTCCATTAAAACAAATTGGGACTAATTTGACACTTTCATAAGCTTAGAGAATAAAATAGCCCTATCTAAATAAATTATCGACTATTTTGATACTTTACTCCTTTTTCTTTGTTTTTTCCCTTAAATTCAATTCCATGGGGGAAGGGGGTTGGTGTAACATTTTTAATGAACCATAGAATCACTTGTACTTGTTGATCAATTCATATGATTCTGATTTTGTCTATTCAATTCCCTGAGCAATTTGTGGTGCTTGTGGATGGTATTAGCAGGTTGTTCGTGCATTTGATATAATAAAGAGGAACTGGGATACCTTTGTAAGCCACCTAGATGCCGTGAAAATCCCTCGTGGTACGCTTCAGGTTTGTTGGTTTTCTTTCTTATTTTACCGTCCTTCTGCTTTGTGCTATCTATATTCATTAAAGATAGTTATTCTGCATGTTGATATATCGAGTTCAAATTATAAGTTGGAATATGGGCATTTGCTTTTTGTCAAATAATGCTGCAAAAACTATGATGTGGAAGCTGTTTAAGCGCCCAGTCCAAGGCGCTAAAACAGCACCCGGTTCAAGGCATTGAATGCTGCGAGAGAAGCCGCGCGAAAGCATGGAGAAATGCGAAGCAGGATCAGGATTGCGAACTATCACCATCCGGGAAGGAGGCTACTGCACCTGGGAAGCGTTTCTGGATTCTTCTTGCCTTCCTTTTGTGTGGGAGTTTTCCCTTTTATTTCTTTCCTATTTTTTCATCGTAGGAGTCTTTAAATTACTATTTCTGTGTAAGAGTCAATATTTGGTTTTGTTTATTTTCAGATTCCTGTGTGGAGTCCTTTTCCCCTTTGTTGGCTGTATCCGAGGAGGTGGTGGTGCTCCAGATATATTCTCTCATAGGTGGTGATTGTATCATTCCCTTTTATATTCCAGCCGCCAACCTCCCTTTTCCGTCACCCAACACCCAATCGACCCCCTTTTCGGCAGGTTTTACTGCTGTCCAGCCACACTCCCTCCTTCCCAACACTCCCAACCGACTGTTCTTCACCCCACTACTACTGCCCTTTTTGTCCAACCCCTTCCAGCCCCCCCCCTCCGCCTTCCGCCGGTCACCTACGTTGTCCCTGCGATTCTGCAACTTCTCATTGCCATCAGCATTTTTTTGCTGCCGCCATGCTCCCTAGCTATACTGACTCTCCCGGCCTACATCCACCACCCTTGGAATGCACTTGAGAGGTGTCTGCTTGTGTCATTTTATGTTTTGGGTGTTGTTATTTTCCGTTTGTCTTGTTGTAACTCTATTTTAATATTAATAAAAGTTTACTATCGTGTATCCACTGTTTTTCTCACTAGTTCCAATATCATTTGGTATCAGAACTAGCTCAACCCTAGTTCTATCTTAGGGTTTCCTAGCATCCACCTTACCCCTCCACCAAAATTTTTCTTCCTACATTCAACCACCTCTTTCGATTTCTTCAAACCCCATCTTCACCAAAATTTTTTTTCCTATTCCTAAACCGTAGCTATGCCCCCTCGGAGATACATGTTCGAGCCTACCTAAGAATAGATAAGGCGGAAGCTCTGTCGTCCCCAACAAAGACTTGCGAGATTGAAGAGTTAAACAGGAGGAGGCTACCTTCGACCCGAATCTGGAGAGTCGAAGGGGAGAAGGAAATGATGATCTGAATCCTTTCCATGAGGAGACTTTCAACGATAATGAAGGCAGACCCCTGACGTTTCAGGGTCCAATATCAGATGATGCCTAGAGAGGGATATCTGAATCCCTCCCTCAGGGAGAACCCCTGAGAGGAGATACTAGTGGGGGGACGCAAAGATTACAAAATCAAGGTAGATTTACCCAAGTTCAAAGGTGGCATGGATCCAGATTAATTCCTTGAGTGGCTACAAACTTTTGAACGAATCTTCGAGTACAAGGAGGTGCTAGAGGATAGGCGGGTTAAGCTGCCATTAAGCTGAAGAAAAGCGCTTCCCTATGGTAGGAGAATGTTCAGAAGCAGAGGGAAAGA
>NW_018164688.1:262815-308828 GCF_001263595.1 Phalaenopsis equestris
CAGAAGCAGAGGGACAGAGAAGATGGTGAGAAGATCCTAGGTGGGCGACGATGAAGAAGGCAATGCATAAAAAGTACCTTCAACCCCACTATCGTCAGTATCTTTTCTTGAAACTCCATAACTTGTAGCAGTGGAATCTTTCAGTTGAGGAATTCGCAGCCCAGTTCGATCACTTACAACTAAAGTGCGAACTGATACAACCCAAAGAGCATACAATAGCAGAAATTCTTGGGGGACTGAAGCCTGCCGTTAGCAATGTGGTGCAACTGCAACCGTACTGGACGTTGGGAGCCTTGAAGGTAGAGAAACAACAACAGTTGAGTAGGCAACAATCGTCCTTTAGGCAACAACATTCTGGCGAACAACCACCTACAATTACCACGACTGACAAGGGCACCTTGGGAGAGACTAACAAGCCTGAACATGAGAATGAAAGTCTGAATTAGAGCGAGAAGAAGCAGGAGAAGGTTCTCTACATACCCTTCGGCTGTCCTACGGGCATAGTAGTCTCACTTATTAATCAGGGCGTCGTGGAAGAGTTTAACGATGAAGAGAAAGATGAGTAATAGGGTGAGGTGTATCGACTTGCCCCAGATGAAGGAGCGACGCTCGAGATTCGACGGATTCTATAAACTAAGTACACTAGGGATTCGTTTAATCATTGATGATGGCTTCACTACAACATATGCCACACCCACAACATAGTGAACACAAATGCATGCAGTTTAATCATCGATGGTGGAAACAACAAGAAAGTGACATCGTCTCAGATGAAAAAAATTAGGACTTGCAAATAAAATGCATTCTCGGTTTTATTCACTGGTGTTGCTGAAGGAGAATCAGGTTAGAATTGATTGAAGATGTTTGGTAGAATTTTCGATCGGAGGTTAGTTGCAAGACCAGGTGTGGTTTATTGTGGTCCCTATGAATGCCTTATGTTGGGATGACTGGGGCAGTTTGACTGGAGGACTAAGCATGATGGATTTAGGAACACATATTCCTTCACTAAGGATGGGAAACACATCATCTTATTTCCCTCGGTAGCACCTAAGATCAAAGGAGCCCTTACCGGTAGAATGACGTCAGTGAGACCAATTTTAATAATGACACCGAACGAGAGGACCAAGACACCCGCTCCAGATATAAAACAAATACAACCAAGGGTATGTTAGGTCAACGCCGTACGAGAATGATCAAATTAATCTCACTGCACGCTCAATTGAACCAATCGTGAGTTACTTTGGGAAGATTCAACAGTATAGGTGTGGTGCACAACCTCAAGAGGACAACACGATATGGACACCCTCAAATACCTTGGGAGAGTGTAGTTGCCAGTGTCATCCAGGGGTGGGGTGGCTGACGACGTAACAGAAGCTTCGATCTATGATTCGAAGCTCCCCCAACCCCATTAGAATGATGCGGGCGCTAAATCAACGCCTATATACGGGTGCTGAAACAATTCTTGATCCGAGGCGCTAAATCAACGCATGGTTTGGGGTGTTGAATTCCACGGGATAGGCCACTCGAAGACAGGAAGAAACACAAAATAGGAGCATGATCACGAACTATTGCAATTCGGGAAGGAGGGTACCACACCCAAGAATCATTTCTGGATTATTCTTTCCTTTCTTTTGTGTGGGAGTTTTAATTCTTATTTCTCTTCTATTTCCCCCTAGTAAGAGTATAAATTGCTGTTTTCTCTGTGTAAGAGTCAGTTTTTGGTTGTGTTTCTTTTCAGATTCTTATGTGGAGTCTTTTTCCTCTTTGTGGGCTGTATATGAGGAGTTAGTGGTGCTCCGACTGTATTTTCTTGGAGGTGGTGATTGCATTATTTCTTTTTATTTTCGCCAAGCCTTCTTATTCTCACTTCTAGCCACCAGCCTCCCCCCACTGTCACTCCAACACCCGACTGACCCCATTTTCTGCAGGCTTTATTGTTGTCCAGCCACGAATTGGGTATTGTTATTTTCCGTTTATGTGATATTGTAACAGTATTTTATTATTAAAGACAGTTTATGATTCCACTATTTTTCCCACTAATTTCAACATCAAACTAGCTAAGGAACCATTCGATAGTTAACCATGAAATTATTTATGTATAACAATATTTTCCTAGGTTTTCTGAATGTAAATAATCCAAAATTATTAAGATTCTTGTTTTATTGTTTGTGCCATCCAAGATTAATAAGTACCAGTTAATTTGGCATGTTAATGAACACTTTTGATTCTGTACAAAAAAATTATCATTCAGACAATTTATTGGAGAACGAAAGGTACCATGGCTTGCTAGTTAGGCGAGTCATTATCTTGGAATTCCAGGTGCTTAGACACCTGCTCTTATATTATTATATTTTATATTTTTTTAATCTCTAGTTTTTTTTAATAGAATTGTATGCGTTTAAATATTTGGCTTCAGTTATTTGTCAACAAAAATTTCTTGAATTATCGTTGGAGGAGCTTTATGGATCTCGTAGGCGTTGGGTTGTTAAAGCAGTTTTAGGATCTCAATAATTTGCCAGTCTAATTTGACTACTTTATTTTACTGAACTTGCTAAATCCAAATGTTTTTGACTTTTGCCTATTTTTAAATTAGTAGTATGCTGCCTGTTGGCACTTTTTTAGGATTTTACCCATAGGCAACTTGGAAGATTCATTGGTGCTTGGTAATATATATTTGTTTTAAATTTCTTATTTTTTCATGTTTATGCTTTTTGGCCAGTCAACTTCAATTAGCATGAAGTTGATAAACTGCTTGGGTAGTAAAGCTTCATAGTAATTTATTTTTGTAGTTGCATCATCATCATTATCCTCGGTCTTATCGCAATTATTTGGAATATGTTTTATGAATCATCATTTTTCATTCTTTCTTGCATCATTGTTTTTCTTGCATCATTGTTTTTCTTGCTTTTTGCTGCAGGAGGTGTTTCACTATTTTGTGCAAATTATTTTCTACTACTTCCATTTTTGTTCATTAATCTATTCAATTGTTTTCCTAATACTTTGACTAAAATAATTCCGAATTGCCTTCTTTAAGTACCATATCTTTGAAGATTAATAATTTTTACCTTATAAATTTTATGATATTTTCTTAGGTTCATTATTTCTTTTGATTTTATTTGTTATATCAATTATATGTAAAACCATATCATATAAGAAAGAATATACTTTTATAACTTATATCATATATGCAGCGTGTCATGACTTGGCTCGGGGGCTTAGGATTATCATGGTGGAAGGTAGATGGTTGGACGGTGAAATTAAATTTTAATTTTTAATCCAATTACTAACTAATAAATCTGATCCTCCAAATAATTGAAAGCCGCTAAGAAATACAATTTTAATCAACTTAATAGTAAAGCAGTTAACCTTTTTCTATGTTGGTCACTTTTATTTTTCAAATAATTTTATTTTATTTTATTCATTATCTGGTCTAAAATGTATGCCTAAAAAAGTTGGTTTAAAACATAATGTGCTATCAACGACGCAATAAGCATTCACACCTATAATACTATAGGGACATAATGGAAAAAAGAACAACAAATGTGCTTGTCAAATATAATGTATCGATATAAGAACCTTAAACAATTTAGTACTCAAAGGCTATTTAAGAAGATTCGGAATATTTTATAACACCATACAATATCATATACATATTTACGTCGGAATGAGACCGTAACCTGTTTGTTGCCTCGTCGTGCTCGAAGGAGGGTAGGGGTTTGTGTCGAAGCAGTTTCATCGCCTCATCCTCGAAGATAAAGGCAAGGGGATTGCGTAGTAGCAGGTTCGTCGCCTCGTCGTGCTCGAAGAAGAGGGTAGGGGATTGGCAGATTTGTTGCCTCCCTCTCGCATCTATGTGAAGACGTTGACATCCTCTGCTGGAAAACGCCTCGTCTCCTGCTTTTGCCGGTGGTGGCTTCAGACCGAACTTATAATGCTGCTCTTGCGGGTGCCCACGCTTCAGGTACTCCTAAATCATGTATGTTCCCGCCTTCGTTTGCTCTGTCGGAGGGTGGCGAATTCTGTTTCATCAAAAAAGCTGGTAGGAAGGATGGGAAGTCAACCATCTTTTATGCAGACGCTGAAAGTAATATGCTTGCTTCTTCTTGTCGTCTGAATTTGGTCGGAAAATTCCTTTATGACCATCCCAAACTGGAGTTTATTCGTAAGGAATTTGAGCTTATACATCTTGTTGGGAGTAGAAAATTGGACTTTTAGATGAGCGACACATCCTTTTTCAACTTAACAATGAAGAGAATTACACACCCTTATTTTCTAGAAGACTAATTTGGATTGATAACAAAGTGATGAGAATTTTGAAATGGACTGTGGATTTGGACTTAAAGGCGAAACCACCAACCATTTCGGTCTGGATTTGTCTCACTGGTATGAAATTCCGTCATTTTAACGAAGAAGTGTTGTACTATATTGCCACTGTCTATGGTAAGCCCCTTGAAACAGACATTTCCACTTTTAATCTTTCCCGTCCTTCAGAAGCTAGAGTATTTGCTGAAAGAGACATCACTTTGAACGCTTTTGAGGAAATTTGACTAGGCTCACAACATCAAGGGTATTGGCAGAGGGTTGTTATTGAACCTTTTCCTATGTATTGCTCTAATTATCGTATGTTCGGCCATTTCAATTCTCACTGTCAGCACTTACACCCCTATCTAAAACCACAAAAGCACAGCGCTCCTCCAGTGACCCCCCCTCCCCCCTCTTAACCTGGCCCCACGTGCTGTTTAGACCTTCCCTTCTCAAAGTTAGTGACACTCTTGATTATTACAAGGATATCTCTGACCCCAATAACATTGTGGTAACCGTACCATCTAGTTCAACGACTAACGTTGCTGTAGGTTCAATTGTCTCTGTGGGAAATCATTCAACTCTTCAACCTCCACATACTGCTGGAGAAGTAGGTCCTCTAATTATGCATGAGAATGATACTCCTATTACTCTGAAATTTCCAAATACTGATGTTGTGGTCACTCCAATCTTGGAGGAGTGCCAAGCTCAAAATGGGCAACAACCTGCAAACAATCAACAATCTATGGATCAACTCATTGTAGCTGATCATAAGGGCAATCCATTGTTGGAGTGTCAAGCCAATGATTGGCAACAGTTTGCACCTATTCAACAATCATAAGAAAAGTTCAATGGTTGAGGATTGACAGATTCAAACATATAAGAAGAAGAACAAAGGAAAGCGTGAACTCACGTTTATACAGGATGGCGCATTGAATGTCGTCCGAACGACGACCCATATGCAAGGTGTTTGCTGTACTCCCTCCCTAGAACTAGGCGCGAGATTTAATCTTCAACACATTTATTCGACGCTGCAATTATGGGTTATTTGGGTATCGACTGGTAGTATTGCAATGACAAATCCTCGTTTCATTTAAGATCCCTTCCATGTATACGTCTTCATATGTCATTTCAACACTTTAATGACTGTTTTGGAGCCTTTTTTGTGTTTTTTTTCTTTTTTTTGGAATATACTTTATACATTTGCCTTTTTGTGTGCGTTGTATACCTTGTTAGTGGGTTTTGCTCCCACTCACTAAATTTTATCAATAATTTTTTTAGGTTTATATTATATTAGTCTCTAGAGGACTGTAAAAATATAACATTTAGGATATTTGAGTATCAATGTTTTTCTCTAGTTTGCATGTATGCATATTTTAGCATCTCCAATTAATATTATATGGGGGTGAACTCCATTACTTAATACACACATTCAGGCTTTTTATATATCTCTTTTCATTCACATTTTAATATCATTTATATTACTATAGTAACTAGTATATGCAATAAGTAAAATCAAACATATTTAGTGTAACATAATTTACTTCAATATGACCAATACAATTTGTAGAACAGATAAATCATAGTTAAACTTTTAGTGCTTATCTATTTGAAAAAATAATTATCGTATCTAATGCGTTTAGTTTAGAAGAATATAATATTATTACTCTATTTTAAAAATAAGTATACTCACCTTAAAGAAGATCATTTGCTTTGTTTGTTAACTCTTAAATGTCACTTCTTTAGCAGAATACCTAAATTAATATGCATATGAACATAAGATTTTTTGTTTCTCTACCTTTTCTTAACAAAAAATTCTTTTTATTCTATTCCACTTTCTTTAATTTGATATGCTTGTTTTTTAATAATGTATAATTTTGCTTAATTAAATACTCGTACTCAAATTCATAAACCGATAGTCATCACTGGCAAATCTTTCATTCAAGACTAAAGTCATTTTAATTACATTCTTAAAATTATATATCCTTATTATATATTTTAAATTTAATGTTCACTACATCACCATTGTGAGGCATTTACTGATACTGAAACTAGTTAAAATTTAACAGAACACAAATCAAACTTTTATTAATGTAGAAATAGGATTACAATGCGAAACAATGAAAAATGAAAAATACAACGACAATCAATCTCCTGCTAGGGTCCGACCGCTGAGATTCGTGAGTAAGGAGGTGTTAACATCATAGTGTGGGTATGGGGAAGTGCTGGTGGTGGTGAGAGAGCTCAGGAAGGGGATTTGGGGGTTTGATAGGTCGGCTGGAGTACTAGTTGGAGGGTTGCACAACAAGGAGAGGGTGCTGAGAAGGGCGACAGGGTGTTGGGGTGCAATTCGGGTGAGTGGACAACAAGGGTAGGCGGTAGGGAAGGGCGGCCTTGGGTTAGGTTGAAGTATGGGGTGGCCGGAGGTGGAGGAGAGGGGAGGAGAAGGTTTAGGTAAGGGTAAAAGGAAAGGTAAAACACCAGTTCGGAGTAGGATAAAACCAAGGCACCACCACCTCCTTAGATACAATTTTAGAATAGGGAGAGCACTCCACACATGAATATGAAATCTGCAAATCCAAGACTGCCCTAACTTTCTGAAACAACAGTAGCATATAAACTAAAATTGGAAGAAAAAAGGGAAGTATGAAAGGAAACTCTCACACAGGAGGAAGGTGTGGGAATACTCTATTGTTGACCTTTACCCTGAGGCTTGGGCACCCGCAAGTGCAGCAGAATACGATATGTTCGAAGCCATTCTCAATGGAGGTGCAGAGAACAAATTACGAAACCAAACAAAGAGCAAGGAGCGGAGGAAAGCCCCTCTGTGAGCTGCAGACGACCAACTAGCAACAGCTAAGAGACGCCCTCGAGCATGACTTCTCAGGATGACGACCAACTGCAGAAGCCCGCACTTAGACGTCCCTCAAAAGATGTAGCGAGAGGCAACTGAGAGCAGCTGCAACGGGACGACGAAACCCACTGAATAGACGCCCCTGAGCCTGAAGACCTGTCGAGAGAGCCGCTAAATCGGGATGACAGAGCCGCTGCGATGCGACAGTCGATGCAGGGAGAAAACTTCGAGATTCAAAGGTTGATTAATGTCGCAATCTTGACATTTGTTTACCACTAGTTATAGTCGGGACTGTAGCAGGAAAGCAGGCGAGGGTTTCGATGAGCCTAACCCTAAAGTAAACTTGGACTCTATAAGTAGACTCAGTGGATGGACTAACCTAATAATTTTGTAAAATGCACTCAATCAAAACGCTCACGGCATTCCATCATTATGGGTCAATTGGTATCCAAAGCTATTAACCAACCAGATGGCTAGGGGTCTCAAAGAGCAAAGAAAGATGAGGGTTTCAAGGGTCTCTGTGTATCGCAATTCTGTCGTGTCTTCCCAACCAACCCTAATTGCGAGTGTTTCGAAGAGGAGACGAGCGCAGATAACTTCGGATGCATGCCAATGTCCAACCGGGAGAGCCAAGCTTCGTGCATGAGTTTCACGTGATACATCTGTGGCTTACGAGCATGGGGAAAGAAGAGGGTTTTTACCCAAGAATTTTGTCGTGCCTTTCTTAGGAACCATAAAGAATAGGTTTAATTCAGAAGTCATAACAAAGAGGAGTGTTGGACATGTTATTGGCATCCTAGGCGAGAGCAAGTAAGGCTTTTTATATTATATATATATATATATCTGTGTGTGTGTATTAAAAAAATCCCAAGGGCTAATATATTAAAGAGAAAAAGGTACATATAGGTTGTATGAGACGACCTAAGAGAAAGCCCAACTCACACAGTACAACACACATAAAAACTAAAGAAACAAAGGTACATATAGACTTTTTAGTCCATCCACTGAGTCTACTTATAGAATCCAAGTTTACTTTAGGATTAGGCTCATCGAAACCCTCGCCTTCTTTCTTGCTATAGTGAAGACTATAACTAGTGGTAATTAAATGCCAGGATTGCGACATTAATCAACCTTCGAATCTCCTAGTTTTCTCTCTGCATTGTCCTTTGCATGATTAGAAGCCTTGGCCTCCTGTTTGCCAAACCAAGAGTCGCAAGCGAGCAAAAGAAGCAACAATTGGAGCGGAGTGTACATAGACCTTTAAAAATTTCATCTTTCTCTCTTTCCGTTATGTCTCCATTACTCAAGATTGAGCCCAACCCAATCGAATTCGAACCCTCTTCTTCCTCCCTATCGTCCTGAGCTCGAACCATATATATATATATGATATTATAAAATGGTGATCATTGTCCTCGTTCTTGCTTTGCATTTTCTTATTCACTACATTTTCGTCAAATTGTTTCGTCCTCATTGGTCTTCGCGCCAGTCTTTCTCCGTCGCATCGCAGCGGCTCTGTCGTCCCTAATCAGCGGCTCTCTCGGCCGGTCGTCGGGCTTGGGGGTGTCTGCTCAACGGGTTTTGTCGTCCTGTTTCAGCGGTTCTCAATTGCTTCTCGTTGCGACTTTTGAGGGACGTCTGAGCGCGGGCTTCTGCGGGTCGTCGTCGTCCCGAGAAGTCGTGCTCGGGGGTGTCTCTTAGCTGCCGCTAGCTGATCGTCTGCAGCTCACAAAGGGGCTTTCCTCTGCTTCTTTCTACCTGTTTGGTTTCGAAATTTGCTCTCTGCACCTCCATTGGGGATGACTTCGGACAGATCGTATGCTGCTGCACTTGCAGGTGCCCAAGCCTCAGGTATAACTAAATCATGCTCTTTTCATCATTCTTTTTGGATGAAAGGAGGACATCAAGAAACCTGGTAGGAAGAATGAGAAACCTGTCATCTTTTTTACAAAAGTTAAAGGTATTCAACTTGATTCCTTCTGTCGTCTGAATTTGGTCGAGAAATTTTTGTCTGACCATCCAAAAATGGAGTTAATTCATAAGAAACTTGAGCTTATGCACCTTGTTGGTGAATAAAAAATTGTACTTTTAGATGAAATACACTCTTATTTGACTTAATAATGAAAAAGATTACACGCGTTTATTTGTTAGAATGATTATGTGGATTAATAACAGAACAATGAGAAATTGTGTGTGGATTTTGACTTTCAGACGGAACCACCAATCATCCGGTTTTGATTCGCCTCCATGGTTAGAAATTTCATTATTTGACTCAAAAAGGGTTGTATTCTATTGCGTCAGCTTATGATAAGCTACTTAAAATGGACATTTCTACTTTTAATCTTTCCCGTTCATCTGAAGTCAGAGTACTTGTTGAAAGAGACATCATTTCATTCGCTTCTGAGGAGATTTGGTTGGGCACGCAACACCATGGATATTGGCAAAAGGAAGTGATTGAGTCTTTTTTTTCTTATTGTTCGAACTGTTGTATGTTCGACCACTCCGGTTCTCAATTCCACAATTTACACCCCAACTCAGACCAAAAAAATAAAGTGCTCCGTTAGAAACAGAGAATCTAGCTCCTCATGTTCAACTCCAAGTTATTGACACTATTGATTATCAAAATGATATCTCTGAAGAAGTCACTAACTTCACAAGCAATATGTCAACCATTCAGTTTTCACACAATGTTGTAGCTCCCCCGTCTTTGGAATCTCCAATCGTGGGGGCGAGGGAGATTCTTCAGACCCCATCTGCACTAGAACCTATCACTGATATTACAGGTACAATATTTTTACTGCTTCAGTATCACCTTATAAGGTCAAGCAAAATGTTAATGTTTCTCAGGTATCGCCTTATAAGGTCAAGCAAAATGTTAATGTTTCTCAGGCTTATGGGGATCATGATGTGCAACAACCTACACCTGTTCGACCACCTTTGGAACAATCCATTGATCGGATGAGTCAGTCCTCAGATGAGGAATGACAGTTCTACATATCTAGGAGGAAGAAAAAAATGAAGACCTACTTGAGCTCAGGAATCTGATGGACGATACTTTGGTTACTTCCAGTAATGATATGCACCTTACCAATCTTTTAGCAGGGCTCTTCTGAGAACTAAAGGGGAAGACTACAGTGTGACATCCCTAACACTTTTGCGCCCGTTGATGGCTTTTTGGTTTTTTATCCTTTTTTATCTTTACTTTATTTGGAGTTGTGTGTGTTGCATTGTGTGACATGGGCTTTCTCTTAGGCCCTATTATGCAACATATCTGTATCTTTTCCTCTTTAATATATTAGTCTTTGGGCTTTTTCTGATATATATATATATATATATATATCTATTGAAGTTTAAGTTTGGGTGCTAGATATGTAAATACGTAGAAAGTAAGTGCTACATATGTAAATCTTCCTTAATCTGATAGTTTTAATCTATGAACTGTGGGTTATATCACGGATGTCGTCGTTCCCCTCTGCTAGGGTTTTGACAGGCGAAACCCTAGCTTTATGCTACATGGATCTCCAATAAGCTACACAGATCTCTCTCGCGTTTCTATTTCCCTGCTTTGTCTTCGTCGACTCTTTCCAGACGATGAGGCAGGCTCGAGTTTTCACATTTCTTTTAAGACGACGTCCTCGTTTGTCTACGACGCCTCCTTCGTAGTCCTCGCGTCGTCTCAGTATGGCGGCAGAGTTGCTGCTCTGCTCATAAAGTTGCAACAACATTCTTGTTCGTCGCTCTCGCCCCTCTTTTGCGATATTTCCTCACAGAGTAACTGACACCGGCGAAGGGGATGGCCTCAGGGATTCTTTCCTACTCCGCCGCTCTCGCCGGTGATAACCCCGCTCTCGCCCCTCTTTCGAATGTTTCCGCAACGTTACCATGATACTTTTGTTCTTGGCGTTGAAACCGAATTTCTCCAAAAAAAGATCCCGTAAAAATGACAAACCTGTAATATTTCTCACAGTGACCGAGATCTCCACTCTAGCCGCGCCTTGCCGACTGTTCTTAGTAGGTAACTTTTTTTATGAAAACCCTAAACTTGAGCTAATTCGAAAGGATTTTGAGCAAATGAAGCTGAAAGGGGGTTGGAAGAATGGTAAATTGGATGGTCGACACATTCTCATTCAATTATCAAATGATGAAGATTACGCCCATTTGTTTGCGAGAAAACTCCTTCAAATAGACAAGCATGTGATGAAAGTTTTAAAATGGACGGTGAATTTTAACCCTCATACTGAACCTCCTACCATTCCTGTTTGGCTGCGCTTCCTAGGTTTGAAGGTCCACCTTTACGATCAAGAGCTCCTCTTCGCTTTAGCGATGGTATACGGTAAACCTCTCAAAACTGATATGCCTACAGTGATACATTGAATCTGACTCGTCTTTTTGAAGCCAAAATTTTGATAGAACGGGATATTACTCTACCTTTTCCGGGAGATACAGATTGACACACAACATCAGGGATTTTGGCAGCAAGCAGAACTTTAACATATACCTCTTTATTGCACCCACTGTCGTATGTTTGGACACTCTTTTTTTTCAATATTATCAGTTGCATCCAAATCTAAAACCTCCAAGTAAAAATGCTACTGGGTCTGCCCCACTTCATAGCTGTCTTTCTTCCGCACCTGAGTGCATTCTACAGACTATTGAAACACTGGTTGACATGATGCCACCTCTCCCTCCCACTACTGGAGACAATACTGTTTCTGTTCTTCCGATTGATGTATTGACAGATGGCTTACTTGGACATCCTACAATCTCTATCATCGTTGAAAATAATACTGCAGGATCCTTACCTCCAAAGGATATTCTTCGGTTCGATAGTTAGAATATTATCGCAGCTCCACATCCTCAGGAAGCATCAGTTGCTGATGAGACATGTTTACCATCTCTTCAGAATGAGAATGTTGTTTCTGTTAGTCAGGAGCTGGGGGCTCATTCTCTTCTAAATGCCCGACAATCTGTTGACCACACTGTTCAGATGAGCCAGTCTTTGGATAAGGAATAGTAGGTATACATCTAGGAAGAAAAAGAAGAATGGAGCCACACCCCAACTTGGGAACTTAATTAATGATACTTTAGTAACTTCGGGTAATGACACGACACTCAACAGTTTGTTAGCTGGTTCCGCTCCTAGAACCAGAGGCAGAGGCAGAGGCAGAGGCATGACCAAGCTGGCTCGTCTCTAGCAACTTATTTTTTGGGAGTTTTGAATTTTAGAGTTTTATCTGTCCGGATAAGGAATAGTAGGTATACATTTAGGAAGAAAAAGAAGAATGGAGGCACACCCCAGCTTGGGAACTTAATTAATGATACTTTAGTAACTTCGGGTAATGACACGACACTCAACAATTTGTTAGCTGGTTCCGCTCTTAGAACCAGAGGCAGAGGCAGAGGCAGAGGCATGACCAAGCTAGCTCGTCTCTAGCAACTTATTTTTTGGGAGTTAAAAAAAACGAGAGATAGAGAGAGAATTATGTGGGAAATTGTACTCATTTCTTTAATGCTGGTAAATTGAAAACTGCGTCCGTCTTATAAACCGATAGATTTTGATGTTTCTTTCGATCGCAGTGTCTCATGACACTGACTAGCATGTCTTTTAAACAATTGGGCAAACAGATACCCCCAATGCAGCCCCCTAAAGCGGGGACGACATCGGGAGTTTGTTGTAATAAAAATCCAACCTGATTATATGCAAATGCTTTAAAAAAGCTGGATTATTTGGACTTGCAAATGCTCACAAATTTTGGTGATCATGGATTTGCAATGCTTTAAAAAATCTGGATTATTTGGACTTTGAAATGATATAAAAACGGAAATAAAGGGAAACATAAATTGTTAATTAAAATCCCCAAATCCCATTATATTTGAAGGTGATCAAATAAAAATCTAAGCCTAAATGCAAATAAATCTTTATGCGATCTATTTAAATAAATAAATTGGGACTAAGCTTGGTTGTGGCTAAGCATAGGGACTAACAAGTTGACTTAATGATGAAATATCATTAATTGAGGGTAAAGTTTGATTTGTGCTAAGCTTAGGGGTTGGCAAATTGGCTTAAATATGAAATATCATAAATTGAGGCTAAAGCTTGATTGGGGCTAATGTTGGCTTAATTTTGAAATATCATAACTTGGGCCTAAGCTGCATAAATGATGTCATCTTTAAATGCTAAAAATGAAAACCTAATATGCCAATTTAGCCACCGAATTCACAACATCACTTGCTAAAGAACAAAAGATGATTCCCTTAAAGCAAAAATGGAATTTTGTGTGATTCAAAATCATAATATTGCAAAGATTTCAAATTCTGCATGATTTTAAGGTTTATACAAACTTTAGGATTGTTTATTATGTTAAATGCAATGTTTTGAAATCTATGTGAGTATTTTTAAGGCTTATGTGTGTAATAAATTGGATACTCTTGAGCTATAAATGCTTTAAGATGTTTAAGAAAATAAGTCAATGAAACACAATTTCAAAATCTTGCATGCGTTTCTTGAAGTAAGTTTCATATCATAGTCATAGTTTAAACGATCGTGCAAATCATTCAAAATTGTAAAATCTTTTGAAATATTCAAATATATGAAATTAAATACCCGTATTTGTTATGAATAAGATTCTAAATGCTTTGACAAATATCTTATGAATACTGTTTTAGTTAAGACCAAATTTGCACTCAAATAGTTCATACTTTGAAAATCAATTAATCTAGCCGCTTTGTCTACATGATGTGGTTGTAAGTCCCACCTACGAAGTCCGATTTTTTTTTTATTAAAAACTGGAGTTGACGAGTCTAATAAGTTTCAACAGTGTCCAAATAAAAAATATAAGAATTTGCATGTCCAAATCACAAAGTTTGATTCTCCTTCTTGTTAGGGTTGGAGTTGTCAATATTAATATGCTAAATATATCAAAATTGAAAAATTTCAAATGAATCTTTAGCATAAAAGTTTCAAATGACAAATTCACGATGATAGTTGTGTTGATTGTGAATCTCATCTGGAGGGCTAAATTAAAAAAAAAATAAAGTAATAAATTCAATATTTAACTAAAATTAATCGCTTAAAAATTTTTAGCAATTCACATTCACCATTCACAATAGTTTGTTGAGGGTGACCAATTTTTTATTGACTTTAGTTCACAAAAGAGCTAATGTCATAATGCATGTATCATTATGTTCGCATTGAAAGTAATTTCATGCAATTAAGGGAGTGAACCGAGCCTTCTGTCTGCATGATTTGGCTTGAAGGCTTTACAAAATAATGGTTACGACTAGAGTTCTCTGACTGGGTGTTTGCTGCCAAATGACACTATTATATTAAGACCACAACCACAAGCATATGTTCCTTGATAATATTTTGCTCTTTGAGTTGTGAACCATGATGGTACATCTGATTGACACAAAGTCTTTTGTTAGCTAAGATCGATTTGAATTTATCTTCTTAACAAACACTCACCTCAGATCTACAAAGGTCCTTTGAACAACGTAACCTATGGTTGCTGACAGGGATCTTTCAGGCAGGTTGAGTCGACTATATTCTCTAAGTAAGTAGGTTAGGGACCAGAATAACCCGGGACGACATATTCATGTGATCTTGATCGGGTTTGTTATCACTTCCCTCACCATCTGCTTGAAGTTTAAAGTATAAATTTTATAATTTAAATTCTAAGTTTGTTGCTACCATACGTTATATATTAAGTGTTTAATGACTAGTATTAATCGAAAATGCTCTTCTGCTATCGGGAGGGGTTTGCACCTATGGGAAATCTTAAATCCCAGATAGTGCTCTTCTGCTATCGGGAGGGGTAATTAACCATAGGGTTTGCACCTATGGGAAATCTTAAATCCCAGATAAAAAACGGACCTTGCAAAATGATGGCCAAATCTCAATTTTTGAACCTTAAGGCTCTCTCACCAACAAACACAAAAATAGATAGTTTGGGGTGTTAAAATTTTTGGAACCCACAAGCCTCGATTTAAGTATGCTCATGCTCCTCCACTTGCCTTGTCGGCTCTGTCGCCGTTGCACATGAACGTGCCCACAGGCTATTCAAGACTGTTGGCTCATGCACATAGTTAATCTTGCTCATGTATATGATGTCGCTTGATTCCACCCTTGATCGTGCGTAGCCCTTTCTCTCCTTGTACTCAAGCCTTCTCTCACAAGCAATCCTTCTCTCTCTCTCTCTCTCTCTCTCTCTCTCTCTCTTGCCGCCCCTTCGGTTTTTTTACGAAGGATTTGTCTTCAACTCCCTTATAACATCAAATTGACTAATGTTGGTTCGATTGAACGACATTTGTTGGTTCAGATTTTATTTTATTTTATTTAATTTTGCTAGACATTACATTGTGAAACTTTTGCATGGAATGACCTTTCAATGTCTCTTAAAAGATTTCTCATTCATTTTTAGGAAAGCGAAGTTTATTTGTGATTTGATGGATATATTTTTGTAAGCAGTTTAGTTCTCTTTTTATTAATTTATTGATTTAATATTGCAATATCATATGCTATTTTTATGTTAAGTGTAACTTCTATTATAGAATTTATATCTCTTATTTCATACCTATCATGAATATTCTAATAACCGGTTCTACTCAAAACTTTATGCTTTCTTAAAGCAGCCTCAAATCATCCTATTCTATTCAAGAATATGTGATAATAGTTCATTCATCTCTTCCTAAAATTGACTTTTTGTGCTTCGTTTTAGTTAAACTTAAATATCATAAGCATTAAGCTTAATAATAATTATTTTATTACTAACTCCATTGATGTTTATTGAGTTATTGGATGGTGATTTCCTTGCCTTATTTGTTTGTAGATTTTGTTGTTGTTGTTGTAGCTGGAAAAGAGTGATAAAAGGAGGTGTGAATTCTGGATTTTTGACCATGTTGGCATGGTTTCATGTTATGGGCATGGAGAGTGATATGGGTGCAATGTTGGGGGCGCTGCAGGTTCTAGCAGGTTCTTCTTGTGATCTTGCATGTTTCCAGTCAATTTGTATGCACGTGAAATGCCATGGGGTTTGAGTTGTTGCAAGCTACATACTGTTCTGCTTTTTTCATATGTTTGAAAGTTGTATGATGAGGTGATTGAGTTTGTGCATTTTTTAGTTTGTAATTCAAAAGTAGGTGTGGCGGGCATCTGGGTTGGAAATTCTGCTAAGTTGGTGATGCAGTGTCCCACGACCGAAGCGGGCGTTCCAACTACTTGCTTGGATTGAATCGGTCCAGGCCTTTCTTTCTTCCGAGGAGTCGGCCGGTCCACTTGGGCCACTCGTAGTTATCCTGTTATTATATATATTTGCTTTCTTGATGTTTTAGGGTTAGTTTTTTTTTTCTTGGTATTGCTCGAGTGAGCCGCCGACATCTATGTTTTGCGTTTAAGGCTGTATTCGAGGGTGGAGTAGTGCTCCGACCGTATCTCTCTATCGAGATGGTGATTTATCCTTCCCCAATTCCTCTGCAACCACCCACTTAGCTGCCACACATCCCTTATGTTTGCTGTTCTTCTCGCAGTTGCTCGCTGTCCTGCCATTTTTTTTCATGCCGCAGCTGTGCCTGTCCTCTCCTTCACTGTTTCTGGCAGCTTACTGCCTTTCCAGCCCTCCAACACCTTTCTACATCGCCGTTCCCAGCTGTAGCCTCCCGAAACAGCACTTATGTGCTTTCCACCTGCAGTTTTTGTCTTCCAAGCACTCTTTTCTCTCATCTCCAGCCCTCCTGACCACTCCTCCCACTCCTATGTTGCTGGTATCTACCTGTGCAGCCGTCCCCTTTGCTTCCCCCATTCCTTGTTGCTGTTTCCTCCGCTGTTTCAGCTTTCTTGTGGGGCTGCTGCTGCCTAGAACTGCCTCTATTCACTGTTTTACTTGCTGTTAGTCCCTGACCTCTTTGCTACCATCCAGGACAGAAAGGACATGCTGTTCCGTTACCACCTCCGCCCACTTGGTCCCTCTCCCCAGCTTGCCACCACCTTTTTGGACCCCCAACAACCATCTCCACCACATTCTATTCACCCTAGTAGAGTGTTATGTGTCGTGTGTGTTGTTATTTCCTATTTTAATTGTCTGGTTGTAAGTTCTTATTTGATTTCAGTAATAATATTTGCTTTTCCCATTATTGTTTGTTTAAACTCGGTATCAGTATGTTAATGCATATCTTTGTTGGGATTATAAAAATTGACTGGAGGTTAATGTAAATTCAAATTGTGATTGATCTTTTTTTGTTATACTTGTCTACTAATCTAGGCTATTAGGAAACTATAAATAGTAGTCCAAGGTGTTTAATTTATCATTTTACTTTATAAAATTTCTTTCATTCAATTTTTTGTCTTGTTAATATAAGTTTGGATGGGTGATTCCTTATGTTCGATGCAAATGCCGCTATTTGAATATGATGAATGTCATATCCTTGCACTAGTGTGAGTCCTTGTCTTTCTTTACATCGGTAATTTTGTTTCTTGCCTATTTCATCGGCATTATTTGTTGTTTTAAGACTCCTGATTATGGGTAGAAAGTAATATAGGATAACTGTAACTTATGGCATTAAATTTTTTTTGCTCTTAAATGACAGGGGAGCTACTGAGAATCCCTCCCTTCTGCGACATAAGCTACAATGCCGCAGGACTGTTTTCCACGATTCCTTCGTATGGACCGAACTGGTTCAGTTCTGGGAGGTCCGACTATGGGTTGGCTCCTCCTTTCCATAGGGGGATACATTGCTAGTTATCTAGGGCATTTATATTTGATTCCGGTGTATTAGGTTAGCAGTATTTTTTGTCTTTCTTCCAGGACAGTCGACAACTTCCAGGTTTTCCCTTCTAGGGTCGTATTTAACGACGAGTGGTGCTCTGACTGTATCTTGTGGAGATGGTGATTATTCTCGACCTTCCTACTCCTCCGCAACCCTCTTTCCACTGCCGCAACCGTATTTGCTGATGCCATCGAAAAACAACAATTTTCTTTTTTCCTGTAGTTCTACCACCTCTCCTTTCCTCCCAAGCTGTTGTCCCTTGCCACCAACCCTTCTCTTCGCTTCTATCATTCCGAGGACAGCCCGCTTGTTGTCTTTCTGTGATTCCAACCTTCCCAACTATCCCGATCATCCCAACACCCTTCTCCACCTCCTCCCAGCCTCCTATCTCGTTGCCGCAACCTCGTAAATCCCTCACTGTGCTGTCTACCGCTGCCCAACCATCCAACACCATCTTAATGTAAATTCAAATTGTGATTGATCTTTTTTTGTTATACTTGTCTACTAATCTAGGCTATTAGGAAACTATAAATAGTAGTCCAAGGTGTTTAATTTATCATTTTTACTTTATAAAATTTCTTTCATTCAATTTTTTGTCTTGTTAATATAAGTTTGGATGGGTGATTCCTTATGTTCGATGCAAATGCCGCTATTTGAATATGATGAATGTCATATCCTTGCACTAGTGTGAGTCCTTGTCTTTCTTTACATTGGTAATTTTGTTTCTTGCCTATTTCATCGGCATTATTTGTTGTTTTAAGACTCCTGATTATGGGTAGAAAGTAATATAGGATAACTGTAACTTATGGCATTAAATTTTTTTTGCTCTTAAATGACAGGGGAGCTACTGAGAATCCCTCCCTTCTGCGACATAAGCTACAATACCGCAGGACTGTTTTCCACGATTCCTTCGTATGGACCGAACTGGTTCAGTTCTGGGAGGTCCGACTATGGGTTGGCTCCTCCTTTCCATAGGGGGATACATTGCTAGTTATCTAGGGCATTTATATTTGATTCCGGTGTATTAGGTTAGCAGTATTTTTTGTCTTTCTTCCAGGACAGTCGACAACTTCCAGGTTTTCCCTTCTAGGGTCGTATTTAACGACGAGTGGTGCTCTGACTGTATCTTGTCTGAGATGGTGATTATTCTCGACCTTCCTACTCCTCCGCAACCCTCTTTCCACTGCCGCAACCGTATTTGCTGATGCCATCGAAAAACAACAATTTTCTTTTTTCCTGTAGTTCTACCACCTCTCCTTTCCTCCCAAGCTGTTGTCCCTTGCCACCAACCCTTCTCTTCGCTTCTATCATTCCGAGGACAGCCCGCTTGTTGTCTTTCTGTGATTCCAACCTTCCCAACTATCCCGATCATCCCAACACCCTTCTCCACCTCCTCCCAGCCTCCTATCTCGTTGCCGCAACCTCGTAAATCCCTCACTGTGCTGTCTACCGCTGCCCAACCATCCAACACCATCTTCCCTTTTCAGCCGCCCAACCTTTTCAGCCGGTTTGCATCACTGCCGCATCCACACAACTCCATCGCCTTGCCGTGCTACCGCTGTCCAACCATCCTACATTGCCGCCACAACCCACCGAATGTGTTGGTGATCGGCGAAGATTTGGGCCTTCTAAGAGGTAGCAAAGAGTGGGATAGTGAATAGACTTGGGGTTTGTGTTTTCAATTGTTGTAATTTCAGTTTTCGGTTGTAATTTCCTATTTGAATTCAACAATAATATTGGCTTTTCTGTTGTTTAGGATAACTCTAGTATCAGTCAATTTCTCCTAACAGAGGGTTGCATATAGATTGGTGCAAATTGAACGTTGTAAGGGCCTTTTTCATTATTATTATTTTTTTATAAAATCTAGATGTCTATATGAATTTCATATTGTCCTGCTATGCCTTTCGCCATATATCTGTTATAACTTTTATAAAGGCAAACTAGATGTAGAGGGGCTCAGTTTAGACATGAAGCAAATGCAGACTTTTGTAGCATTAATAGGAAATGAATATAATAGAGGTAAGATCTTGCCTGCATCAATATATAGGTGTAGCTTGAATAACATATTTATACTAATTTTCATGCTAACTAAAATTTACTGTGAATATTAGTCTTAATGCAGCAATATGTGTGAATGCACTATCCTTTGTGAAATAAATGTGAAAATGGCAATTCGGTTGAATTGATTTTTTTTTTTTTTGAGTTGGTCTCAAGAGATCATTATAACTTAAATTTTCATATTAGTGTTATTCAGCGGTTTTGAATGGTGAAGTAAATGCTCTGAATACGGTGTTTTTATTAGGCTTTTATGTCATTTGACATGCTTCTTTTTTGCAAGATGAATTTGTTGAATCTTTATAACAAATGTTGAAACTCATATGTGATTATTTTTTATGTTTAATTACATTTTTATGTGGTAGTTGAAAGTGACTGGTGTAATTTTATGTTTGAAGCTAGCTGTGCTGTAAAATAATAAATTTAGACGATCTCTATTCTATTTGAATTGATGATTTGGTCACATCTATCGTTGACCATCTAATGATCCGGTTAGGAGTTTAGATTTCTTAGATTCGACTTATGTTAAGAAATGAAGAGGTAGACTTAAAAAAGATTTGGGCATGTTGAATAAAAAATGATCTTAATTTATTAGAATTAAATGAAAATATGACACTTATTAGGACACAATGGAGAAAAAGAATTCATGTAGCTAACCCTACTTAGTGGGATAAAGGCTTGTTGTTGTTGTTATTGTTGTTGTTGTCTATTCTATTCAAACGCTGAGAAAAATCCATCCATACAACTATATACACTGCAGTGCTGGCAGTCTCAATTATGTTGTATAGCATAAGAAACTTTATAAGACAGTTTTTAACCACACATTGTGTTATTCAATTAATTTGTTCATCTTCTACATATTTACATCAGCCTTTGTGAGGAATTTGGTTGATATCTTTAATCGATTGCAATAGATAATTTTTAAACTTCTGCTGCTCAGTAGCACATTTCTTTTTTCCAGTTGACTATACAACGGTTCCCTTTTTTGATTAACGGCTGTTTGGATAATTAAGCTTTGCTGTTAAAATATGGTGTCTTGAGTGTACGGATAACATTTTTATTTAAATTTTGAAAGCTTTGAATTTGTGCTCAATGGATACTTGATGATTAAACCAAATTGCACCTCTAGTTTTAAACATATTGTATGTAAACAGTAAAACAGTTGTTCATACAGCGAAGGAAAAGCTAAGAGTATGTTTGGCATTTTGTTTCTTGTTTTTATTTTTATTTTATGTTTTGTTTTTAAAAATATGTTTGGTTGGTATAATTTTTATATGTTTTTTTCTTGGTTTAAAAACAAATTAATAAACAAAAACAAATCAATTAAAAAACAATCAAAATGCCAAAAAAAATATTTTTATTGAGGTTTAAAAACAAATTAATAAACAATCAAAATGCCAAAAAAAATATTTTTATTGATTTTGAAAACATATAGCTTACTCAGGGATGTTTAAATTTAATTCATAACATAAACAAAACAAAACAAAAAGTTCTGGTTTCTACTTCAGGCAAACTTATGGGAATTTTTCACGCATTTTGAATTTGAAGTGACTTCTTGGATTTTCATTCACTTCTTATGTAGAACAGAGTGTGATGGGCTATTATCAATGACATTTGGATGTTTTCTCAAGTATTTTAATAAATTGGTAGTTTTTTATTATTTTTCCATTTCCACTATTTATTTGACTTAGTATTATTATAGGTGACATTTCTTCATAAAGGATTTGATGAAACATGCCGGCTTGGACTTAATAGTGAAACTGAAAAGGTATATAATTGTCATATTGTTGTTTTGTTAATGCAACTTTTGGCTTTTGAAAGATATTTCATTAAATGTAATAATTTTTATACAAATAACATTGTGAATGAACTTGGGTTTGTTATATCTGCACTCAACCTTGTGGAGGTACAAATCACTTATTCTTAAAAACTGCTCCTTGCATTGGCTAATAACAAGTAGGTCGTGAGAAATGTATCCCCTCTTGGTGAGACAGGAATGCTGGTTGTTGATTCCGTGGTAAGTTGAAGATATCTGATTTAGTTGTGTTTGTTTTATGCTATTCATTGATACTCTCTATCTACTTGATATTCTTCTATAATGAAGGTATGTTGTAGGTGCCTGGAGGCCCTGCATACAAAACCTTGGAACCTGGTGACATTCTGATTTGCATAAATGGGGAGGTGAACCTCTTTATAGCGACTTGTGTTGTATGTTTGACATTATCTTTTTAGATTTTGTATATGCGAAATCAGTAAAAATTGTCTCCTGACTCTTTGGAGATGGTCATTTTGATTCCCCCAGTCTATAAAGTGTATTAAATCCCTAGAATATTTTAATATTGGCTGAAATGGTCTCAATTTTAGCCCAAATTTAAAATCCTGGGTCTTCAGGCAGGCATATTGTGCTGGTATACAGAGATACATCGTCTATTGTTCTTTTTCTTTCTCGTCATTAAAAACCATCTATTTTTTTGTTGGAACACTGGCCTTCCCTTTACCTTGTTTTTATTATGTATGATTTAACCATTTTGCTGTACTGGTTTTTCCTTGAAGGGTTTATCAGAGGTCTTTCTTAGAGCTAGTGCAAATGAAGTTGAAGGCAATTATTTCTTATTATGAGTTGACTTCTGTCATCGCAAAGTTCACTTCATGTCATCTTTATATCCTTTTGGTGAACTATCAGGATATGTAATTATTTCTTAAATGTTGATAAAGGTTGTGTTGCCCCCCCCCCCCCCACAAAAAAATTAAATATTAGGCTTGAAATTAATTATTCTGTCAGACTTCATTTATAAGTATCATAGCCTACGTCAAATTTCAAAGGTTTTCTAAGAAGGGTTTGTTATGGTGCATCCATTGTAGTAGGCTTGAAAAATTTCATCTGCGACCCTTTTTTTTCTTAATATTCAGCTAGTCTAGGGCACAAGCAGGTCTATTGCATTTTTTCTTTTCAATTAGTATTAATTATTCTGTCAGACTTCATTTATAAGTATCTTAGCCTATATCAAATTTCAAAGGTTTTCTAAGAAGGGTTTGTTATGGTGCATCCATTGTAGCTAAAGAAACCTTGATTTGTTGCTTGTTTTTTTATTACAAAGCTAATCACTTTTAAATAGGCTCAAAGCTATATGTATGCTTGCAGGACCTTTATGATTTCCCTTTTACTTTTGTGCGCCAACCTTATGCTTTCTATGCATAAAATATAATGAAACCAACACATGCCTACCCGTGATGAGGCACATATTTCACTTATAATGGATAAAACTATCGTCTCCTTTCTTAAATCTCTAATGCTTTACACTTGTACAGGCATATTCTTTTAGTTCATTTATCTTTTAGTGGCTGTTACTGTTTGCATGTGTTAAGATACTTAAATATGTAAGCCTTTCCTTGTCGGAGAAAAGGTAGATTTTTTAATCCTCAGCACTCTTTGAAGATGACTATATGGCTTGCATTCATTTAAAAAATTTTTCTTATATTTTCTTGAAACATCTAGATGGGATATCCAATGTTTTGTTTAGTTTATAGGCCTTTAAAATCTTTTTCTTATGTTAAATTCTGATTTATGCATTATATTATTTTTTAGAAATGTTTTGCACGGTGACTGAAATCAGTCAAAACGTAGTGTGATGTTCGTTCATTATTTTCCTATTAATTTGGATAAACTTGTGGGGAATACCATTTTGAGTTTCAACATTCATTTTAAGTAGAATTAGTTAGCATTTATTGCATTCCTATGAAATAAATATGACCTGCTTGCACGTTTCATTAAATGTTTTCGATTATATGAGATTTAGAAAACAATAACATTTTGTAGCCATCAATGTCACGACCCAGCCCGGGGCTTGTAATTAACCAAGGTGAGTACAGACGATCGAACGGTGTGAATTAAATTCTCTATAATTGTTTACAATTTAGCAGATGAAAGAGTCAGTACAAATTATTTTAAAGCGGTATAATTAAAAAATACCTCATTGATGGTAATCCACATCTTCTATTAATGTTTTCTCGTCTTTCACTTGTCTTTTAAAAATTTAAGTAAATTTGAAAAGCTAGTTAAAACAACTGTGAGCTAAACGAGCCAGCGAATACTTTATTTCTAAACTACAGCAATACAAGGAAAAGAATGAACAATGTGCATGTTAGTAAACTTCTTTATAAATCAATATAAACATGTTATTTAAATGAGTTTATATCATTATCATATCAATATCATTATATATCTATACAACTATCTTAGGAGATACCGTCTAAAAATTGTGTTAATCAAGACATCAATATCAATATCCTTTTCCAGTTATGTGCATGTTCTCCCACTAGTACCATCAAGTGTGTTTTATAGCATGTTCTCCCACTAGTACCATCAAGTGTGTTTTATCATGCCAATCATGCACATATAAACAATCATCATAAACATATGTATTAATTGCATTAAATTCAACATACTAGATAAAACATACATCAAACGCATGAGTAAGTAGCCGAACATCCATAACGATATGACCAATAAAGAAAATAATATCTCAATTAAATTAAAGTACACAAATATCAATTGTAAACTTATTTAAGTATAATTAAATTACTACTATTATTTAAAAGTACAAGTATTCATCTGGATGATGCTTAATTTAATAAGCTTTTGCCCTAACGTCGACTCTTCTGAAGTGAAAATCTAACATACATTAAATTACTACTATTATTTAAAAGTACAAGTACTCATCTAGATGATGCTTAATTTAATAAGCTTTTGCCCCAACGTCGACTCTTCTGAAGTGAAAATCTAACATACATGATATAAAATTTATTTATTTATTATTTATGTAATATTAAATTTTTGTTTTTATTCAAGTATTAAGTTTTTATTAATTTACTATTCATATTTTTCTATTAAATAAAGTTTCCCTTACCTCTCAAACCACACAGGAGGATCTCTCCTGAGCTCGACCCACACTGATCTTCCATTCTCCTTCTATTTGAACACCATCTCCCCTACGCGATGGCCTTCCTTTCTTCATGCACGACAATCCTTACTCAACTCGCTCAACTCAATTCTTCTTCGTGAAGCTCAGCGAAGTTGTGAGCATCTCGAAGCGACACCTCTTCTTCTCCTCTACTTGTCACCGAAACAACATCCTCTCGACATAGATGCCACTTTTGCCCTAATTCTCACTTGTTCTCGCCTCTTGGCTCTATGTAAGTCGGTCTGCATCTTAAATAAGTGAATTTGCCTCTCCGACTTCCTGACTTCTTCTCCCTTCCTCATTCTGCTTCACGGCTCCTCAACTCCTCTTCTTCGGTTTCACAATCTGCTCGCTTCTTCTCCCCGTTCTATTTATTTGGCTTGAACGCTCCAATCCTCCTCCGTGATTCTACTTTTCCCTTCCCCTATGTACATAACTGTTACAATCAAATATATGTAAGTTGTTAGTAGTCAATTTTTAACTTTTTTCATTTTTGAAATAATGGTTTATCTAAATGTATTAAGAGTTCAGTGTTTTCACGGCTGAAAATATTTTTTCGACACTTATGGAGATTGATTCTTTTAGTAAAATTTTAGAAATCTTTTCGCAGGATATTTTGGTTCTTTTAGCAATATTTTTAACATTTATTTGCATATATGGTTTCATTGCTCTATATTTAGCGTCAAGTCTACTTCTGAAGACCAAAATTGTTTCTTCTCCATACAACCAATTTTCCTCATACATAATTATATTAATCAGGCTGAATTTTTTGTTTGATGCCCTAAAGCTCATACTTTGTTGGATGATTTTTTTATATACCTAGCCTTTTCAAGGTGCCATTTTAAGTTACCTTAGAATGTAGTTAACAGCTTTCATGTGGTCTTCAAGGAGCTTATTCATGCATTCACACACAATAAGAATAGGAAATTCAATATAAGAACTATTGAGAGAGAAGTAGATGAGTTTTTCTACAAGGCATTGATAGTCACCTTTTATATATGGCCATGTTTTTAATGATGATTTTGATTTTTTTGGTAGGTTCTTTAGTTTTTAGGCAGGCTTACATCTAATCATTATTTTATCTTAACGTAAATGATGAGTGTGGCTAACTTTCATGTGATTTTAGTAAGATTGTTCATGTATTGGCTTACAACAATAATAGGAAATCCAATAAAAGGACATGTTTTATATGGCAATACCGATTTGTTTTTTTAGGCTTTTAGATTTTATATAGAGTTACATCTAATTATTTTTACCTCTTAAAGAAGATTGTGAATATACTTTGAGAAATAATAATGCCATGTATATGGTCCAAGAGATCGTCCAAGTGAGGAATGAGAAGCCACTACTTGATGGTTAGCTTGTTGATGGCCCTACTGTCAATGTACATCCACCGTGAATTGTGCATCTTGAGTACGGTTTGAGCGGGGACAACACACAAACTTGTACTCTCTTTGACCAGCCCTCTCGTGACAAGATCCTGCATTTGTCGCTGCAAACAACTTGTCGTACTCCACAGGACAATCTGTAGACAGACCAATTCAACAACACTGATTTTGATATAAGATCTTTGGCGTGCTGAATGTCCCTCAGCGGCGGTAATCCTTTTGGAAGACTGTCTGTCATTACATCTCGAAAGTCTTGTAGTAGTGGCTGTAGTGGTGCTGGTTTCCCACTCTCCTCCGCATTTCCCTCTAATGGAACTAATGTCAGTGCCATTGGAGTATCCCGAACTGACTGCATGAATGTGACCTTTGGGACTAACGCTTCCTCTATTTCGCTTATACATTTTGCATCCTTAAGAAGTAACAACATGATGCGTTTCCCATTCTTTTTAAAAGAGTAAGTATTCTTGAAGCCTTTGTGTTGAGTTTGGCTGTCGAACTGCCAAGGCCTCCCCAACATATTATGTCACACATCTATCAGAATCACATCGCACCGCACTCGCTCCTGCAACCGATCCCCAATTGAAAATTCAACCAATCATTGTTGATCTACGCATATCTCGTTTCTCTTCTTCAACTATGTAAGGGAGTAAGACTGGGTTGTTTTTGCGTTGTCAATCCTAATTTCTTCACCATCAACGTGTACACCACATTTCATAACTCTCATTGTCGATGATCAAACTGTAAACATTGCCCTTTACTGTACACATGGTGCGAAAGATACTATTCTTCAACCATGATTGGTCTCATTCTAGCTCTGAACGTAGAACTCTCCGTATTGCTAACAATTCTCTCCCTTGTCGCCCTTGAACTAATGTTCTTCCTCTGGACTATCCTCTGACTACTCGTTCTCCAACTACTTGACGACACCCTGATCTGTGAATGTGACAACTCGAATCATGGGATAGCTGGAGGCTGGTCTGTAGCCGTGTGTCTCTCCCAAAAGAGCTCTTAGGGGTGGTGGGCAGCCCAGGACTTAAATATTATTTTTTGGCCCTACATTTATCCGATGTGGGACTTTTTGTCCGTGACATTCTCCTCCACCCAATCACGTGACACACTCGTCACGGGATCGGCTCTACCAAAGGTCCCACTGGACCATGGAGAGTCCACACACCTGGCAGACAACAATCTGCACCGATACCACTTGTCACCTCCCAAAAGAACTCATAGGGGCGGTGGGCAGCCCGGGACTTAAATATTGTTTTTCGGCCCTACACCTAGTCGATATGAGACTTTTTGTCCGTGACACGTGGCTCCTAAAACACCTTTTGACAGGTATCGAACTGAAAGAGCTACCTTTTCTGCCTTCTTTCCACTCTGATTTGTCTAGTCACTCCCTCATCCTATCTTGCTAACTTCTCCCAAGGTACCTTTATCAGTAGCGATAGTTGTAGGTGATCGTTTAACTGAAGGCTGCTGATGAAAATTGCCTGAATGAAAATTGTTGCTTGCTCTATTTTTGTTTTCTTCTACCTTCAATCATAATTTTTGAACATCTCCCAGCTGCCAGTATGATAGTAATTGCACAACATTGTTAATAATGGGCTTCAGGCCCCTCAGGTACCGGGCTATAGTGTGTTTTTGTGGCTCCATTAGCTCACACTTCATTTGCAATTCGTCGAACTGTGCTGTGAACTCCTCGTCAAAAAGGTCTCTCTGCCGTAGGTGGTGGATTCTCAGAAACATGTCTTGTAGTAATTAGGTTGAAGGCATTTCCTCTTCATTGTTTTCTTTATCTTTTCCCCCTTTGTAATCTTACCATTGCCTTCTTTTTTTCTCTCTCTGTAATTTTTCCCACCACAAAGAGATACTCTCTTTCAGCTTGATGACTGCTAATTTCATTCGCTTATCCTCCGACACCTCCTTATGTTTGAAGATTCGTTCAACAGATTGCAACCAATTAATAAACTCATCTTGATTCATGACTCCATCAATCTCTGGCAGATCGATTTTCATGCTGAAGTCCCTTTTTCCATCATGTATTGGCTCCTCTCTCAACCCCCTCTAATATTGAATTTCGAAATGTCGTGGTCGGTATTCTCATTCTTGATATCTTCCATGTGGAACAGATTTAGATCTTTGTCCCTATCTCCTTTTCGATTCTCTAGATCATGGTCAAGAGTAATCTCCCCTCGGCGTTCCATCATCAATTTCCGTAAGCCTTTGTTGAAGTTTTCAGATCTCCCTCTGTATCTCTTCCCGGGTAGGTTTCAACATGTATCTCCGGGGTGGCATGATTAAGATTTGGGTTTGGAAGGGGTGATTGAGGATAGCAAAAGAAAATAAATTTGGTGGAGGGGTAAGGCAGATGCTTGAAAACCCTATAATAGAAATAGGGTTATGCTAGCTCTGATGTTAAATGATACCAAAAATAAGCAAATCTGAGTATTATTGCTAGAATTCAAAAAGAAACACAAGGGTTCATAAAACTAGAAATTAATTGACATGAATATAAACATGACTAGGTTGAGGGCGAAAAAGATGGACTCGGGATGGACAACAGGTGTGGGTGATTTGAGCGGCAATAATAGTAAGTAAATGGAGGCAGGGGAGGGAATACGATAGCAGAGAGAATAGGCAGGGGGACCCTGACAACACGAGGAAGGAGTAAGAAGGTCGGGCGACAACAAAACTGGCGCATAAGGATTCTGACGGTAGAAGGGAAGGCCTGGGTGTGGTTGGCGCAGCAGCGGTGAGGCGCAGACAAGCTATACGATAGCAAGGAAGTTCTATGTCGGGTGAGCGACAACAGTGTGATGCGCAGGAAGTTGGACGACAGCAGGAAGGGCGCTGGGATGTTGGACGACAACAGGGAAGAAGGTTTATGGCATGAGCTTGATGAGATAAACCCCGCCTCGGAGCAAGATACAACCATAGCACCACTTGTCCTCGAATACATCTCTAACAAGGGAAAAAAAAACACTTGATGATAAGAACTCTGAAATCAGAACAAAACACAACTGAAGCCTAAAGCACAAGCAACCTATAAATAGAGAAAAAGGAAATAGAAAAAGAGGGGAAAGGAAGTGGTAGTTCTTGCCCCTTGAAAACAATAGAGTTGTCCAGCTGGAGGCTGGGTTGCAATCTTTGTTGAATTGGTTGACCGGTTTAGCAGGCCAAGTCATGCTTCACAACCATTAATTGAAACTTATTCTTTTTCCCTCTCCTTCTTATCATCTTATTCCTCTCTTTTTTTCACCCATTTCCTGCTAATGTCCCTTACCAATGCCACAAACCAATTTCATAAACTCCGACACTAGCTTGCCTCCCTCTGCAACAAATGGAAATGAAAAAGTGCACCGATTCGTGATAAATATTAAAATGGAAACATGAGAGGAATGAATGGATTAACACAAAAATAAGATTCCCTCTTACTGATTTCTTCTCGGAGTTTGGAGTCGCAAGCTATGACTATCTGTTGTGCGCACAAATTGTGCCTGCTATAGGGACCCGAGTCGCGGGAGCTGTAGACGAGCGAAACCGAGAATAGAGGATAAGGAATGAGAGGAAATACGTCATATAACGTGATCCCAAATCAATCCCCTCCATGTGATCGAATCAAGGTACAACATGCCGTGAAAAATGTAGAACAGTCTATGGCTACATTAATGATGTGGGAGAATAGGAATTTATTAGGATCAATGAAAATTATTTAAAATTTAGAACTTCATTATTTTATATCTTCCGAGCCGTTTAAAATTCATGCTTGGTACTGTACATCTAATTGATTGATTCGATGTGTAAAATTTTATAAAATTGCTTCGTTCAAATTCCGAGGAATGAAAAACTTGGGATATACCTTAAAATTTCTTAAAATTGTGTTACACAGTCAAACAAAATATAAATAGACATAGGGCAAAGAGGAGTGAATCCCGCTTAAAATAGGAGGGAATGACATGCTTGGAAGGACCGACCAGTCCCTCCCTTGCCTGGACTGAACTGTTCTAGGGCAGATGCGTGACCTATCGTGCCTTGGGCAAATGACGCTCCGCATCACAAGAAATTCAAAAATAGAAGTTCAAAGAAGAAATAGGTAGTAAGTGAGGTAGATTATCTTTAACAAGAACATTAAACTTGTTATTAAATGAAATTTGAAAATTTTGCTTTCTCATGCTTGCTTTAATTTATTGATGTTTGCTCTTTACTCTTAAAATGTTTCAGCATACATAAAATTAGTTTATAAGCAGTATGGTCTTTTTTTGCCTGTCACTTTGCTTGAGCAGTATCAACTAGTTCTTTGGGTATTGGACAACCATTACTTTGAGAGTTCTTAGTGCTTTTTGCAACACTAAGAATATTATCATATCTTATTAATAGTAATTCTTGTAAGGTGATTGTAGGTATTATAGTAGTTTTAACATTTTCCTTTTCTGAGAATTTATTTTAGTGCAGGTGGTTACACAGTTTCTTAAACTGGAGGCATTACTTGATGACAAGGTTGGTAAGGAGATCGAGCTACAGATCGAAAGGGGTGGAGTCTTATTGGTAGTAAAATTAACGGTAAACTCAATGTTTTGTATAACTATATTCTGATTAATGAACATTTGAGTACTATTTTCTTTTATCATTAGTGCTGTAAACGGCCTAACATGTATGAATTGACCTTTTATTCACCTTGATTAATTAATTATTGAGCTGAAACTAATGGTCTGAAATTTAGTAACAGGGTAAATATCTTAACTTTTTTTTACTCTTGTTGTCCCTCCGAATACAACAATTTGATAACCATGGAATGCTTCAATAAATTTATATTTGTTTTTGAATTTAATTATACAGGAAAAAGATTTGTTATTTTAACATGATAAGGTCTTTTGAAAATCACATAAAATAAAACAAATATTTTCTATGATGTATACAAATATTTGATGCTTTTTAATAGTGAGATGTATTGGTAAAATAATACTTGTAAATATACATATGTTAAAAATATATGTATGTCTACTCATTTATATTTCTATATATTGAGAACTTATTGAGACAAAACAAAATCATCGTGGTTCTTGTTTGTGGTTGACTCATTTAATGGACTGAAAAAAATTGTTCAAGCTCGGCTGACTGGTTTATTGAATGAGCAGGGCTTGAACAATTTTTGAGCCAAACAACTATTGAGCCGAATACGCGATGTTTGTAAAGAAGTTTTTTGTTTGACAGTACTATTAGCTATATCTGCAAAAAATAAAGGGTGCATGTTTATGATGCAATACGCTTTTGAACTTCAAATTTATTAATTTTTCTGAATGTTTATGCTACGTGGTGTTACCCTGACTTGTTTTACTTCAGGTTGAGGATTTGCATTCCATAACTCCAAATTATTTCTTGGAGGTTAGTGGCGCTGTTCTACACCCGCTTTCCTATCAGCAGGTATGGTGCATACCTTAGTAGTTAGTGTTAAGTAACACTTTATTCAGTGTTTTACTTGAACCTAGTTAATGCTATTGAGATTGTTATTTTTTGACATGTGCAATAAAATTGTCTTTTGCACAATTTCAATCCATTAATGGGCATACTAACTAACAAGTGTATTCATATGAATTGGCAATTCCCACGATTAGTTGGTTTCTTTGTAAAAATGATGGAACTAGGAACATGCATGTTTATTTTTTGCAATATTGGAAAACTTTGATTTGGCAAACGGAACAGCACAAATTATCTTCCTTCTTTACATGGTCTTACATATCATGTAGAAACGATCAGGTATCATACAACTCAAATGATTGAGTGATTTTCTCAATCAGATTTATCCTGTTGAGAAAAAATAATGATTTTCTTAAACTTTAAATATTCATAACCTTACTAATTAGTTATACCTATATTTAGCACTAATTTTCTAGTAATATTTGACACAGTAGTTAATAACTATTTTAATACCTCTCACTTTTATCTTTCCATAAATTGGTGTCCTTTCTGTCAAGTACTGTAATTAACCAGAAGGAAATTGATAATTTTGTTGCATCATTGCCTTTGTAAATGTCTGTAATCTAAAGGTTTGTAGGGATATGAAATATGAGTATCTAAAGTTTCCTCAAAGTGGAATGTAACTTAAATGTATTTTATTTGCTCATGATAAACTGGATTAGCAATAATTTGATGCTAGTTATGCTGTCTGCTTGTAGAGGAGTGGGACTATTCTACAGAATGCTAAGCTCAGATAGAGTCCACGAAGTTAGATAATCAGCAAACCTGTTGTAGATACCAAGTGGCATTACAATGATTAGACGATTTAAACATACATGGCTACTTTTCACATTTCCTCTCCATTAAAAAAAAACCCCTAGGAACATACACAGTTAGTAAATGAGCATCGAATATCAAGACACCTGATCACATGATGAAGAATTAAGTGGGAAAAATGAGCCACGATTTGGTGCCTTCATGAGATATTGTTGAATAATTCCTGGAATATAGCTAAATATAAGTGATAATGATTTTGCATAGATTAATTTGTTGAATTGTGAAGTAAATATTTGATTGTTTAATTGTCAAATGGTTTAAGCAGCCTACTAATTGTCTGAATGTAGTGGGTTTAAGAAGATTGCCTTCTCCACTATGATACTTCTTTTACTTGTGAAGGAGTGCTAGCCTTAGAGTATTGTGGAGGCCAATAGAAGTAATAAGATTTTATGCATACTTATGTTGGTTTAAGAAAGTATGAGGGACATTACTCTGAACCTTCAAATCTAAGAAGCACACCAAGATTTATGATTTGAAATGTGGCTAGAAGATAGTGATTAATTAAGGTCAATTATATCCGATAATGAAAATGCCATGAATATAAATCTAAAGAATGTTTGAGGTCTTTCTAAAGAATTAATGATGGATCATACTGAACTATTTACAAGAGAAATTTGGTAGGGTTGACTGGAAGTTATTACAGTGCACACAAGTAGCCTGTTTTATTATCTATATGGAAGATCTGCGTCTGCTTGCTTTTGAAGGAGAAGATGCAGGAATACTTATTCTTGAGATCACATTGAAGAAAGACATTTTAAACATCCATTTGGTGAAGTGGCCATCCTTGTGAAACAGTGATTGAGATAATTATTCACTTTGTGAATGTTTTTGCTACAAGTAAAAGTTTCATCGTAATTAGTTCTTTATTCTTATTTATCACAAGGACAATCAACTGTGCTTTATAGCGATTTAGGATATCATCAGAGCAACATTTGATCAAGTAGACCATTTATATCTTATGGCTATATTATTTGAAGGACACTAAACAATCTCCCATGTATTATCCTGAAGAGCTTGAACTTCTTTAGCCACAGGCTCGTATGTATTATCCTGAAGAGCTTGAACTTCTTTAGCCATAGACTCGTTTCAAACAATTATGTTCATTAGCCTCTGAATAGCTTGAAGGAATATGAATTGAGGTCAATGTAGTGTAGAAGTTACATCTATTTGGAGGATAATAGATTCTGGAAAATCAATTCGCATAGGCTTGGATGGTAGGTTTAGCTTATGAAGGGCTATAGTTGGACATTTTCTTTCATGTATAGTTCAGGTTTGAATCTTTCATGACATGGATTCTGTTCATTAAATTAGAAAGCTATGAAGGGGCAGAGTTAGGACTTTTTATTTCATGCCATAATTTTGGTTTGAATCTTTCATGACTAGAAAATTTCTCCTTAAAATTAGTAGAGAATAAAAACTGATGTTTAAAACATATTACATGAAGAGAGATTTTTATTTTTTTTGGAGCTTTTGCCATAGTTGTCACTCCCCAACTGACCTCCCTTTAATGGTTCGTTGAGGTGCAACAAATGTGGACAATTTGACCGGATTCAATTTTCATTAACTATAGTTCTTACTTGTAGAATCAATTTGCCGGATTCAGGAATGCGAGATGGGATTGCGGTATTTAACTCGCTGCGTCGCTTTCCCTTTTCCTAGTCATTGGATTAAGTCAAGCCCTTGCATGCTTGTGTAAGTGTGGAAGGAGTCGGCTGGGAACATTAAGAGAGCTTTCATAGATGGGGAAGAAAAGATGGAATTAAGAGAGATGGATGAAGAGAGATTTAGAGACTAAATAGATACAGTTTGACAAAGCGAGATAGAGGGAGAAAGTGGAGATTGAGAAAGGGGTAGAGGTTACCGGTTTTGTAGTTAGTGGGCTGGCTGGAATTATGAAGGAATTGGTGACGTCTTGAATTGTTTATGAGGTGAAAATTGTTGATCTTGCCGGTAGCGATGATTGAAGAAGATAATTGGCTAGAAGTGTTGATCGGAGAAATTATTAGGAGGCTGAGTGTTAGTATTTTCGGTTTTTAAATGGTAACGAGTTGGTAAGTGTAGTTTGCTGGAACAATATATTTTAATGAGAGATTGTCATGAGTGAGAGAGAAATATGGTGGTGGCAATTTTAGGAAGTGAGGTGCTGCAAATATTTAAGCACTTGTTGATGAGTGAGAGTGACAGGTTAAAGGAGGCAATTCGATGCTGTGAGCCAAGTGAGAAAGGGTGATTTGCTGAACAAGGATCTTGAGAATGGAACAATATTTTGATTAATTATGCATATTTCTAACCATAAATTTCAAGTAATGATTAATACAATAATTAATGCCTATTTTAATATATATCATTTTGATATGAGATGCATTGATGATAGTGTACAAAGCTATTGTGAATGTTTAAGCTCTACAAAATTAAAGAAACTGGGGATTTTTATTTTGCATGATTATCAATAGATATCCACGTTCATGTTAATAGTGAACTTTCAATAGCTTCAGTTTGATATAAGCATTTCACAATTTTCTGTAAATAATGGAAATAGTTCAATTATTAATTGATGGGATTATATTTCCTTGCTCTTTAAATAATGGAAAGGGTGATTATTAGCTATGGTGGGATAAAATTTATTTTCTTTTACGCAGGCTCGAAATTTTCGTTTCAGAGCTGGTGTTGTTTATGTTGCAGAGCCAGGGTGAGTACAACTATTGAAAATATTTAATTGCTTTGTTTTCTAGAGGTATGAGATTTACAGTTTTCAAATATTCTGAAAAAGCTTGGTTTTAAGCAGTACAAGAAATTTGTGTAGAGTTAACAACATCCATCATTACATAAGAATGAACGAAAATAAGAAAAAAAAGTTTGATCATGAATAAATATGTTAATGCTAATAATAAGGTTCATTATTTTATATTTTAAGTTCGTGGAAAACATTGTTCTAGAATGTCAGTTTGCCTTTTACTAAACCATACTTCCATTTTGCTTTTCCTTTCTTGAAATGTGTTTATGACTTGTGAAGAACTAAAGTTCTTAGTGTGATGGTGTCGTCAACAATAACAAACCAGAAAATAACAATATATAAATAATTCCACAAGTAAAAACTTACTTAGAAATAAGAAAAAATAGGAAATAAACCAAATTAAAAAATATGCTGTAATCGAAAATCAGGCCACCCTCGTTTGGAACTCGCGATCGCAGCCTACTCGATTCCACATGATGTTGAATTCCGCCATTCGAGATAAAGGATCCCCTGCAATACGAAATCGGGGATTTGTAATCCTATAATTTCTATTGACGCTTCCCCATCATTCTCCCTAGTAAGGATAGACTTCTTCCTCTTCTTTGGAAAGTCCTGAATCCCACTATCGGATGCATTTTCCGACAAATTATCTAAGGAGATTTCCAACGTTATGGTTCACTCTTTCTATTTGATCATTTGTCAGTGGATGCACTGTTGAACTAAAGTAGAATTTAAATCCCAACTTACTTCACAGGGTCTTTCGAAAATTGATCGAAAACTCCTCATTTCTATTTGAAGTGATGACATGGTTAACTTCTCTCAATGGTGCCAACCTAGGGAGTAAATTGAAGGTCAGAGAGTCCTGAAACTCTCTCTAGCGTGGGTCGCACTGCCTCAAATATTGCCTCTTCCATGACATTGTTTTCGAGCATCACCAAGGGTAGTTTCCCTCTTTTGGCTTGTAGAAATGTGGGATGAGCCACTAAATTTTCTCTCTGCTGGAGTACCCATGACGACCGGCGCTTTCAACGACAAAATTATAATATTCTTATCTTAATAAGTGAGTAGGTGTTTTTATGACCATCATAAAGTGTACCCGTTATATTGTCAAGGCTGGCCTAAAAGAATGTGTCACACATCCTAGACCCTATATCACACCAAATTTGATCATGCAGCTTCTTGCTTAGAAAACTCCACAAGATTTCTCCTATCAATACTAATTTTACTTCATTTCTTTAAGGTCAAAGAATATGACTGAGAATGTTTTCGAGTTATGAGGCTCAATTTTTCTACCAGTTGTGGAGGCCACATTTTCAGAACTACCTCCATCTATAATGAGGCTGGACATTTTTCCCTTCACGACGCAATGATTTTGAAATATACTATAGTGGAACCACGATTGCTATCTAGTCGGCTTTGTCCGAAAGACTTAGCGGATTACATGTATCTCACCCTCATCTGCAGATAGCTAGTACTCCTCTTGATTTTCTTCTTCTAGGTCTTTACCCTCTGCCTCCTCTACGATTCCCTACTCAGTGTAAGATATCATTCTCTTGTTTGGGCAATTTGATTCAATGTGCTCAAAATCATGAGACTTGAAGCACTTCTTGGTTGACTCATATTTCACAATGCTAGAAATCTTCACATTTTTCCTCTAGCGAGGCACGTTGGGATGCACCAATGTGTGTATTGCTGCCTTATCATAATTGAATTCTGCTTATATGGTATGACAGTCAGTTGGTGATGCTTTTTCACCTTCAATGCCAGGGTCTGTACATCAATTAGGGACCAATATGTCTGCAATTGAACCACATTACTAATAGATGATGCCAGTTTTCTAAGATATTTTGTTACTGTGTATTCCTATGGTTGTTCCAACTTACATTTTAGCTTGATTTGATCAAAGTCAATTGAGTACTCCATAGAAGAATTTCTTTGGCTCAGATAGTTGAGTTTTATGAAATATCATGTCGGTAGTGTGTGGGAAGGTATTTGTGTTTCACCTCTTTTTTCAACTTAGATCATGTGGTGATTTTACTCTTCTTTTCTTGTTGCTGAATTTGCTTCAGATCCTCTCACAATAATGAAACTTTTTTCTGAGCTTAATGACTGCCAATTTAACTCTCTTATCTTAAGGAATATCCTTATACTAAAAAATTCACTCCAATTTTTGATGCTACTCGATAAACTTGTTTAGATTCATGAGACCATTGAAATTTGGTAATTCCACATTTACTCCATGATTCTAGCTTCTCTGATATTATATGTCATATTGTCAAGGTATTGATTCTTTGTCATTGAAAATGCCCCGATGGAATAGATTTACTATTCTCTCTTCTAATAAACCGCCCTTCCTATCTTTGACTGTATCAACCCAAAATTTTTGGATAATCACTATTCTTTCTTCTAAAATACCTAATTTTTGATAACTTAGTTCGTCTACTCGAGCAAATATCTTTTTTTAAGCCTAATCATCAGCCTCTTACCTTTGGCCACCCCAAAACTACACTTCTTATCCTGATCAAAACCTTAATTGAGAGAAAGAGACTACGTCAGTAAGAAAAAAAAAACACTCACATGGGTGTTCAAGAGCTTATAATGGAAGATATACAGATAGAGTGCAACACAAGCTTGCTAAATTTGAAAGAAAACAACTCGGAGAAGTCACACAACCATAATAGTAGTTTCGCTAAATTAAGCGAAGGAAGCTAATGTCTACCTCCAAGAAATATCTGGTGATGTAAAATTAAAAGCATAATAGTTTATCATTGAATATCAAATAAGAGACAATGAATTTGCGATAAAGACTAACTTATTGGATTTTGATGGTCATATTGATCTAGACAAGTTTATTAAATGGCTCTAGACCATAGATCAAATTATTAAGTACGAAGATTTCCCATAAGAAAGAATAGCCAAATTGACAACCATCAAACTCAAGAAGAGCGGGGAAGATCCGAAGTGTCTCTGGTAGCGAGAAAGGATGGCCAAAATCAGTTCGTGGTCTAGAATGAAGAGCAAGATTTGACACCAATATTCTTTGCTTTATCAGTAGAATATCTACACCAATGATATTGTGGAGAAGCATATATGAATAACTCATGCTTAAATGTGAGTTGATGAAGCTAGAGGAGCAAATAATGCTGAGATAATTTGGTGTGTTGAAGCCATCGATTGACAGTGTGGTATAATTGCTGTCATATTGGTCCTTATTCAATGTACATACTCTAGTTTTGAAGGTTGAGTAGCAATAGCATCACCAAGGTCCCTCAACACTTTGTAGGCAGGGCTTGTGCTTAGCCTCAAGCTACATGATTTTACCTGTTAGAGTACCCAAGGCATTCTTTATGAGGAGAAATCATCCCGAAGTGGATAAAAGGTGAGGGGGGACTAGCAACCCCCAAATTCTTCGCAGTCATGAAATACTTCTTGTCATGACTTATGATTTCAGGCACATAAGAATTGATTGCCCAAATGTGAGTGATTCTTTTTCAACGAGTGGAGAGCAATGTAAGAACTGAAAAATGACATTGGGACATAGGAGAAAATAAGAATGTAAGGTAGGAGTATCAACTTCTCATCAATGAGAAAGAGAGATGTTGGTTCGACGAATCTTTCAGATTTAGTCCAAGTGAATGACAGTGGCTCCGCACATTTCATCATGGCTACATGAACACGTTGTTTCATCAAGGATGGAAACATATCTTACTCTTATCTTGGAAGGAGTTCAAGTTAATAGGCATTCACAATAGAGTTTGATATTGTAGTGCCATGCATTATTTTTCTGCAAGCCTTGCAAGGAGCACCATTAAAACTAGCATTGGTGGCCCTAGAAGGTAATGATTACGAGTAGTTGATACTTGAATGTGTATACCCACTATTGAAGGAATTTTGAGATGTTTTGACTGATAGTCTAGCCATTATATTGCTACCTCTCCCAAACTGACCTGCCTATCAGTTGCGTCAGGTAGAGTACGAGAAGTTGTAGGAGCAGGTTATAAACTTGTGGCTAGATGTTTAGTTTATGAGGGTATTAGTTAGTATTTAGTCTCAACTTTGATTGTGCCTTAGAAGGATGACTCTTGGTGAATGTGTATTGATAGTTGGGTTGTAAACAAAATTAATATCAATTTATGATTTCCTATTTCATGGGTGTATGATTTGTTAGAGTAATTGCATGGAGCCAACAACTCAAAAATCGCTATGCATGGTAGCTATCACGCGATCAAGATGTGATGAGGAGAATAGTAGAGGATAGCTTTCAGGACTCAAGACGAATTCTACTAGTAGACAATTATGTCCTTTAACTTGTCCATATCCCAAGCGCTTATATGCGGCGAATGAACTGGGTTTTTTGAGTATTTAGCGAAAAATTCATGTTTCATAGTATTTTTCGAAGAATTCATGTTTCTTTGTATTAATGATATCTTGATATACAATTGTATTATAGTGGATTATTTACAACAATTACATGAGATTTTTCAGATGTTTCTAGTGGCCCAATTATATGTTCTTCGCAAGAAGTATCATTTCCTGACTGCACATACTTCCTTGGATAGTTGTATTTGCTTCTGACATTGAGATGGATTCAACTAAGATCTAGGCCTTGAACTGGTCTTGTTTGCACTCATTCACTGAGATACACCAATTCCATAAACTGAAATATTTTTATTTGAGATTTATTAAAATATTTAGTTTTATAGCGACACCCTTGACTAAGTTTCTTAAGACAATTAAATTGACTTGGTCAGGTAAAACACTTGTTAGTTTTAATGTTTTGAAGAAACATGTTACGTAGGCCCTTCTTCCATTTCTTCTATATTTTAATCAGGTGTTTTTGGTGGAGTGTGGCACTTATAATGTGGGAATTAGAGCTCTGATGAGTGAAAGCGAACACCTTATTATATTTTTTAGTTAGAAGTTATATGATTTAATACGAAAGTACTTAACCTATGACAAGGGATTTTATGACTACATGAGAGGTCCTAGTCACCAGAGTCACATTTGTTAACAAGTGAGTTGACTCTTTACACTGAAGTAACACTCCTCTTGCCATTGGAGAATGACATGAGTGTCCACATCTTTCGAATGGAAGGGACAAACCTTAGCCCATAATCGGTAAAACTTGGTTCTTTAATATATGCCTGGTTTAGGGGTTATTGCTCCTTTTGAGTTGGCCATCCTGCAAGGATTATTGGTGCTTTATTTAAATTATTATTAGAGTATCTTTGCATGCGCTCGCGCATATTACATTACAATTATACACATATATGTATATTAGAGCCTGATTTACACTAGTTGGAAAATTCCAATTAGGTTGCCCTAAGATGAAGATCATCAGGAGTGTTTTTGAAGATTTCAAACTGGTTGGGGATTGACAGGTAGGTCATTTCGACGGAAGACATGTTATGATACAGCTGAGCACAGAAGATGATTACGCGAGGATTTTCTCAAAGGAATTCATTACAATTGAGGGCAAACATATGAAATTTCTCAAATGAATCACCAATTTTGATCCCAGTCAAGAGCCCCCAATTGCACCTATCTGGTTCGCATTACCTAAACTCAAGCTTCATTTCTTTGACCTACCTATCTTATATGCAATTGAGACTATTCTTGGAAAATCTTTGCAGGTAGACTTACCTACAGTTCATTTCTCAAAATCCTCTATTGCAAGAATTTTGAATGAACGAGATATTACACTACCAGATGTAGAAGAAGTCTGACTTGGATCTGCTCATAATAGTTATTGGTAAAAAATCATTATGAAACAAAAATCATACTACTGTAAGCACTGCAAGATGCTTGGACACCCGCAGGAGAAATGTTTCAGATTGCACCCATAGTTGAGAACCAATAGTCAAAAGCAAGAACACACTATTAGTGCACCCCATGTGCCTGAACGCGCTCTCAGCAAATTTGATGACAGCCAACCTGAAAGAAAATCACCACAAGACTGAAGTTGGTGTTTGCCCCTGGGATCCCTTTGGACCATACTACAACGGATAATGTTCGAACTGAAAATCTGGAAGTCTCGCGGCTCCTATTCAGGAAGCATCAGATGTAGAGGTAACGATTCACACTTCACATACACTGGAACCTATCGCGGGGGCAATGACTTTCTTTCCTCCTATTGCGGTGCTAACATCAAATCAGATCGAGAATCACATGAGCCAGTCTTCAGATGAAGAATGACAAGTTTACACTTCTCGGCGGAAGAAGGCTGGGGGCTCACTCCAACATGGAAACTTAATGGATGATACTTTTTGTCTCCTGGCAATAGCACGACTATTCAAAGTTTGTTATCTGGTTCCACTCCTAAAACTAGAGGAAGAGTCAAGGACAAAACTGTCTCGTCCCTAGCTACTTGTTTTCTGCATGTTTTAAATTTGTTTTACATTTTATTGAGTCTATATGTATCTCTTGTTAGAGTATTACTGTACTTCTTCGTATGGTAGGATGCCTTTTTTGGGCTCTTTCCATACAACATTTATGTATCCTTTTCTATTTCAATAAAATCAGCCCTTTGACTTTTCATTATTTAAAAAAAAAAATGTATATTAGAGCCTGATTTAGGAACTTTTGATTTTGTGTATGAATTTTGAGACTTTTTCTCTAATTCTTTCCTTTTGAGAGTGCTATATCCTTGCCCTTACTAGTGGTGTAATTGTATCTCTCTGATTTCCAAGCCGCCGACTCTCTTCTCCTTCTTTTTCTGCCTCCCAGAAACAGCCAACTATTCTTTTCCTTCTCAATTTCTATTAATTACAGGTCATATTCGGAATCCCCCCACTTACAAATTTTCTTGCCCTCCATCCTATCAAACACCATCTTTGGGTAACCCTAGATCATTGTCATATAGGCCTGCAGTGTTTGTATTTGATGTTATTTTGATTACTTGAACTCATGTTTAGGGGATACTATGGTGGTCCGCTTTTTGTTATGCCAACTTTTCATAATGTTAATATTGTGTTGCGGACATCCTGTGTTTATTTTGGACTGGGATGGCATTTGGCATGCCCATTGTTATTTTAACCAGGCTATGTTCGAAATAATCACTCATAGTATTCATTTCCTCCTATTTATCTTTTTTGTTACTTTTTCGATAGCTCTCACATTAATTTTCTCTATAGCTACTTCGAGGAATGTTATAATATTTATATATTTATTTAAATTTAGTTTTTAATGTGGCCATTGAAGGCCAGAGTTGAGACAGTAATTTTTTTTCTATGCGATCAAATTATTAATAGAAACTTAGCTAGGTATATGTTGCACAACTAAATAAATTGGAATTAAAAATATTTTTTCAACATCAAAAGGAACTCCGTAACATAAAGATTGTTAAAGGATTCCTTCAAGTTGCCTAATTTTTAAACTGGCTTTTACTAAGAACTTTAGAAAGAAACTCGTAAATAATATATATATATATATATATTTTTAATTTCTTCTAAAATTTTAGAGATAATACCTCATGTTGTTTTATCTATTGACAAGGCAAAACAAGTATAATAAATAACGTAATAACAGTAATGAAATCTAATAGTGTAAATAACTAGCCTTACAGCCAATGTTAGAATTGAAAAATGGTAAGAAGTGTGCCAAAAAATATAAAATGTTATATCAACATGACAAGGTGTAGAAGTTTAAGGAGAAAAGTGTCAGGGTACTATTTTTATTGCTGAAGGTGTAGATCGCCATAATTAGATGATTTAAAAAAAAAAAACAGGAAAAGGGTTATTGTGAGGGAGAAACAAAATTGAGACAAAATAATGATAGATTAGCCTTTTATAACATAAATCTGGATAATATATCTGACAAATGGAAGAATAAGAAAAAGTTTCAATTGGGAATTGCTTGAAATAAAACAAAATGCTCTTGTTCGATGCCTGTTGCCTAAAATTTATGTATTTTTTACAAATATATAATTAATCATGTTTTCAAGTTTTTCATATATCTTAATTGCTTGTTACTCATCAACATGTTTGTATCTGTCTTACAATTGTACAGGTTGTGGCTTATGACTTAGTGTGTTTTGATTAGTTTATAATCAATAGTTAAACTTCAGGTATATGCTCTCTCGTGCCGGCGTCCCTCGCCATTCCATTATAAATAAGTTTGCTGGAGAAGCAATTTCAAAAGTAGAAGATCTGATTGAAGTTCTTTCTAAATTGTCAAGAGGTGCCCGAGTGCCTTTGGATTATGTAAGCTATTTAGATCGTCATAGAAACAAGGTAGACACCTTTTCTAATTCTATACTAATAGGTTAGGTTATAACTTGCAATTTTAAATTATGTTTTTATTAGCAATGAGATGATAAAGTTGAATTTCTTTCTATCATCACGTTGGAATAACACGTTCGGCTTTGGGCTTAGATTCTCTTGCAATTTTACCTTTCGAGCGAGGCCGATTAGCTGTGGGCTTATACTAATTAGCTGTCAATGATCAATGTACACAATTTCTTTATTTTTTATATTTTTCTTGTTGTCTTTCATTTCATATTTATCTTTTTCTTTCATTTTTTTCTTGATGTTTCTCTAATTTATATACATATATATGTATGTATATACGTGCATACATATATATGCATATACATACATATACATATACATATACATATATGGATGGATGGATGTTGTCTTAGAAGTGAGTTTTAAGTAATGTCATTTTGATTCATCAGCTAACAAGTTGATGGTATTTGGTTTGGGTTGCTCTGTAATAACTGAAAATTATGTAAATAAGTAAAAGTAATAGTAATGTTATTATTATTAGGTATTTCAAAACAATGATGTTGTTTGGAACGACAACGAAACCTCTTGACGATTCCATTTTATTGAGACGAGTGTCCCATTCAAAGCCAATAAATGAACAACAAAGAGAACGAGAGCAAGAGACAAAGAACAAAGAAAAGGAACCAGAAGAAAAAAGAAGGAAGACTTGCATGTGTAACCCCAGAGCCGTCACCGTTGCGATGGAGGATGACATTCAGTCTCTAGGCGCATAAGAAGGAAAGAGAAGATGCCTGTCAACGCTAAAGTCGAGCAAGGAAAGGCCAAACTCATGCACTCGAGAAGAAGGAAGACGACACCGCTCTGGTTGTGAAAGTGCCCATTTTTCACATACGAGAGGCTTGATTTATGTTCGGTGCGAAGGAAGAGGAAGTGCACGACCAGGACAAACAGATTTGAGACGTGGAAGGTTGGATATGGCATGTGGGCTTCATGCGGGAGGAGAGGAGTTCAAACAGGAGGGAGAAAGCGACTTGTGTGAGAAGAACCAAATCGAGCCAGTGAAGGAGAATTAGGGTTGTTTAAATTAAATTTTTTTTGTTTATTTTAAGTGAAATTTATAATAAAGTGTTAATATATGTCCTATGCCAATCAGTATAGGAAATTAATAAAAAGAAAGGATGTTTAAATTTATGAACTAATGTCACAAGAAAAAAATATTAAAATTAGGTTATTTATTAATTGGAAAAATGATTTAAATGTTAATGACTTAATATTTAAGATTATGTTTAAATTTATTTAAGTTTAATTTTCATATTATTTAGAAAATTGTTAACAATTAAATTCATAGAATTCTAAAAATTAATGAAATTCATAATATTCAAATTATGATAAGATAATTACTATCAAATTAATAGTAAATAAATAAAAAAAATTATTTGAAGAAATAAATTGTATGATTTCAAAAAAAATAATTATTTTTTTATAAGATATTAAAGGTGAAATGAAGGCAATTTATTTTTTAATAATAAAATTAACTTAGATTAAATTAATAATAATTCCTTACACATTTGATTATAGTTTTGGATTGAAGAAATGCTAATAGAACTCGTAAGCAAGGAGATCATTCGAAAGCTTGGTGATTATTCATGTTCTTATGCTATAGTAATATTTTTGTTTTTTCTAGATCAAATGCATTTACTGTTGCTAGTTATACTTATATCATTGCATACTTATGATTTATGATTCTATTAAATTCTTGTTAATATTATAGGAATGACATATGTACTCAACCTTATTTAAAGTATCATAAATATTGAATATTGTAAAAGTATATTGACAGTTGTACGAATAAGAATGAGATGACATTATTAGATAGTGATTGTTACAGCATGCTTGCATGTGCATGATTGATTATGATGAAGTTCTCGCTTTTATGATACTAACATGGGAACAATAAGATATCCGTGCACGTAAATAAAAAATGTTATTGATATTGATGTACTTTAATTAATATAAATTTAGACGACATTCCTCTCATAGTTGTATTTAAAATGATTTGGATATTGAAATAATATTGTATGATTTAATAATCATTTTAAAGGGGTTTTTATATATGGAGGTTTTCAAAGTTTGTGATATGGTACCTCATTTTTAGTGAGGTCTTAATCTCCTACTCTTAGAACCTAGGATGTAGCTTTAAGAGTTCTTATTGACCATCCTAGCGGACTAGCAATGGAGCTCACCTTCCGTAGAACTTCAAGCCACTTCTTGACTCATTTTTGTGAAGAACTCGCATGAGTGGTTCCAAACACTCAACTTCTAGTTGCAAGGGCTAAGGACCAACATGTAGAGGGCACGAAAATGAGTTCCTATAGGATCAAACAGCCTTAGGTGAACCCTTTGTGACTCGATTACTCGTGTACGCACTCACTGCACCACACA
>NW_018164688.1:308838-315186 GCF_001263595.1 Phalaenopsis equestris
CGCTTTTCACTTGAATCGCCTCCCCTGTCGGCGAACTCGTCCGGACGACCCCTGATGATGAAACGGACCGCACAGACGCGTCTGAAACATCAACTTTAGCTAGGAAGGACACCCATATTGCCGGGGTTACACGCGCGCATAGTTTGCACGAAAATCGATACATTTTTCTCCTTTAGCAGGATGCGGGCCCGGACTCAACCCAAGTCCGACTCGGGTTCGATTCAGGCTAGATATGGGCTAAGCACGAGCTAATTGACTTAGCTTATATGATTTTGAATTTTAAAATTTAAATTTCAAATTTATCATTTAATCCCCATCAAGCTTTTTCATTTAGGCTGGCTGCCTGAAAGGAAACAAATTAAGTCCCCGCCAATCGCTTGTAAGTAACGGCTCTCGAGCCTGCTCCTTTCATTAATTCGATCCCGCTCTCCCTCTGTGCTCGACAGACCCCCGCTCGCCTTCTTCCCCTCTCTGCACTGCGCCTCTTCCTTCTCTCGCTCGATTCTTTTCTTCGACACTAGAGTCCCCCCCCCGCTCGACTCCCGATCTCCCGCACTGAAGCCACAGACCCCGCCTCCTCTCTTCCTCGAATTGCTCCTTCCCCGCTCGACCCTGCTCGTTTGCTCCTCCCTCTCGCGCGCGACAAAAACATACGCTCGATCCCGTGAGCTCTTCCGCAACGCAGAAGAAGCCTCGCTCACACTCACCTCGGCCTCGTCTCCTTCCTGCGCCGAAAACCCTGCTCCGACGCTCCTCTGCGAACAGGAAGGCTCGCCTCTCTCTCCCTCACGATAAATCCCGCACAGCTGCTTCGATTCTCCTTCGCCCCCGCACTTATTCCTCTCCGGATCGGGGCCATAGCCGCTCGCCTTCCTCATCTCTCATGCTGTACAGCTCCTAACCGAACTCATAGAGGAAGGAAAACCTCTCCGGTACTCCGTTAGCTGCAGGGGGGAAGGCAACAATAATATCACAATACAAATTACATACATACATCGATCTTACTGCTACTTCTGCTCCTGTTCCTGTCAGAAACCATTTATTGAGGTAAATCTGTTTGTTGGAGATAATATATTAAATTTTGTTGAGGTTTTGGGAGTAGGATTTCGAGCAGGTTAACTTGTTCGAGACTCCAGTTATTTGCTCCTTTTGACTACGTTTTTTTTATTTGAGGATTTTGAGTTAATATTTGATGAACTTAATCATACTAGTGATTTCAAGATAAGATTTATGTTATTCCCTTCCAATCCTATTTGACGTCACAAAACTGGTTTCAAGGCGTGATATATTTGAATTATACACCACAACGAAAATCTTGTGCATCTAATGAGCGTACTTCTGAATGACAGTAAATTTTGCATGTTATCTGTTCATTGTTACTTGATTTTAACTGTTGATTATCATTTCTTGAGCACTTTAGAAGAATTCACAGTCTTCTGCAATTGCGTTATTCTAAGATCTATTTTTTTAGCCGCTGCTAATGGTATAAACGCTACAAGGATTGCTTTCTAACACTTCACAATTTAATGCAACCTTCTTGCTTTGAGAACCATCCATTCTTTTACCATTCACGTCAATGTGAAAAGTTGAAAGTTCTTGTTCATGGATCTACATTTGGATGTGTTATAGCTTTTGTTCTTGTGGTGAAACCAAGCACTGTTATCATTGAAACAATCATATGATTTAAACCTTTATATTGAATCATTTTGAGCTATAGGTTGCTGTTCAGAATTGTAAAAATGACTGTTTGGAGTCGTTCAAAACTATAGGTTGTATTTGAAAGTATCATTGTGGGTTGTATTTTTTTTGTTCCGTTTCGTGACTTTTGGGCTGCACTTTGTTAATTTATGTAGTGACTTTTTGAGCTTTATTTTTTTACTCTGAATTGTGGAACATCCGGGCCGATCAAAACACTATTTTGGAACAGATTTAAGCACTCTTCTCGAGAGTCTATTTAATTGCAGTTGTTAAAAAATTTTAAATGTTTTTTAGGTTGATTCACTTGTTATTTCCTCTTTTGATTTTTTAGTTTTGAAAGTGGATCAATCTTTTCTTTTCGTTTGTTTTGGTATTTTTGTTAAATGGTTAAGTCATAAAGATGGGGATTGATGATTTAATTAATTGGAATATATAGAAATCCTCAAATCACCTTAAGCATAAGTTAAAGTGTAGGTTTCTTAGAACTTTAAGTGCACACCATATGTGAGAGTCCATCCACCTAACCCTCAGTGTAAGCTTCCTAGACTTTAGGTGCACACCATGGGTGAGAGTCCATCCACCTAGTCCTCGATTTAGGCTTCATACACTTTAGAAGCACACCCTAGGTGAGAGCCCATCCACCTAGTCCTCGATTTAGGCTTTCTAGAGCTTAAGTGCATACCCTAGGTGAGAGCCCATCCACCTAGTCCTCGATTTAGGCTTTCTAGAGCTTAAGTGCATACCCTAGGTGAGAGCCCATCCACCTAGTCCTCGATTTAGGCTTCATACACTTTAGAAGCACACCCTAGGTGAGAGCCCATCCACCTAGTCCTCGATTTAGGCTTCATACACTTTAGAAGCACACCCTAGGTGAGAGCCCATCCACCTAGTCCTCGATTTAGGCTTTCTAGAGCTTAAGTGCATACCCTAGGTGAGAGCCCATCCACCTAATTCTCAGTGTAGGTTTCCTAGACTTTAGGAGCACACTCTAGGTGAGAGCCCATCTACCTAATCTCTGCAGTGTAACCTCTTAAGGTTTCAGGAACATACCTTCGGTAAGAGTCCATTCACCTAATCCTCGAATCCACAGTGAAACTAGACACTTGACCCTGATTCACAAACTGATCAAGACACTAGACACTAGGAAGCACCGAGACGCGGTAAGAGTCCATTCTCCTAATCCTCGAATCCACAGTGAAACTAGACACTTGACCCTGATTCACCCTGATTCACAAACGGTACAAGACAGTAGACACTAGGAAGCACCGGGACGTAGTTCATGTTTCCTTAATTAAATCAACAGTGAAATTCCCTTAATGACTTAACCTACAATAAAACCCAGTGCACCGAGATTTGAGCTTAGATATTACACTCAAATTCTCCTGGCAATTGAGGAAATTTGTTAACGCCACATATGGATCATCAGACTTCTCAAGGATCTTCAATAAGGGAGAGGGAAGGACCTATGATACTATTCGTCGATTCTTGGTGGGATCGTTGCCCCCGACACTTTTAGGTTGTCAGTAGTTCTAGCACGATTAGAGTGACTAGTCTGTGAACTGTACAACTTTACAAAATATTTATAAAAATAAAAATAAATTTTTTTTTGCATGATTAAAAGAACTCTGCATAAAAAAGACATAAACAATAACTTTTTGCATGAAAATCTTTCTATGAAAATTTATAAAGGTCCACGGCTAGTCACTTGGATTGAGGTTAAGAACTGCCTTCTGTAGATTGTTGGGCCGGTAACTCCTGATCAAGATCGGGAAGTACACAGCCCAACTCTGAGCCCCCACTTTCACCAAAGTCTTATACCCAGTCCTGATTTTTCATATGTGGCTAAGTGTTTCGTTTTCTTGTGATTTATACAACTCGTTTTTCTGACTTTTGTGCTGAGTTTTCTTGTCTTGTTTAGTTTTCTTGCAAGTTTATTTAAATCTCCTGCAAATCATGCTATGCTCGCAACATTAATAACACAACAGTAGCAAATGCCCAGGTACGCTTTTACAGTTTATCTACAACATCTTACTTTATTGCATTTTACATTTAAGTACATTTTATTTACCTGCGATTTACTTATTCTTCATGCAAAACTAAAACTGAAACAAAACAAAACCAAAACATTGACACCAAAACTGTGAAGGATAAACTACTAATCTCAAGCACTTAAACCATGGAGTCGTCGCGACGACATGAGCTTGGAACCAACTTTGTGGGCAGCACGGCGAGGAATTCAGACCGAGCAACGAGAGAATCTTCTTCGGCATTATCCCTTCCTAGCATAATAATAACTTATAAGACTTTGAGGTAGCTCGCCTAGCGCGACGTAAATCCTCACACTCCCTTTTTAGACTGCTGTACAACCATGTTGTGCAGCGTAAGTCTTAACCCGCCTTAGGTTCCGAGGTTGTCGTGTGACGACGTAAACCCTCTTATCTCTGTGGGCTATTTGCATAATCAGACATCATGCAAGTTTAAGTCCCAAATAATAAAACTGGCAGGATCAAACACTTAATTAACATCGTCTTCAAAATGTAGCCACACCTTAGGATAGTTTGGGAAGTCATTGAGGTTCCTCCTCAAGATCTGTGACGCCCCCTACCCTTTACTTCCATTGAACTCCTGAAAGAATTGTTCCTATTTGAGCCACTCTCACTTGTTTTTCCACGTCCTTCCATGAAAACCTAAACGTTGAAATCTTGAAGACTAATACCTCTGATCATTATTGAGAGTTTTCTCAAGTGACCCCAGTTATTTGAGATGTAATTAACTATAGGGGTTTGCCTTTATAGGGAATTTGGAACCCAGGTAAAATAAACTCTATTTAATCTTTGTATTAGATAGGAAAACTTGTCGGTCATACATAAAAAGGTTCGCAGACCAAATGGATGTCACAAATCTCTTAGTTTGCAGGATTGGGTCTATCGCCGAGGTCTACACTTATCTTTCGGGAGAGTGTAGTATTCGCGGTATCGGACACGATTATGCAAATTATTTGACTAATGAGATCCATTTAGTTTCATTTTTCAAAAATTAAAACATACTACTTTTAAAACTCAAACTATATATATCTTTTATACTTAAATTAAATTTTAAAAATTATTTTCATATATCCATATTTTCAAATCTATCGAAAAAGTTGACCGACAGTCGTTTTCTTTGTCGACCAACTCATCTCTCGAGCATTTATGGTTAAGAGCGAAGATGGCCTCATAAAACAATTGGCCATTACTATCCTCTCCAGCGCCAATCTCATCACCTTCTACCGCTGCAAATTTGATGGCTATCAAGACTTTCTATGTCCATTCCCTCCACCAATTCTACCGCTAATACAATATCTTCGGCACCGTCGACTTCATCTTCGACAACGCTGCCTCTCTCTGCCAATATTCTCTCTGCCAATATTGCAACATTCTTTAGTCTTGCTCATCTTTAGAGCCTCTGGCATCCAGCCCAAGAAATTGAGGTAGTAAACTCTAGAGTTAATGGGCTGAACTCTCAGCACAATGAAAGCCAGGAGGAGGCCGATGGCTCTGAAAATGTTGATGAAGGCTGAAACGAGCATGTCTCCAAGGAAGCGATCAGATGTCGATCACTTGGAAAGGAGAAACTAAACTGGAGAAAATAGGGTTAAGTGGAAGGGATTTTGGCGGATGGAGTTGTGAACAGAGACTTTTGGGCGTAAATTAAATGTTCCAGGGCCTTTACCTAAAAATTGTAAAGTTTGGAGATCTCCATATGTAAAAACCCCTATTTTAAATAATCTTGATGGATCATATTAGTAAATATAAATTGTGAAAGACTTTTATGCTGATTTATTATATTATGTTTTTTTTTTCATTTAGTTGGTGTAGTTTAGTAGTACAAGAATTAATAGAAATGTTTGCTTATTTTGTTTTTAATTAATATTTTTCAGGATAAAATTGCATAGTAAAGATGAGTAATAGATGATGAAGCATTTATAGAAAATGCAGACAACTGAAATTAAGGTAAATATTAACTTTCTAATTTATAGTCATTTATGTAGCGACTCTTTCATTTATGTTTACTTGATTTATGTTTACTTGATGAAATGTTAATGATAGAAAAAAAAATAGAAAAAAAATGATTTTCACAATCTCACTATCTGTTCCTTCCTTGATTAATTTTAAGTCCCGTGCCGATTCGTGACGTGTTCTTGGGGTTAGATACATGAAAGGGAGAAGAGTGGAGGGCTAGTTGGGCCGGCACTAGAGCAGCATATGCTAGGGGCTCAAATAGTGACAATGTATGTGGTTGTTTTCACATAGGGGAGGTGAGGGTCATGGAGGTTTGGTCTTAGTTCTGATGTGGTAGAGGGATGAGAGAGGGAGAGAGATGGGCTTGACATGAGTGAAGGAGCTGAAGAGAATTTTCAAGTTGTGGGATTTAATAAGTGTGAGACGAGTCAGGGATGAAAAAAAAGCAAGGTTATGTTTGCACTTTGTTTTGATTTTCTTTACTTTAAATTTTCAGCAGCAGAGGCGGTTGGCATTGTGCTACATCAACTATAGCAATATACACATTTTTGGGGTTAAGGGTATGACGGCTTGTTTGATTTTGATTTAAATAATTTTTAATAAATCAAACAAACTCAAGTTATTATATATATATATATATATATATATA
>NW_018164688.1:316055-317004 GCF_001263595.1 Phalaenopsis equestris
AACAATAAGGAGGTCTATGCTCCATAACAATTTGTTGCCAATATTAATTGTGAGTTGTGCCCAACCAGACTTCAGTAACATCAGGTAAAGTAGTATCTCTTTCAACAAGTATTCTGGCTATAGAAGGTCTGGTTATGTTAAAAGTGGGTAGATCTAGCTTCAAAGGGTCCCCAAGTATGACACTAATAGAGTATAGAACCTGATAGTGAAAAAAGTGCAGCTTAAGATTAGGTAGACTAAACCATACCGGTACAGCAGGAGATTCACGCTTGGGGTCAAAATCAGGGGACCACTTGAGTAGCTTCATTGGTTTACCAGTAATGTTGAGATATTTTTTGAAAAAAATCTCAGTGTACTCTTCAGGCACAGTTTGTTGAATTAATACGTGCTCTCATCTATGAGCCATACTTTCAATTTTCCTACTAATTTGAGATAATCAAAAATTTTCCTGATAACTTCCATATATGGATGTCCCCACTGAAATTTTTCAATAAGAACAAACTTGAATTTATCAGTAAGGGATGAAATTTCTAGCTCAGAGAAAAAAAATGTTGCTTTCCCACTTTTCTTGCTTGCAATCTTGATAAAGGGGCAATCACTAGGGGTGTAAACGAGCCAAACACAAGCGAGCCATGCTCAGCTCGTGTTCGACTCGTTTATATTTCAAGTTCAAAAAGTGTGTTCGTGTTCGGCTCGTTTTCTTAACGAGTTGATCTGTTCACGAACAAAGAGTCATTTTAACAACCCTAATCACGTAGCCATAAGACAAGGGTAATATGTAAAAATTATTATTTATATTAAAACATCATTTGAATTTAATTTAATAATTTTTATTCTATTTTCTTAATCAATATTTTAATTGGTTATAAATCTTTGTAGCCTTGTAGTCAATTAGATTTTTTTAAAATACTATATATATATATAAACTTGATGAGTAGTATTTCGAGCC
>NW_018164688.1:317763-319633 GCF_001263595.1 Phalaenopsis equestris
AGGAGATTCACGCTTGGGGTCAAAATCAGGGGACCACTTGAGTAGCTTCATTGGTTTACCAGTAATGTTGAGATATTTTTTGAAAAAAATCTCAGTGTACTCTTCAGGCACAGTTTGTTGAATTAATACGTGTCTCTCATCTATGAGCCATACTTTCAATTTTTCTACTAATTTGAGATAATCAAAACTTTTCCTGATAACTTATTACAACACACACAAACACCTCAAAAGAGAAAAGATACAGGGAAACCCAAAAAAAAAAAGGAAAGATATCAAAATCACAAATGAGCCAGTTTAGTCCTGCCTCTGCCTCTAGAAACCATTTTAGTCCTGTCTCTGCCTCTAGTTCTAGGGCGAGATCCAGATAACAAATTGTTGAGTGCCGAGCCATTTCCCGAAGTAACAAAAATATCATCCATTAGGTTCCCAAGCTGAAGTTTGCCTCCAATCTTCTTCTTCCTCCTTGAATAGACATGGTTTTCCTCCTCAGAAAACTGGCTTATCTGATCATCGTGTTGGTAAGCAGAACGTCGAGCAGATAAAAGCTTATGAGCACCAGAAGAAGGATTTTCAACTGCTGCAACGACTGTAGGTTCAAGTGTGTGTGAAACATGAAATGCCTACTCTTCACCTAATGCTTCCTGCAACTGAGGAGGGTTTGAAAGTGTAGGTTGCTCAACAGGGTCATCCAGATTCTCATCGATCGCAGAAATAGTATTTTGAGAGGGAGGATCCACAGGGGCGATTAACTCAGACACCATAACCTGTTCTATGGTAGTTTTCTCTTCAGATGGAACATATATATTCAAAGCGGTGGGGTCAGATCCATTCTTATTCACTTGATCTTTAGATTTCAAATTTGGATGAGACTTATAACATTTATCAAGATTGTGCCCAAACATCATACAATGAAAACAATAAGGAGGTCTATGCTCCATAACAATTTGTTGACAATAGCCATTGTGAGTTGTGTCCAACCAGATTTCAGTAACATCAGGTAAAGTAATATCTCTTTAAACAAGTACTCTGGCTACAGAAGGTCTGGTTAGGTAAAAAGTTGGTAGATCTAGCTTCAAAGGGTCCCTAAGTATGACACTAATAGGGTAAAGAACCTGATGGTGAAAAAAATACAGCTTAAGATTAGGTAGACTAAACCATACCGATACAGTAGGAGATTCGTGGTTGAGGTCAAAATCAGAATACCACTTGAGTAGCTTCATTGGTTTACCATCAATATTGAGATATTTTTTCGAAAAAATCTCAGTGTAGACTTCAGGCACGGTTAGTTGAATTAATACATGTCTCCCATCTATGAGACCTACTTTTCACTTTCCTGCTAATTTGAGATCATCAAAACTTTTCCTTATAACCTCCATAGGTGGGTGTCCCCACTGAAATTTTCCAATAAGAACAAACTTGAATTTATCACTAAGAATAAAATTTCTAGCTCAAAGAAAAAATGTATTAATTTCTCACTTTTCCTGCTTACAATCTTGATTAAAGGGCAATCACCTTCTCGTTGCTCCTTATAACCTGAGGGGAAAACAACCGTTGTCTCCCTCTGAGAATTACCCACAACGTGGGCAAAGGAGGCTTTGTCAGGTTCAAACATAGACGGAGGAAGCTTCATCCAGCAAGAGAAGCCCTGCCAAAGTGGAGCAGCGGCAAAAATAGCAAGCCGAAAGGTCGAGGCGAAAAACTGTAGTTGTTGAAGCAGCAGAACAGTCGCAGCTCGACGAGGCAAGTCGCGGAACAGTTGCAGCAAACGAGAGCCAGAGGAACCACGACAAGACGACCAGACGCGGCTCCCAGCTCGATGACCACCCATGCAGAAGCGACGAGACGACGAAGACGAGACAGTCAGGCGCAG
>NW_018164688.1:319741-354699 GCF_001263595.1 Phalaenopsis equestris
CTTATCGAACGAAATTAACGAGCCGAACACAAGCTTCTTAACGAGTCGAACACGAGTTGTTCGCGAACAACGAGCCATTTTGACAGCCCTAGCAATTACTTTCTCGTTGCTCCTTATAACTTGAGGAGAAGACAATCGCCGTCTCCCTCTGAGAATTACCCACCACGTGGGCAAATGAGATTTTTCCAGTTTCAACCGTAGACGAATGAAGCTCCATCATAGCAAATCACATAAATCACAGCAAAAAAGCTCTGTCCGACAATTCTTGAAGCCGCAAAGCTCGTAGCTCGACGAGGCAGAGTTGCAGCGAACAAGAGCGAGAGGAAGTCCCACTACCTATGTGCAGATAAGTTGAGTGGTTAGACACATGAGATTAGTTGGAGGCTCATATCATAGCCTCTGACTAATCTTTATATATATATATATATATATATTGTAAAGCCCAAGGGCAATTATATTAAAGAGAAAGGGGTACAGATAGGCTGTATGAGTAGACCCAAATAGACACCCAACCCATACTATATAACACAGAAAAAAAAGAAGAAAATTAAAAACCCAAAAGTAGATGGTGCATAAAAGATCAATCAGGTTGACCCACTTTAGTTTTGCCTCTGCCTCTAGTTCTCGGAAATGAACCAGCTAACAGATTGGTGAGGTGTGTACCATTGTCCGAAGTAGCCAGAGTATCATTCATTAGATTCCTTAGCTCAAGTAGATCTCCATTTTTCTTCTTCCTTCTGAAAGTGTAGACCTGTCATTCCTCATCCGAAGATTGTCGCTCATTCGGATGAGGTGGTAGTGCTGCAGTAGAAATATTGCCAACAGTTGTGCCAACAAGTGTATGTGTGGTAAGAGTTGTCGCCTCTACCCCTGATATTTCTTGAAGGTGGGGAGCTACAAGGTTCTCCTGATTATCTGTCCGCGTAGGTAGGGGTCCTTCATTATTGTTTTCAATAGGGTTTGAAAGTGTAGGTTGCTCTGCAGGGCCATCAAGCTTCTCATCGATCGCAAAAACAGTATTTTCATAGGGAGGGTCCATAGGGGCAATAGAATCAGACACCAAATCCTGTCCCATGATAATTTTCTCTCTAGGTGGATTATATATATCCTTAGATCCATTTTTATTCACTTGATCTTTAGATTTCAAATTAGGATGAAGCTTCTGACATTTATCAAGGGTATGCCCAAACATCTTACAATGAGAACAATAAGGAGGTCTATACTCCATGACGATTTGTTGCCAATATCCATTATGAGTTGTGCCCAACCAGACTTCGGTAACATCAGGTAAAATAATATTTCTTTCAACAAGTATTCTGGCTACAGAAGGTCTGGATGGGTTAAAAGTGGGTAGATCTAGCTTCAAAGGGTCCCCAAGTATGACACCAATAGAGTAAAGAACCTGATAAAGTGTAGCTGGAGCACAGGTAGACTAAACCATACTTGTACAGTAGAAGGTTCATGATTGGGGTCAAAATCAAGAGACCGCTTGAGTAGCTTCATAAGTTTACCAGCGATGTTAAAATATTTTATGGAGAAAATCCGATTGTAGTCCTCATGCACGGCTAACTGAATCAATACACGTCTCTTATCCATGAGCCCTACTTTTTACTTTCCTGTAAATTTGAGGTCATAAAAAATTTTCCTGATTATTTCCATAGGTGGGCGTCCCCACTGAAATTTCTCAATAAGATCAAATTTGAATCTGTCAGTCAGCATTGAAATTTTTGACAAAGAAAATGAGTGTCGTCTTCCCACTTTTTCTGTTTGCATTCTTAATAAAGGGGCAGTCACCTGTACCATCACAACGCTTCTTATAACTTGAAGGCAAGACAACCACCATCTCCCCTTGAGGATTAGCCATTGCGTAGGCAAAGGAGATTTTATCAGGTTCAACCAAAGAAGAAGTATCTTTTTTTCATCACAACAAAAAAAGCCCTGCAAGTCGGGCAGAGGGCAAAAAGACAAGCTGGAGAGCTCGGGGCGAAGCTGCGCAGAAGACATGAACTGCAGAGGAAATTTCAGCTTGGCACACAAGAAACCGCAGCTCGATTCGCGCCAAAAAGAACCGTAGAAGCTGGAAGGCTAGCTAGAAGGTGCAAAGGAGGAGATGACGAAACCACAGAACCAGACGCCGAAACCCTTCTTCGTTTGGCGCGAAAGAGAAGATGGCGATCGCATGGTAGTCCTTCGTCATTGTCGTTGAGTGTGGGAAATGCGTCGTCGTCGTCGAGTGCGGGAACTTCGTCGTCGAACATGGAATCAAATTAGGGTTTCGCAATCTGGCAAAACCCTAGCAAAGTAGATCGCAATCGTGTCGATATGTATGTATGTATGTATGTGTGTGTGTGTGTGTGTATATATATATATATATATATATATCTGTGTGTGTGTGTGTATAGACACACAAAAATCTTAATTAGTTATAATTTAAATAAATGGTATTTTAGATTTTGATTTTAACAGAAATATTTAATTTAGTTTTTATTTTAATTTTTTTAAACTTAATTAGTTAGTAATATTAATTCATCATTCCTTTTACTAATGTTGCCTCACAAATTTGTCCATGTACATTTTGATTTGCTAGTCAAGCAAATTGCACTGGGAAAATATTGCTTCTCTTTCATTTAATAACCCATACAATACGGGTGTCCTCTGTTAGAGATTTCAATATTTTAGTTGCGTCGATGCTATCCATTTTTCAAATGGTTGAACTCTAGCTGACGTGCTGATAAATAATGCATTGAGCATTTTGGTTTGACTTTAACTAGGAATAAAGGATGTAAGACCTTGAGATTGAGCGCTGCCTATAAAGAGTTTAGGGTTGGGAGGTGAAAGAGGGTGTAGAAGACTCATTGAAAGTATAGGAAAACTAATTTGGGGTTGTTGATTTTGAAAATCAGCAAGAAAAAATTAGGGTTAGTTAATATTTGGCTAGTTTGGGAATAAGAAAGAAAAAATTTGGTTGAGGTGACTTGGGTAGGGGTGGATGTTCGGAAACATTAGGACAGGACTAGGGTTAGGCTATCTCTGATACCAAATGATACCAGAGTTAACCCAAACTACAATTGAAATAGTAATATTATTGCAAAATTCGAATAGGGTTACTCAACAAGGGGGGAATTTAGAAATGTATGCACATCAAGTAAGGAGGCTGTCTTGTGTGATGACGGTGAGGGGAGGGGGTGGATAGCGATGAGACAACAAGAAAGAGGTGTGTCCTGGCTGCCTTGGGCGGCGACAGCGCTGTTGGAAGGGTAGGATAGCAGGGAAGAGGTGCGGTTTGAATAGCAGCAAAGCTGGGAGGAAGTGGGAGGTGCCTGGGAAGCTGGGGAGGCAGAAAACAGCTAACGGAAGGCTGTTGTAGCTGGTTGTAGTGATATCAATGACCGGGAGGTGTGGTTTTAATATTACCGTTATTATTATATTCATTATTATTATTATATTAAAAGATCGGTTATTACATATTATTATTATATTAAAAATTCAGTTACGACATACTGATGACACTGCTTTTTCCTTAATCTTTTCATTCTCATTTCAAAATCTATCAATGATTGTTTTATTGGTATGACCTATTTTGTCCCTTGTTGGTTTTCTTGCAGTCAGTTCTTGTTACGATTGATCGTCATGAATGGTATGCTCCTCCTCAGATATATACACGTAATGACAACACAGGGTTTTGGACGGCGAAGACTGCAATACCGCCAGATTCTCTGCTTCGTGCTTCTAGACTTCAAACAAATTCAATTCCTGTTTCTTCATTGAGGAACTCTGTTCCTGTGGAACGTCAACATGATATTAATAATGAAAAATGGGAAGATGTTTGCACAGAAAAGGAGAGTATTGATCAGGCTGTTCTTGAAGGATCATACACAGATGATGTTAAAATTGTGTGTAAAAGAAGGCGTCTGTGGGACAATACATGCAGTAAAGGAAACAGTGAATCTAATGGAAGCGTTCATGCATTTAAGGAATCAACTCCTACACAGACTTCGAACTGTGAAAACAATGATCTTTCAGGCAATATGGCTGTTACATCAACAAATGCATCTTTAGCAGAACATGTGATCGGGCCTGCTCTTGTGATGTTTGAAGTTGGTTCTCTCTCATATTTGATAATTAAAAGTTTTTTTCTTAATTGTAAATGAAATTTATGTCATTTTGTCAAATCCTTGTTGATTGGCAGGGATTATTTTGATGATGATACCAAATTTCTTGGTCACACCTTCCCTTTCTTCTTTGAACAAATTTTATTTTTTTCTTTTGCATAATCCTTTTTGGTATATTACTATTTTTCCCGAGAAGGAAACTTTTATAAGATGGTGGTGAGACCTGCAATCTTTTATGGTACCAGAACTAGTAGAGAAAACAATAGCAACACAAAAGCAAATTTTTTAATAGGGAAATAGGTTTACAACACAACACAACAAAAAAATAATAACACCAACATACATGACACAAGCAACGCCTTTAAGGTGTATTCCAAGGGCGGTGAATGTCGGCTAGGTGGATTGGGATGGTTGGCAATGGTGGTGGCAACTAAAGAATGTTGATGACAGCATTGTAGAGACAGGAAGTATGGAGGATTGTAGGTGGCCGAAAATAGGTGAAGGTTGGCTGTAAGGTGTTGGATAATAAGGTAAATGCAGGAGATGGAGCGACAGAGGCCGGGGAAGGGGATTAGGAGTGACCTACGGTTATGGGGAAAGAGGAGAAGAGCTAGATGGCCAAAAGGGAGGAAGATACATACCTCCTTGGAGTAGGATACAACCGAAGCACCACCTCCTTCTTGGATACAACTCACAAAGGGAAAAGAAATCCACACATGAATTTGAAATCAACACAGCAAATAAACTCCCTCTAAACTCTAAAAACAATAAATAAATAGACTCTTACATGAATTCGAAGGGAAAGAAGTAAAGAAAGTAACTTCTACACAAAAGGAATGGGTGGGGAAGCAATAAATATTCAGAAATTAGCCATTAAAAAACTTTAAAATAAAGAAGAAGCAGAGAAGGAAGGAGGAGAGGGGCGGGCGACAATCACGCTCCGTCAAATTATCGCCCCAGGCCAGCTGGCCTGAGTTTACTCTGGACTGGCCTCATTTGGGCCGGTTCAGTTCAACAGCAGAAGTTTCCGCTGCGAAAACTTTGCTCGTTCTCTTTGTGGGAGATCACGCTCCCGTTCCCTTGTTCCCGATGTGGGAGACCCCGCCCCCGCTTCTGTTGCAGGAGACCTTGCTCTCGCGTCAATCTCCTAAGATTAGGGGAGCTTCGACTTCATCTGTTGAAGATTCTGGTTCTCGTCGGTTGTTCCTGGTTCCCACTGGCGACTATGCTGACTCTCAAAGCATCTGCAGAGCTTTTCCCACTTGCGAGCAAACCTCCCATCGATCTGTTCTTGTTTGGCATAATCTGAGCAAGAGGTACATAAAGATGTAGGTTCTCATGAGCCAAATTTCTAACATGTAAATATCTCTCATTCTTCTCATCTATGACAAGTTGGCCCACAGAGAGGTTGAGGGCTTGAAAGCGTTTGGTTGATGTGCGATTCTTATTATCTTTCAGGTTTTTCCTAGACTCTTGAAGTTTTAGAGAACTAACATCTTCTGTTGTGTTGCAATAACAAGAGTCTCACACTGACATTTCTTCTCTTCATATGGAACATTGAAGGTGAAGGTTGGAAGTGTAGCGGTCCGTGATGCTATCAGTTAGTCGTCACTAAGACCATCCATTGAAATTTTAAATTATGGTATCTTCTAGTTTGTATGATCTTTATATGTTTCATCCAAAGTCGCATGTTTTTTTTATCACATTGAGGAAAGACATTGGATGTATCAATGAGCAAGGAAGTTCCACAGAGGAAGACACCATCTGATGAAAATTCTTGTTCGAACTACTCTTCAGTGTCTGTGATGTTCTTACCCCATTTTTCTACAATTCCCTGCTCAGTAAAATAGATCATTCCTCTGGTTGTGTGTTCTACTTTCACATATCTGAATCCGTGGCACTTGCAACACTTTCTGGCTGTGACAGCCTTGCGGATCGGTTTTGTTGGATAGTAAACAAGGGGGATAGCTTGGTGATGCGGTCACTCCACTTTTGAAGTTAGAGTCTACAATTTTTGTCGGTAGTAACTTGGTAGGAAATTGCGCTGTGTTTCCTGATTCATCTTCATCTTTTCTTGTTCCCCCTTCGACCTTTCGGATCACGGTCAGGGTAGTCTTCTATTAGATTTCATCTTACATGTTCGTAATGCATCACCAAAGTCGGCGGATCTCTCACCATATCTCCTCCCTTGAAAGCTCAAGTATGTATCTCAATGGTAGTATGGCTAGGGTTAAGGATAGGAAAAAAAAATTTTGGTGGGGTTAGGGTTTGGGCTGTGGAAGTGATATTTGGTGGTAGGAAAGAAAGTTTTGGTTTATGGCAGATGCTAGGGAACTCTAGGATAGGACTAGAGTTGGGCTAACTCTGATACCAAATGATGCCGAAACTAGTAGAGAAAATAATAGAAACACAAAAACACACTTTTATTAGTAGGAAAATAGGTTTAGAACATAACCCAACAGAAAATAACAGCACCGACATACACGACACAAACAACACCTCTAAAGTGTATTCCAAGGGCAGTGGAGGTCAGCTATCTGGATTAGGATGGTTGACAATAGCGGTGGCAGCCAAAGAATGCTAATAACAGCGAGAGGGAAGTGCAGAATTGCAGGGACAACAAGTATAGTGGATCATATATGACCGATGACAGGCGGAGGGGTGGTTAGAAGGTGCTGGATAATAGGGTCAATGCAGGAGATGGAGTGGCAGAGGCTGGGGAATGGTATTAGGAGTGACCGGCGGTTATGGGGAAGGAGGACAATGGCTAGATGCCAAAAGGGAGGAAGATACATACCACCTTGGAGGAGGATACAACTGGAGTAGCACCACCTCCTCGGATACACCCACAAAGGGGAAAAAGACTCCACACATGAATCTAAAATTAACACACAAAAAAAACATCCCCTAGACTCTGAAAACAACAAATAAATAGCTCTTACATAAAAAGAAAAGAAATAAATAAAGAAGTTAACTCCCGCACAAAACGAAAGGGTGGGGAGGCAATAAATATTCAAAATTAGCCATTAAAATACTTCTAAATGAAGTAGAAGCAACAAAGGAAGGAGGAGAGGATCGGGCGACAGTCCCTCCTTGTCAAATTATAGCCCTAGATCGCTCCGCCTGGGTTTACCCTGGACCAGCCTCAATTGGGTCGGTTCGGTTCAACAGCTTGAGTTTCCGTTGCAGGAAAACCTTCTCCTGCATTCCCACTGCGGGAGATCTTACTCTTGTTCCCGCTGCATGGGACCCAACTCCCACGTCCTCTACGGGTGACTCCTCTTCTGCGTCACTTTATGGCACAAATGTTGGCCTATAAAAGAGAAACATAAAATAATTTAAGTGTTGTTGAGATGAGAATGCTTACGTGGATGAGTTGCTTGATATTTAGAGACAAAATTTGAAATGAATGTATCCGTGAAAGGTTTTGTGTAGTTGCAGTGGTATATAAGATTAGAGAGAGTCGTCTTAGATGGTTTGGTCACATTAAACATCAGTCATAAAAATGTGTTCTAGATTCGACTTATGTTAAGAAAAACAGCGGTAGACCTTAAAGACTTCGACATATTGTATAAAAAACGATCTTAATTTATTATTAAATGAAAATATGACACTCAATGGGAAGCTGACCCCACTTTTGGGATAAAGGCTTGTTGTTGTTGTAAAGCAATGTTTTCACAGCCTTCTTTGCATCTTTATGTTGGCTGCTTTCCACTGTCTTTAATATCACTATAAATTACACTTCAGCAATTGTTCCATGCTTATTATCTCAAAAGGTACGAAAAAAAATTGTTACTAATGAGAATTTGCCAATGCTGCTTGATCATTGATGGTGAATAAATCATTTTATATGTAAGAAAATGTGTAACTTTATGCTCTTTGTGTTTCAGGATAATTTTTACCAAAAAATACACGGTATTCTCATTAGATTTCACAATTGCAACTGCTTAACAAACTATTCCTGTACACGAGAAAAAAACTGTCAAACAAAATATAGATTTTTTGGTCTGCTGTAGATGCCTATGTTAAGCTTTTTGTTACCAAAACGCAGTGATGTATGTTTTCCTAAAGTTTACTTACAATGTGATGTACAATCGGGTTTTTCTTTGAATCATGAAGTGCAAACAAAGTGCGTGTGCTAGTTAATTGAAATTCATATATAGCATTATACTATGTAACAACAATCATACATATAAAAACTACAAAATAATACATTGCATTTTTTTTAGGTTTAAAAAAAAGCAAATAAATGCTTCTAGTTGTTAAAGTCTTCTTCTTTGATAGGGAAGGAGTGGAGAGCTTGTGTCATGAGTTTTTATGTAGCCCTTTGAATAAAATGAAGTTGAACTCTTAATATTGAGGTGTGGTTTGGTATAGCAGTTGAAATTTCATCAAAAAAATTGAAAGTTAAGTGTGCTTGTATGGGTGCACTTTCAAGATCGCTGATCTCCTCGGAAGTTACACTAATAGGATATAATCGTGACCCATGGCCAACTCAGATAAAAATTTTTTTAGAGAGAGTTCGAGCTATTAAAAATGGCATCAGAGCGTTGCACCCGCTTGAAGATGAGAACTAAGTACTATACAGAACAAAGTATTACGACACGGAGCCTACTTCTAAATTCTAGATGGGATCTAGTGTTCCATGGTGAGAGCCACCTAAGGGTCCTTTTTTGATTTTTTTTTTTCCCTGGTATATGTTTCTAAGTTAAGTGAATCGAGTGTCAGTTACTTAAGTGGGAAAAATGTGAAACCCTTTTAATTAGAATGAAGCTAAACTTTTAAACATCAGGGCCTTTCGGTGTAACAGTTAAAATTTCATTAGAAAATTCAGTAATAAGTGTGCTCAGATTGTAGCATTTTCAAGATGGGTGACCTCATGGGAAGCTACCCAATGAGATAAAATTGTGAGACCCAGAGTGGACAATATCTTGATGGGATGTTATAGTTATACTAGGCGATGTTGAAGTGTGCACCTCACCACTTCAGTTATACTTTAGAGTATAAGCCCATCTCTCTATAGTTCGATGTGTAACCTTACCGTTCATTGCACCACAAAACATGCTTAAGAGTTTTTTTTCTATATTTTTTAATTGTTTATTTTAGGCATTTTTTGGCACTATTATACATTAAAAACCTTGTGATTGGTGTCCTTAAATGATCGTTTATTCTTAAAGAACTTTCTGTATGAGTTTGAAACAATTAAATTCTTTTCTTTTTTAAAATCTTCTAAGAAGCTATGCTAAATATAGCATTGTTAAAGGTGAGCGAGTAGCTCTCTTAGGTTCTTGGGTAAGGCAAAGCGAGGCCATAGTGCCTCACAAAGCCTCTTGCAATAGTGTTCCTTGGAAAGCTACTTGAGCTGCATGCATTGAGGAAGGTCCTTGCTATGATTGAAGAGGTGGATGCCAATAGTAGGTGATGATATTATGAAAAATTGAGATGTGGTATCCGAAGAACATCTTGTAATAGTGAAATAGGGATGCCCATAGAAAATTAGGACTAGATTTAGATAGATAACCTCAAAGTTTTAGAATAATAAATCTTAATTATAAAGAAGATGAATATGATTAGACGAAGGAATAGATGGAGGGTAAAAAACCCAATGTTGGAAAATATGGCATAATTGATATTGGAAATAATGGTTGAGATTCGATGCGAGAACTTACCACCTGTGATACTGTAGCAGCTACAGTACCGCATATGCGTTACTGTAGCTGCTATAGTACCGCATTTGCCTTACTGCTGCTACAGTTACCACAGTACCTTTTCTGATTTAATTCTCTTTTCTAATTTATTTTTCTTTCCTATCTGGTTCTTCTGCTCTAATTCCCCCCTTCCTAATCCTTCCCTAAAATTTCGGCCTTTTCTGCTTCTCTAGACATTGCCTATTTTCTCTACTTACCGTTTAACCTCTACTCACTTCTTATTTATAATTGTCGTGTGCTAATCAGAAGGGGGGAGTTTTATGAGTGCTGCCTTAAAGGCATTTTTCGCCTCCGGGGTACCCAATAAAGAGAAAGTGCTTTGGTTGTTACTCATCTGAGGTGGTGACCGGCTCCAAGAGTCTGTGTGATGCTTCGGCTATAGCTCGACCCCAACGAGAAATTTATCCTTCTACAACTCTTCGGGACCCGTTTCCAACAGTCACAAACCACCTTCTGGCTGCTGTCCAGACCATGCATCCCCCTTTTTGGTGCTTTCCAGCCCACATCATCCCTCTTCTGGGTGCTACACAGCCTTCCGGTTGTTGTCCAGACTACCTCCTGTTGATGCCCAACCACCGAAACATGTACCAGCTGCTATCTAACTCTTTAAGGACACTACTTCCTGCTGCCGTGTAGCCCACAACCGTCATCGAGGAACCGTAGCCCCTCCCCTACAGCCGCCAACCACCTTCCAATCCTCTTCCAGCAATTGTCCCCTCTCCTATAATTGCTAGCTCAACAACTGCAGCCATCTCCCAGCAGCTGCCCTTCCCTCCTGCCACCTCCCCTCAACCGTAGCCATTTTTTATTAGCTGCTAACCCACTGTCCAAAAGACTCCATCCTCGTTCTCACCCATATATCTTTTATTTATTTTTTTGTTCTTGTTTATTTGTCGTTACATCTTCATTTTCAAGTGTCATCTTCGTAATCCGCTCGGAATTCAGAAATAATGTGTTTTCGTTGTGGTTTTGGTTTCCTCTAGTATCATTTGGTATAAGAGCTAACCTAACCTTAGTCCTATCATAGGGTTCTGTAGCATCTGACCCCTCCCAAGCCATCTCCTACCAAAATTTTTCTACCCTAAAAGCTTCGATGGATGAAGTTAAAGCTCCCCGCCTTAGTCCTATCATAGGGTTCCGTAGCATCTGACCACTCCTAAGCCATCTCCTACCAAAATTTTTCTTCCCTAAAAGCTTCGATGGATGAAGTTAAAGCTCCCCAACCCCAGGAGATTGATGCTCAAACTTACCGCCGCGATGCTATAGTAATTACAAGATTGCAAAAGTGTTAATATGGCTGTTACAGTAACTGCGATCTCCTTTTAGATTTAATGCCCTTTTCTAATTTATTTCTTTTTATATTTGATTGTTCTGCTTTTTTTTCCCCCTTCCTAGTCCTTCTCTCCCTGCTTGGGCTGCATTTTAAATTCCGTCCTTTCCTATCCACTCATCTTTAATCCTTGCCTATTTTCTCTAGTTATCTAGTTTAGCCCCTACTCACATCTTATTTATAATTGATGTGTGCTGATCGGGTGGGAGGAGTTTTATGATTATAGATTTCTGCGTGCTCTCTTAGAGGCGTTCTTCCCCTCTGGGGTTGTACCCGACAACGAGAAGGTGTTTTGGTTGTAGGTGGTGATCGTCTCCAGGGCCCGGGTGGTGCTTTGACTGTAATTTGACCAAGATAATACATTTATTCTTCCACAACCCCTTTTGCCTCGTTTCCAACACCCGCAAACCATCTTCTGGTTGCTGTCCAAACCACGCCATCCCCCTTCCGCTGCTGTTTAGACCACGCCATCCCCCTTCCGGCTACTGGCCAACCCGCGTCATCCCTCTTCAGGTTGCTGCCCTGCCTTGCGACTATTGTCCAAACTACCTCCTGTTGTTGCCGTCGACACATGTTCCAGTTACTGTCCAAACTTTCAAGGACACCACTTCCTACTGCCCTCCATGTCACAACCCTTTTCTAGCAACCGCAGTCTCTCCCCTACAGTCGTCAATCACTTTCCAACCGTCTTCCAGCAACTGCAACCCCTCTCCTACTACTGTCAACCACTGTCCATGCCTCTTCCAGCAACCGTAACCATCTCCCAACAGCTGAACATCCCTTCTGCCACCTCCCCTCAGCCATAACCATCTTCCATCAGCCGTCGTTTTCGCTGTCACCCGCGGATATCTTTTATTTTTTATTTTGTTCGCGTTTGTTTATCGTTACTTTCTGTTTTTCAACTGTCATGTTTGTAATTCGTTTGGAATTTAGAAATAATATGTGATTCTGTTGTGGTTTGGGTTTCCTCCGGTATCAAAAGTAATCCCTAAGTTTTAGTTGGTGCAAACATAAATAAAATTTTCATGTTTAGTCTGACGTGTTTGTTTAGGATAATCTATTTACCGGTGATATTTAACTCAGAATGCATTGGAACTATAAATAAAATTTTCATGCTGAATTTGATGTTATGATTTTCATTTGTCCTCATAAAAATATTTATTTAACATTAAATTTAAATCTATAAGTGAGATAATTATTTTTGTTGACTCACTTCTCTTGAGTGCCTAGATGATTTTTAGTGTCGATTTCATTAAATTAATTTGTATGAAATACTATTTTCTACTCTCTTGTATTTTGGCATTTTAAATTATTTTGAATCTGTAATTTATAGGTGCACGTGCCACCTTCATGCATGCTTGATGGTGTGCATTCACAGCACTTTTTTGGATGTGGAGTCATTATATATCATACAGAAATCATTGGTTTGGCTGTGGTTGACAGAAACACCGTAGCTGTATCGGCGTCTGATATAATTCTTTCTTTCGCTGCATTTCCAGTGGAAATTCCTGGGGAGGTAAAAAAATCCATTTTCTCATTTCAACAATTCTTTTAGCTGTTTTTTCGACTGAGAAATATGCACCTTTAGGTTATTTTTTTGCATCCTCTTCACAACTACGCTATTGTTGCTTATGATCCTTCTAGCTTAGGAGCAGGTGCAACCTACGTTCAAGCAGCTACACTCCTTCCAGGTAGGAGTAGTGAGATGTACTTATCGTTATTGTATTAGTTTGTTCATTCTATTTGCTCAATCTTATAGGCGAGTAATCTATATTGGTACGGTCTACTATATCTTTCTCAAAATGCCTTTTTTTTATGCGAATTTCTACTCAAGAAAACATGTCCAGATTGCAAAATGGTGCTTAGATTATTATTTGATTTTAGATTTACCATTTTGTAGTATCATGGAATAAAATGGGTCAAAACATGAATTTTCTTAATCTCTCTAGTAACAAGTTTCAAAGTGCTATATTTAAACTATAAATCGATTTTTAAACTTTACTTTATTAAAATAACTCTAAAGGCCTTAGTTACTCGAGCATCATTTTTTATTGTTCAATGCATTTTTTTTGCGTTGTAACTGTGCTTGCTTCTGCATTTATAAGCCAGTACTTTCATAGTTATACCCTTTTTTATAAGCTATTTCATCATGGAACTCTTAGTGTGTAGGTGAAAATTCACTTTATATTCTCTTATAATGCCCATATTTGGAGAAATTTATCCCTTGTGTTATTTAGGAAAATATGCCCAAAGTTTGATTTTGGATGAAAATTACCTCATGTTGAAATATAAGGGATAATCCCTCTTATTGATGCAAATTTTTGAATGTGACTATAACTTGAAATTCTTTCTTATAAGCATCTTCTCTAGTAATTTCATGGCTTTATTAATTGAACTGCCGCTCTTATTGCCATTTCATCCCTTTTTTTTTTTTTTTTTTTTTGAAGCCTTCTGCAAGTTCTTTCAAGTTTCCCTTTCTTTTGCTTATAGAAAATGGTAGTATTAAAATATATATTTTTTATTTAGATTAGAATCTATTCATCATCCCTTTTAACATTGACAGTCCTCTCAGCTAATAGTAGGAAGCAGAGTTGTTTGAAAGCTATATTTGAAGAAGAACTTTGAAGGTGGCTATAATTTAGGTCCAAAAATGAATATTGAATGAGATCAAAACTGTTATAAACATAATACAAGGTTCGATCGAACACATAATGTTGTGTTCAAACTTTATTTGAATCTTGTTCAATTCTATAACCTTTGGTTTGAACTACATTTGAACATTCTAACTTAGTTCAAACTTCTATTTAAAAACCTAAGGTTTGGCCATATAGTTCAAAAAAGAGATTCATCCTGTAGAATGAGGTTCAAAACTTGTTCAAACCTAGTTCAGTTATTTATATAAACCTCATTTGACTGCTCTTTGCATCGAATCAAAGGTTGAAACCTAGTTTAAAGCTAACTCATGCTTTTCTTGTGGGCTTAGGTTGAATGGTTGGTTCAGAACCGAGGTTTGATATTGAAGTCAAATGAAATTCTAATTGAAGGATTGAACCTTATTTTATCTCATTTATTTGATTCATTAGATTTTCTTTGCTATTTCTGTAGATGTTTGACATGTTTTGTCCTATGGAGACAGTGTGCATTGCCATAGCATCATAAGAAGCTAGGGGTGGTGAAGAAAATGATCTGGCTACTTAATAGTTATGATCTTTTTAAGAGGATAAATTAACCTCTCCTTCAATCACTTTAATGCTCTTGACATTCATTTTTTTAGGGCCCTAACTCATCAACATTTGCTAAAAAGGGTTGCTGCAGGAAATGATTGTATTTCCATTGTATTCAACTTCGGAAGTAATATTATAAATTTGGAACTTTTGAATTTACATTGATCACTAGGTTGGGATTTGATGATTTTTTATTCGAGGAGAGATTTGAAATGACAAGGATCATATTTTTTTATAACTTCCTTATACAATGAATTCAAGAATGCTGAACTTGATAATGCATTAATGGAGTGCACTGTGAAGTTGTGAAAAGTTGGGACTTTGTTGTTGATGTGATATATCACGACCTTGTCTCGGAGCTTGGAATTTTCAAGGAGGGAACAAACTGTAGAGTGGTAGAGTTATACTATTTTAAAATTTACAATAATTCATAAAATTCATCCAAACGATAGAGAGTCACTAAACCAAAAGATCTCTAAAATATCATTTAAGCACATAAAATTAACCAATTTATATCAATTATTTTAATAAAAAAACTTAACACGATATAAATAGTTTCTTAATACAAAATATCCTTATCTATCTTCTCTTGTAAATAAATTTTTTTATGTCTGTCATTTAATTAAATTAACATTTTTTGTAATATTCATTTAAACATGTTAAGTTATACATTTTAATGAATAATTTTGATTGTGTTGTGTACTAAATTTTTATGCATGTGTTCCAACATGAATGTTGTTCATAAATGATTAAATTTTAAAATTTTATTTTATTAAAATTTTTAAATCCTTATATTTCATTTAAACTGGAATCTCAAAAGCAATGCCTAAATTATTGTAACAATTAAGATAAATGAATGTTTATTTCTTTTTTAAAATATTTTTATTTTTCATGCTCATGCAGGTGCACGGGTACAATGATGCCACCAGCTAATATTATAAGTGGGTGACTCCTATGATTGACTTATACATTTATTTTATTTTATTTTTATTTCTCTTTTTCAACATTAAAATATTTTTCCAAACTATAATCTTTCCTTTAATTTGCCCATACTATGTTATTTTATATTTGAAATCAGGAATGCATTTTTTAAAATGAAGGAATAATATGGAAAAGTAATAATTCACCTCAACTTTCAAATATTTGTGCTGTAATCTAATCTTTAGTCACAACTTTTAGTTTGGCACCTATAAACATAACCATGGTTTAAAAAAAAAATTTCAATATTTTTACTATTTTCTAAATACAATTTAGTATTAATTCTCTCATATATTCTTACGATCTTAATTTTAACTTTTAGGAAGTTCTAAAATTTTAAAATAATTCTTATATCCAAAGATAAGTTGATATTAATAACGACAAATTAATCTTTTAATCCTCCAAATGAATTTCTAAATTCAATATTGCTTTTTTAAAGTGTTTTACTGTGTTATCTTTCTATTTTATTCATCCTCTTGCAAGGTTAATAAATTGTCTTTTAAAATAAATTAAGTAGTGTTTAGCAAAATATCTCAATGGGATCTCTTTCCTGATCATTCCCTTATTCTTCTTCCAAATTTACTCCTGTTAAATTAAATTCCTAAGTATTTCTTAAAAATTTTAAGCCCACTATATGGTCCTAATAGTTATACAAATTAAAGAAATGCTAATAGAAACTTAACTCATGTCCTTTTCTTTCCAAATCAACAATAATTTAGCAATTCACATATTTCTCAAATGTCAATTTCTAACATTAATTCATAAAAGCTATTATTAATACATACTAAACTTTAAATTGAAATAATCATTAATGAAATTAATAACAATAGCCTAGCCTTTAATGTTGTATTCTCCTCCTCTGTTCGTCATATCTCTTGTACAAGTTATGCCTCCTTTGAGTAGTTGGTAAATCAAACTCTATTCTTCTAGCCTTCTCTGCTAATACACTATTCATCAATTTTTAAAGTAACTAAATATATTGTAATTGCATCTCTTAGTTTTAATAGAAAATTATGGAACTTGTTTGTATTATAAATAATATGCGGTGTATCCCTCAGTAAGATTATTTTATTTTTGTTTTGCATTTTGAATATTTGTAAGATGTCTCAAGAAATGGGAAAAAAATAATTGGCATATAAAAGTACATTTAAACGATTTTAATTTGATATGAAATGATTAGTAAATGCTTGTGTCAATTAGGATTCAACTCCAGATAATACTGGCAGTGGATGCTTATGGGTGCACAATAAATGAAATAAAAATGATAAATCTGTATCTTCGGGTATCTATATGTACAATTTTGAGGATATATTCGGGTTAGATGGTGATCATGATATAACATTTTAAATGTAAGGCAAATGCTAAAAAGGTAAATAGTTAAATTGAAATATGGAGTGTTAATTTAAATGGAAAGCTTATAGTTCGATAAATTAATGCACTACATTTCTTTTGATTAGTCATGCATAACATTCACATATTAATTTAATGCATAATAAGATTATAGTTGCTCAATAAGTCATGAAAATGCACTGTTTAAATTAATTGTCCTTCCATAAAAAAATGTAGATTGATGTCTGACAGGAGAGATTTAGTTTACAAGAGAAATACTATCATGATTGTAGTTTCTTTGTATTATTTACTTCTATGCAGAGATACTGTTGTGTATGGATTGAGATGTTTTGTTTGCATACTATGTTGTTATTTCTTGATATTTTGATTTTTATATAGCGTACTTTGTGGTTTCTTAGTTACTCTTATATGTATATTGGAAATTATGAAAATTTGTAGAAAGTAAATTAAATATTAATACCGTCCAAACGCAATTCTTGACTTGGTTAATTCCAAACTATTAGGTTGGGTTGTGACAGAAGGAACCAAAAGTGGATTCGAGCGACATCTAAAAGGAATTGGACAACATTTTGAGGTTTAGAATGAGTGACAATATGCAGAATGGGATGGCGTGCTATTCAAGGTTGTAGAAGATCGATTAGAAGGATATAAGGAATTGGACAACATTTTGAGGTTTAGAATGAGTGACAATAGGCAGAATGGGATGGCGTGGTATTCAAGGTTGTAGAAGATCGATTAGAAGGATATAACTTGAAAAAAGGGAACCACGATGAGAGGGGTCTAGTTGAAGGGTTGCATCCAACCACGCCAGTGCCTTTTAATGTGGCATCCTTTTGGGTGGAAGATAATTCGGGAGGTTATGTGGACAAACGAGTTGTTTATAGAGTGAGCCAGATTTATGGAAGAAGGAAAATCAATATGGGTCGAGGAAGGGAACCCAACCCCTGCATCATGGGTGGAATGAGCTTCGTTCGAGGAAATTGGAAAGGAAACTCTTGCATAATGAAGTTGAAGATGCCGATCTTTGAAGGAGAAGATGCCTATGGTTGAGTTTATCGCGTGGAGAGATACTTTGATGTTAATGGACTGACAAAGGAAGAAAAATTGATAGTTATGACTCTATATTTGGAAGGGAAGACTCTAGCGTGGTGTCAATGGAGAGAATAACATCAATCAATCAGAACATGAGAAAATTTCAAAGGCCTATTATTGAAGCATTTCAGAATAATAAGGGAAGGTAATTTACACTTGCAGGTGTTCGAAAATTGGTTTGAGAAGTGTCCATCATGGATTATAAGGAGAATTTAGGTGGCCATATGACCATTTTTTTGGAAGAGCACATTAACCATTTGAAGAAGGTGTTGATGGTTCTCGAAGTGCCATTGAATCTATCGAACGTGGTGACTGTTGAATTGGCCGCTACATAAGACGTTGAAGGGGTTGAGAGAATTTTTGAGACTTACAGAATACTACTGCAAGTTCGTGAAGGGTTATAGTTCAATTGCATGGCCGTTGGAGTAATTGAAGTATAATTTTTAATGGAGGAAAGTTGGGACCCAGTCTTTTGAGAAGTTAAAGAAGACTACAATGACTGTACTAGTGCTGACATTATCTTATTTCAAGCAACCATTCTTTGTAGAGACAAATGCTTCAAGCTATGGGTTAGGCACAATCCTCATGCAGTGTCAACAATCTATCGCTTATTTCAGTCAAGTGTTGATTGTGAGACTCAGACTCAAGTCAGTTTATGAGTGAGAGCCATACAACTTGATCCAATTGGAATTTCATTTTTTTCATTTTGAGGATAATGTGTCTTTTTGGAAACGGAATAATATTAGACTGAAACCTACGACATTGTTTGCCTCATGCTCCACTGAGTCAATGCCGAGCTCGCTAAAATATTTTGGAGACTTATGTCAGGCTAAGACTAAAGGCTATTTAGTCATATGTTAGTTACTATTGTGGGGTATAAATAGGGTTTTATATGTGATGCGGGGCTTGCACGCTGAATCGGCTTTTTTAGTAGGGTCCTTGCTAGACCGGTCGGCTTGCTTTTGGATGGGAACCACACCCCCCTTTTCGCTAGAATCAAGCCCGCACTATTGTGCCGCCTCTCCGCACATGATTCCCTTTCTCTATTGTAACCCCAAATATTAGAAGTTCCCCACTGTCGTAACATCCTACCAGCCCTCCCCCACTGCATTAGCACCCTACCATTCTTTCCCCCTATCGTAACACCCCACTACTAGCCTTCACCTTCCGTGCAACCACCTTCATACCATCAAAACTCGGTTTGCGACCACCCAGCTACCCACCCTTCTCCCTAATATTTTCCCGCAAACCGCAACACCACCACTCCGACTTACACCATAGTTATGATTTTTTCGTTGTTTACCTGCTTTCAGGTGTTTGGTTGTAATCCCAATTTGAATTTCAACAATAGTATTTGCATTTCTATTATGGTTTTGGCTAACTCCTGTATCAATATATTTAGGATTTAGTTATATGCATGATTGTTGTCTTTAATTTTGGGTTATTGTTTGAGAGAGATCACCTACCTTTTGAATTATAGGTGTTTATCTTTATTGTATTTGAGCTATGTTTTTTTGTTGTGGTGAAGTAAACTATAGTGTTTGTCCTAATCTTTGTGGAAACTCGTCTCCTTCCTATCATGTAATACATGAATATTGTTTATTTATGCACTTGCATGTTTGGAAGCTTATTTAAATTGACAATTGTTTTTTATCAGAAGACCAAAAGAGGTTCTCACAAAGTTCAATTCAAGGTCAAATATCATGATGAATGACCTTTGAATAACAATGCAATATTGTTTGAAACAAGTTTGAATGACGTGTGAACATGGTTTGTGCAACCCCTCACCCCAATCAAGTCAGCTGCAACACTTTCCATCAGTCATCCCGCACTACCACTCGCTTTGGCCCCTCCAACCCCCTCGGCGTCTCCTCCGACGCCTCTTAGGACTGTTTGAGCCCCTTTGGTATTTCTTAAATTGTTAATTATTGAGTCGTCATATCCTCTATTATTGTCCACTTGTTTGTGTTGTTTTTCGTTTACGAGTCGATATTGTATTTTCTTCAAAATCAATAATAAAATTGTCATTCGAGTTGTGGTTTGGATTAACTCCGTTATTATTTAGTATTAGTGCTAGCCCAATCCTAGTCATACCCTAGGGTTCTCTAGCATCCACCCCCACCCAATCCACCCAAATTTTTTCGATTTTTTTCGCTCTACTTTTTTCCTTCTCTTCTTGGCTTCTCTTATCTCTCGTCTCTTTTCCGTAACACTTCCAATTATGTCGCCACGTCCATATGCGACGAACCTAACCCGAGAAGAAATGCAAGAATTGAGCAAGATGAGCAAGGTAAAGAAGAGAGAGTTTGAATTCTACGATTGTCGACATACTGGAAGGTCTGAAACTGTACACCAGAGTCTTTTCTGAAAGTGAAGAAAGAAGCATTCTTGACTGCGTGTTCGACCTGAGAGACAGAGGTCGAGCTGGTCTGCTAAAGGAAAGCGAAGAGGCAACGTTTCTCTCGACCGTGACAGAGTCAAAGAGGAGCAACGACAACGACCTAAATTCGTTTTTCCGCAATAGCGATAATGAATATCAACCACGTCACTTTGGCATTCATGATCATAGGAGATCACACGAGGAGCCCACATTCGACACCTATCAGGATTTCGACATCAAAACAGATCTATCAGAATTTGACGGAAGCATGGACCCTGACGACCTCATCGATCAGTTGCAAGCAATCGAACACATCTTTGATTACAATGAGGTACCCGAGGACAATCGGTAAAGCTTGGCTGCTATCAAACTAAAGAAAGGTGTGTTGTTATGGCGGGAAAACTTGCACAGCAACGACAACGTGACGGGGACGAAGAGATCACTAAGTCGGCCAAAATGAAGAAGACAATGCAAAAAAAATAACTACCGCCCTACTGTTGCTAGGATATGTTTTTCCAACTCCATAATCTACAGCAGTGTGACCCGTCGGTCTAGGAATTCACTGTACATTTCGATCATCTGCAAATGAGAGGAGCCCACAATAGCTCGTTGTCCCGGAGGTTTAAATCCGTCATTAGTGACATTGTACAACTCCAGTCATATTGGACGCATGAAAAGTAGAACAACAACAAAAGCAAGGCAACTCTCAAAACTCCTCTTAACAGCAGTCGACATTCAAATCATGATCTCAAACCACATCCACCTCCAAGACCACATTGGAAGCTGTCAAGACACTACCAGGAAGCACAAAAACCATCCCACGCAGCACGAAACGCGAAAGCAAAATTCCTTTGGGATTGTTCCCAAATGAAAATGTTTTTGGTGCCACGGGTAAAACCACATCATAGTCAATTGACCCACCACCTGCATTATTTCTTTTACTGAATAAGGCGTAGTCGAAGAAGTCAAGAAAATCAAGAAAGCTCAATCTGAGGATGGTTCAGAAGAAACACTTCCACTCCCCAGCGACAAAGGCGAACTATTGGCCATACGAAGGGTCCTTCATTCAAAACCCAAATGAGACCCTTCATGGCTACAACACATCTTTCGTACTACATGTACAAAGGCAAAATTTGCAGTTTAATCATTGATGACGGTAGTTGTGAAAATGTCATTTCCACCCTAATGGTCAAGAAGTTAGGCTAAGCCACACAAAAATATTTGCGATCCTATTCTCTCATCTAGCTAAGAAAAGGGAACGAAATTCATGTCGATCAACAATTCTTAGTCGAATTCTCCATCGGCAATCAACTACAAAAGTAAGTTTGGGGCGATGTAGTCTCAATGGACGCATGTCACATTCTTTTGGGGAGACCATGACAATTCGACCGAAAAGCGCAACATAACTGCCTTAAAAAAATTATACAACTTCAAGAAGGATGGAAAACACATCATGTTATTGCCTGTAAAAGATGTGCGAGCCACGACCGACGCTGAATACGTATTACTCTCACAGGCCAGCTTCTTGCAATCAGTTCGCAATGCGTCGATAGCACTAGCTCTAGTCCTCCTAGAAGGTACCAGTATGGATAATGAGATACACACACAACTTAAACAACTCCTACACAATTCCCAAGACGTCATGACTGACGACCTTTTAGATGGATTACCTCCACTACAGGACATTCAACAAGCCATCAACCTCATACTAGGGTATGTTCTACCAAATAGACTCGTCTATCGATCACGACCCGTGAAGTACGAGGAACTCCAACATCAGGTGCAAGATCTTGTTAAAAGAAGATTAGTACGTTAAAGCACAAGTCTATGTGTTGTCTCCGCTCTCATCGTCCCCACAATCATGACATCAACAAAATTGCAATCAAATATCGCTTTCACATACCACGACTTGAAGATCTATTATATCAATTGTATAACACCACCGTTCTCAAAAATTAACCTACGGAGTGTTTATCATCAGATCATAATGCGACTGGGAGACGAGTGGAAGATCGCCTTCAAGACACGAGATGACCTTTATGAATGGACAATCATGTTTTTCGGGATGTCCCTGTCCAACACACCTAACATCTTCATGCGCTTAATGAATCAAGTCTTTCGAGCACATATTGGAAAATTCCAACACACCTAACATCTTCATGCGCCTAATGAATCAAGTCTTTCGAGCACATATTGGAAAATTCGTGGTGGTCTACTTCGATGATATCTTGGCTTATTGTAAATTTGAAGATGACCAATCGCAACACCTACGGGCGATATTCGAGGTCTTACGATCCGATCAACTAAACACCCACCCCAAGAAGTGTGGGGTCCATTTATATAACCGCGCTGCAATCTTTTACCGAGCTTTGACAATTTTTTAGGCTAGCCTCCTATTGAAGATTTGTTCGCAACTTCAACACTATCACTGCCCTCTCATAGAGTTGTTGCAATGGAAAGAATTTGCATGGACAGTCACAGTACAGTCCAACTTCAATATATTGAAAGAAAAAGTCGCTCAAGCCCCACTTCTTGCCTTACCTGATTTCACCCAACCTTTGAGGTTGAGTGTGATCCTCCCGTCATAGACATTGGTGTTGTACTAAGTTAGGGTGGTCACCCTATAATTTGTTTCAGCGAAAAATTAAATGAGACTCGACGAAAATATTCCACCTACGATAGAATTTTATGTCATTGTTAGATCTTTAGAACATTGGCGTCATTACCTACTCACAACTGATTTCACCGTTTGTGTGGATCTTGAAGCTCTAAAATTTTTAAACAGTCAAATTAAACTCAAAGAGCGTCACGCTACTTGGGAAAAATTCTTAGTGTCTTTCCGGTTTGTACTCAAACACAATTCCGGAAATCAGAACCGCATTGCAAATACACTAAAACCGCCATCACCTCCTGATCACATTCTTGCAGACGCACGTGATAGGCTTTGATGTTATAAAAAACTTATATGAGACAGATGAAAACTTTCAGGAAGTCTTGGAACTGTGTAGGTTGAAACCTTATCGGCAGTTCTACAATATAGATGGCTACTTGTTCCGCTACAACAAACTATATATTCCTTGATGCTCACTACGCGAAGCTAGCGTCTAGGAGAACCTCAATAGCAGATTGGCCGGTCATTTTGGTAGAGATAAAACTCTTGCACTAATGAGAACATTATTTTTGGCCCCGACTAACACGAGATGTGGAGCGAAACATCTAACAATGCAATATTTGTAATATCACCAAAATACGTGGCTAAAATACTGGATTATATACATTTATCGGTCCCTAAAGCGTCTTGGGTCGATGTCAGCATGAAATTTATCATAGGACTTTCATGCACACATAGGATTGAGGATTTTTTCATTGTAGTAGTTGATCGTTTCTCAATGATGACACATTTCGTCATTTGCCACCGGACGTTGGATGCATCTCATATTGTCGATTTGTTCTTCCGCGAGATCGTTCGACTTTACGGCATTGTCCATTACTTCTGATCGGGATGTTAATTTTTTAGCCACTTATGGCAGAAACCCTAGAATAAATTAGGCATGAAACTTCAATTTAGTTCTACGGCTCATCCTCAGACAAATGGCTAGACTGAAGTAGTTAATAGGAGCCTTAAGAATTTTCTTCGATACTTCGTAAGGAAAAATGTCAAACAGTGTGATCTCATTCTCGCTCAAGGTGAATTTGCTTTCAATAGATCAACAAGCTAGACCACAGGAAACACGTCATTCGAAATTGTGTGCGGTCGCAACCCGTTCACTCCCCTTGAGTTGGTCCCACTTTTGCCCCCCACAAAGAGAAGCGAGAATGCTATAGAGCGTGTTTCCCAAATTCAACAACGTCACGAGTACGTTGGGAAAGCAATTTCTAAGCAAAATCACAAATATCAAACACAAGAAAATAAGTCCAAGAAAAGGGAAACATTTTCGGAAAGCAGCCTCGTGTGAATACAACTAGGGCTGTCAAAACGGCTTGTTGTTCGCGAACAACTCGTGTTCGACTCGTTAAGAAGCTCATGTTCGGCTCGTTTGCTTAGTTAACGAGCCGAATACTAACAACTCTAATAAATATTTGTTCGTTTATGTTCGACTCATTTTGGCTTGAAATATTACTAATCAATTATATTTTTTTTTAAAGCCCAATGACTGATTTTATTGAAATAGACAGGATACTTAAAGGTTGTATGAGAAGGCCCAATAAAGGCACTCGACCAATATGATACCGAGTATGGTAATACCCCTGCAAAAAAGATATAGATAGACACATCAAAAAAAAAATTAGAGCATGCAGAAAACAAATAGCTAGGGACGAGATACTTAAAGGTTGTATGAGAAGTCCCAATAAAGGCACCCGACCAATATAATACCGAGTATGGTAATACCCCTGCAAAAAGATATAGATAGACACATCAAAAAAAAAATTAGAGCATGCAGAAAACAAATAGCTAGGGACGAGCCAATTTAGTCATGTCTCTTCCTCTAGTTTTAGGAGCGGAGCCAGATAATTTTTTTGGACTTATTTTCTTGTGTTTGATATTTGAACCGCCAGCCTTTGTCCATTAAGTTTTCAAGTTGGAGTGTGCCCCTAGCCTTCTTCTTCTGCCGAGAAGTGTAAACCTGTCATTCTTCATCTGAAAACTGACTCATGTGATCCTCACTCTGATTAGATATTAGAACCGCAGTAGAGGGAAAGACAGTTGTTGCCACAATGATAGATTCCAGCATATGTGAAATGTGAATTTTCATCTCTACACCTGATGCTTCCTGAATAGGAGTTGCGGGGCCATTGTTGAATAGGCATTCATTGATTTTTTAGTGCACCCCACGTGCCTGAATGCGCTCCCAATGAACCTGATTAAAACCAACTTGAGGAGGGAATCACCACAAGACAAGAGTTGGTGTCTGCCCCTTGGATCCCTTCTCCTGACCATACTAATCAATTATATATATATATATATATATTTAAAAAAATAGAATAAAAATATATTAAATTATATTTAAATGAGGTTTTAATATAAACAATAGGATTTAAATCTTGCTCCAATCCTTCAACATCTACGGCTGATTAGGCCTGTCAAAATGACTCTTTATTCGTGAACGGTTTGTGTTCAGCTCGCTCAGCAAACGAGTCAAACACAAACACACTTTTTGAGCTCGAAATATAAACGAGCCGAACACGAACTGAGCTTGGGCTCGCTTGTGTTTGGCTCGTTTACACCCCTAGATACAACTGAAGAAAGAACGATTTTCTATAGGAGCATACGACAAACTCATGCCCAGAGTCGATGGACCGTTCCACATTTAAACAAAATTGAACGACAACGCATATAAAATTGACCTGTCAAGAGTCTCCGGAATTTCAACAACGTTTAGTGTCACCCGAAGCTTTAGCAAATGATGCTGAAGCTCCCTCAACCTCGGGGGATTGATGCGGGTCCACTCTTGCCCGCGATCACTTCCCGCTAGCAAGTCACACCCGTTGATCGGGCGTGGCCTTTTGAACCGGCCTAATGTCTCTGCTGGACTAGGACCGGTTCAAATCCATTTAAGACTCACGATTTCACTCCTCTTCCGCGATCATTTCCTTCTTGTGCCTTAATCTTTTGTCTCCTCCTAGTCGCTGCAGCGCTCCTTCCTCCTCTTAGCCGTTGTAGTCCCCCTCTTCATTTCCTACCATTTCCTCCCCTTCTTTTCTCAGATCTTACCATTGCTAGCTACTAGTCTTCTCTCTATTTATATATATTTTTTTCTTAGGTCCTAAGTAGTAGTTGATTTTTTGATTTAGGTGCTTCTTTCTGGTGTTCGCTCTTTGAGAGTTGTACCCTTTGGCGAGTAGTGCCACAGATGTATCACGCTCTAGATGGTGTGTATCGCTGCTCCATCTCCTCCTCTCGGCGTCACCCTTCCACCCTTCAGATCATTCAACCACCAATTCTTTCAGCAACACAACAGTCCGCCCCCTTCCTCCCAGGTTGCTGCACCCCCACCCGTGACTCTCTCTACCTTTGTCGAGCCTCCTAGCGCCTCAGTCAAGCTGATCACTTCCTCCTGGCCTTAGCACTCCTTTCCGGCGTCTTTTCCAACAAGGTGCGGGTCCCCAGTTCCTTCCCAGCTCAACCAACCCCCCCCCCCCCCCTCCCCCACCCACCCCCCCCCCCACTTCTCCGGCCTCCGAAGCCGCCCAAAATTGTTTCAGCCCTTTTTGTGTTTCTTATACTGTTATCTTCTGATTCGTCCTGTCCTATTATATTGTCCATTTGTTTGTGTTGATTTCTATTTACGAGTTGATGTTGTATTTCCTTCAAAATCAACAATAAAGTTGTCATTCGAGTCACGGTTTGGGTTAAATCCTGTATGATATCAGGCATTTTAGGGATATTTTTGTTCAAAGTGAACTGTCCGGCATATTTACAGAAATAAAAACATTAGGAGCATATTTCTTCAAATTAGGGGCATTAGTAGGTATGTGAAATCAAATTTCCTTTGTGTAGAAACTTATGTTTTGTTTTGCTTTGGTTTACATTTGAGCATAAAACCGGGACTCTGATGCTGAGTTTGGATGTGAAGAAGACTTCTTAAATTCAAATGACACAGATGTTTGAGGGTATACGGGTTAATCTGCTTGATTGAGGAAATTATGTATCTATCAACATTTTAAATGAAACTTAAAACAATAATGAATCAGTTACTGTAACACTCTTCACAATGAAATGCCAGAGCTTTTAAATTGTTAAAGTGCTCTATATAGTGTTCTGGAGTCACGAACATGACTGCTTATACGTTCAGGCCTTGATGATTATTGACTATGTACTGGAAAGAATCGCATAACTTGCACCTGACTTTATAAACTGTTGATGCTAACATACGGCTCATCATTCCGTTTTGGTTAACTTGAATTCTAAATAATCTAGTTCGGAGGTTTGCACTTCGTGATTGTGGATCATAAACAATGTTGGTAGTTGAACCTTTCTTTACATTTCCTTCAGAACCTGCATTGCGACGTGGAGAATCTGTATATCTGGTTGGACTAAGTAGAAGTCTACAAATAACTTCAAGAAAATCCACTGTTACAAACCCATGTGCTGCTCTAAATATTGCATCAGCTGACTGTCCAAGGTACCGTGCTATAAATATGGAAGTTATTGAACTTGACACAGGTACTTAACTTTTTAGCTGTACGGATTCTGTATCTGGAATGCCTCCTTTAATAGAAGTGCTAATGTTTCTATGTTTAGATTTTGGTAGCACATTTTCTGGTGTGTTGACTGATGGACAAGGAAAAGTTCAAGCATTATGGTCAAGTTTTTCTGCTCAGGTCAGCAATACTTTATCATAATTTGATTATTTCACTATATGATAAAAATACTCATAATTTTTTATTGTCATCTCAGCTGAAATATGGTGGCAGCTCTTTAGAAGATCATCAATTTGTTAGAGGTATACCCATATATGCTATAAGCCTAGTACTTGATAAAATACTCTCTGGGGCTAGTGGACCATCACTACTTATAAATGGCATGAAAAGACCAATGCCTCTTGTTAGAAATTTGGAAGTGGAACTTTATCCGACATTGCTTTCAAAGGCAAGAAGTTTTGGACTGAGTGACATTTGGATAAAGGTAATTGTTTTTTTTTGCTTTTGATGATTGTGTGCTTCAATGAATATCATGGTTTTATTTGGCATATTGATTTTGAATTTGCATATGGTTTTCTCTTATGTTGGTTAGCAAGGTTATTAAAACTGGAATGACTTGAACGAGAAGGAGAGGTTCAAGTGTAACCGTTAACTGGAAGAAAGAATTAAAGAGCCAAAAAAGTGGGGGAGGGAGAGGTTCAAGTGTAACCGTTAACTTGAAGAAAGAATTAAAGAGCCAAAAAAGTGGGGGAGGAAACAAAGAGCTTAGCGAGAGAGAAGAGGAAGCGAGGAGACCGGAAACTGAAGAGGATGGGAAAGGAATCGAACAATCAGGAAAATGAAGGCGAGATGACCCGAAAAGATTCAGGAAAATCAAATCATATTTTTCATGTATAAATTGACGTGTAGTGGGACGATAGAGGCAAGAAAGGACTAACCTAAGAATTGATCGACACCAACGATGGAAGCGAAGGATTCTCGGGATTGCATGGCTGCGGCAAGTGCGGCTGGGGAGAGATGATGTCGAGACGCTCTCGCAACATCGTCGAACTTCGAGCGAGGGAGCCGAAGTTGAGCCCTCATGCGTAGGAAGAAGATCGTCTCCTGTAGAGGGGAGAAGAGGAGTTTCGCATGGCTTAGGGATTGATCGGGAGGGTTTTTAAATGTAAGATATTTAATAAGAATTTTATAATTAAATTTTATATGCATATTTTCTGTAGGATTAAATTTTAAAAGGGTTGAGGTTAAGACAAATTCAAGAACAAATTAATCTTCATCGATATGAGTACTCGTACTTTTAATCTATGGTAATATTTTGGTTCTTATTTTTTTTATGCATTATTAGATAGTGATATTTGCACAAACTTTATTTTGATATATATATTTTTATTTATTGGTTACATTTTTAGGAATGTATGTAGTTATTTAATATCATATATTGGTGTATGTTATTTATAGTATATTGACATGAATGCGACGAGCACATGAATGACATATTTAATTTAACTGCTTGTATGAGCATGAATGACTATGATGGAGTCACCACTTTATGATACTAATGGAGGAACACTAAGGTACCCGTGCGTATATGAAAAATGATATTGATATTGATATGTCTTAATTGACACATTTTTTAAATAGTGCTTCTGTGATTGTTGTGTGGATATATAATGATATTGATATGCTATTGATATAGTAAAGTTCTTTGAATAGCATCAAATATTTTTATTGATTTATTAAAAGCTTGATTAGCATGCATATTGTTTCATTTTTCTCTTGCATTGTTGTGGTTTATTAGTATGAGTATTTACTGGTTTGTTTAGTCTTGAGTTATTTTAAACTAACTTTTCATGTCAATTAAATAATTAAAAGATAAGCGTTAAAAGAGATAGCGTTTATAGAAGATAAAGACAACCAATAATAAGGTAATTTTAAATATATTGCTTTAATTTAATTAGATTAGTGGCTCATTCATTTGTTAAACTGTAGGCGAATATAGAAAATTTAGTTCTCACCGTCCGACTTTCTATTTCTGTCTTGATTAATTCCAAGTCTCGGGTTGGGTCTTGACATCAAGGTTTAATGGTTTAACTGAGGTTGAACCAGATGACGTAATAAATATTAAAATTACTTAAATGTAATTTAAATTATGCAATATTGAAATAGATAACATTTCTATCTTTTTTTAACACATAATTATTATGAGCATGTTTAGCTTTGGAGTTTTGGATGAAATTCCGACCGCTACACCAAAAGATGTCTCAATGTTTATGAGTTTTGTCTTCATTCTACTCGAGTGATTTCACAATATGGGATAGGTTCCAACATTAAAAACTATAGGTTTTGTGTTTATAAAAATAAAAAACCACTACATCAATTATATTAGTAATTTCAAATTAGACATGATATTTCATTTTCAAATGTTAAGTATTTTTGGCTTTGAAATAAGAAAACCGGTATGTTTCAAGAGTACGATCTGCAACAATGCCCTTGAGCGCCCAGTCGTCAAATAAATAGTTGGTTCTGACAACTAATAATACTTTTTCATGCATTCAAAAAAAAATTTATTGTGGATTGATTGCAATTCATGATTCAGTTCATCACAAGACCTTTTTCACGTTTTCACTGGTTAGCAATGGATTTCATGGTTTTGAAGAGGTATCTTTTATGAAATCAATTTGTGGCAGGATGATAGATTAAATGTTTATAATCCCTTTTTCCATTTGACATTACCACCTTACACAAACATTTAAGACTATATTTTTGTGCGTTTACTTTTTTACTAAGATCTATTTTAATCTGTTAATTTTTCGAGATTACTCTAGATATGCTTTTGGGGCCCCACAAGTTATGTTTTACAGTTGTTCTTTGCAGGCTCTTGCTACAAAAGATCCAGTAAGAAAGCAGGTTTTGCGTGTTAAAGGTTGTTGGGCAGGATCCAATGCTGAAAGGCATTTAGAACAAGGAGACATGATTCTAGCCATCAACAAAGTGCCTGTCACATGCTTCCGTGACATTGAAAACGCTTGCCAGGAGTTGGATCGGCTCAATGATAGTGATGGAAAGCTTAAGATAACAATATTTAGACAGGTCAATCATTGCAACACATATTTTTCTGTATAAATAATTCTGTAATTAGAGACTTTGATGTTTCAGGGCCAAGAAATTGAGCTTCTTGTTGGGACGGATGTCAGAGATGGCAATGGTTCAACATGTATGGTCAATTGGTGCGGATCCGTCATTCAAGACCCCCATTCAGCTGTTCGTGCCCTTGGATTTCTTCCTGAAGAAGGGCATGGTGTGTACCTGGCAAGGTATTTTTCTATTTTTTTTCTCATCTTTATTATTATTAGATTTATGTCAGCATTTTGTGTTGGTCTTAGGATTCATTTTTTATTCTTTCTTGTTTGGTGTTGAAGTGTTTGCAGTTCTAATTGTAGGAGTTTCAGCATCAGGGTCTGTCAAAAATTCATGCAATTTAGCTTACATCTTTGATCATATTCATTTTCTATCCATGTCTAGATGGGTTCACTATACAGATCTAATTTGAATTCATTTAAAAGGGGCCTTTTTTGGTCATTGATTGCTTCTCCAAGGTAATTATTTTGATCCCCTATATGAAGAGGGGAAAAAAAAAGCAATACAATTGTTAAATCTACTTGATTATTCTTCCAATTTGTTTTAGCATACTTTGGACTTTCAAATTCCATTCTTTGTTACAAGGACAACCAATTCTGCCGATTGTTGGGAGTCATTTTAGGCTATAATGGGCACAAGTTAAAGAGGAGCATCTTTCCATTCACTGATAGATAAATGGACAGAAGTGATGAATAAAACGATCATGGATCTTCTAATGGCTACAACAGCAAGCATTCCAAGGGGCTTAGACTTGTGGCAATATCTTATAGTTCTCCTTCAATCGAATTGTGTACTCCTTAGTGATGAAGAATCAATTCAAGGTATGCTTGGGCTGCCAGCCTCAAAGCCCATTAGACCTCTTCTCCATCACTCTATGATTGGCGATGAAGTTAAAGTTGACCAAAGGAAAGTATAGAAATTTCTCAATGACATCACAAGACACATGTAATGGTGGGGAAATAACTATTGAAGACCACAATAGAACTAAGAAATGCTAATTCATCATTATCTCAAACCTAACTTACAAGTGGGCTTTTTTTGCATGCTATGCTTGTCCAAGGATTGACTCAAGTGAGAAGGCAAAAAGTTGAAGCCACTGGGCATGTAAAAAAAGCTTTTGGGTTTTGAATTTTCTAAACCACAACAAAAGGATGCAACTGCCGACCATACTTCTACTAAATTAAAGTGAAGATTTTGTGAGTGCTCTTAGGTTTTGATGCTTTAGATGTCATAGATGATAGAATTAGAGAAATTGTTCAACTTTAAAGCAATTTTACTCACCGATTTGATCATAATAGTCACGCGGGAATTTCATACCAAGCGTGGATTGACATCGGAACGCCATGCGCCCATTTACGTGGATGCGGCATGAACAGCATGCGACCAGCTTGGTCCAGTGGAAGAAGGATAGAGAGGCCCTTCCTTATGCACATTTCCCTCCACTTTGGATTCGGGCTCACTCCTCTTTACCCTAAGGCTATGTATATGTTATTTGTTGTGTTTTACGTCTGTTTTTAGCATGAGTTTGTTTAGGAAAGCCATCAGCATTGTTTCTCCATTCGAGGATTGTATTTGATAGATTGGGTAGTGCTTTTGTTGTGTCTCTCTTTTGATGTAGTGATTATCTTCCCCTATCTCGTTTGTTTCTCCAATCGCTGCAGTCTCCCCGAAGAGTACTCGTTTGTTATTTTTCATTGTAGTCTTCTCATTCCAACCTTCTTGTTGTCTTGTAGTGCCCTGCTTCTCTTCTTTGTTGTCCTCATCCAGAAAACAACAAATTGTTTTCTTGTTGTCACCTAGTTGTTCCTGCTTTTCCCACCGCGGCTCGCCTCTCCGCTTTTTACCCCACTTGCTGCCCTCACTGTCCCAACCCTCTGTTTCACTGCCAACGTGACTCCAGCCTCTCATTTTGCTGTCTCAGCCACAGCGAACCCATTTCAGCCACCCACCTCAGCTCCCCAACCTCTTAGTTGACCTCCACCAGCCATAAATTGAGCTCTAATGAGAGTATCTATCGTGTTCATTCTAATTTTCTTTTCTAGTGTGTTTAATTATAACCATCTATTTATTTTCAGTAATAATATTTGTATTTCCTATTGTGGTTTGGTTAACACTAGTATCATTTGGTATCAGAGCTGACCTAACCCTAGTTTTATCCTAGAATTTCTTGCATCCACTAATACCCAATCCTAGCTCTACCTATACTTTTCCTTTCTCACCTTCTCCCTTACACACCTCTTTTCACATACCCACGCCAAAAAACTAGTCATGCAACCAAGGAGATAATCATTGGAAGCTTGATCGAGGAGAAAGGACATGATGTTGTTCATGAGAAATTCACGAAGAGGCATCCAGGGGATTTCTAGGGAGAATATGTAGTCAGAAACCCGACAACTACAATCGAGGCATACCATTTTCTAGACTAAGCAATCGTAATGGGCCACTCATTGCCATAATGGTGCCTTGAATCACTTCCACCATAAGGATTATAGGAATGAAAGAACTCTACCTCGAAGATATGACCCGATATATTTGAGAAGCCGAAATCTTGAAATAAAGTTGGATGTCATATTTTGATGATCACATAGATCCGAACGAGTTCATTGAGTAGCACTGGAACTTGGAATGTGTCTTTCAGTGTCGGGATATCTCATTGGACTGAATGGTGAAAGTAATCGCCATCAAGCTAAAGAAGTGTGCATTATTTTGGCGGCAAAATTTGAAATACTTACACTAGTGTGAGGGAAAAGACAAGACCACCACCTGGTCTAAAATGAAACAGGAGATGCATTGTCATTTTCTTTCAGCTTACTACAGGCCGAATATTCGGACCCCAACTTCAAAAGTAGAGGGACCACATAATAGGATGACCATCACATTTTATAAACAGGGTTCAACTTTAGGATCTTGCGGTCATAGTACACCCAAAGAAACATCCAAGTCGACCCCGCCTAAAGAGAAACTGATTTAGAATAGAGAAGCTGTGGAGAACCATTATTGTCTGCCAGAAAATGTTTCAAGTTTCATGGAATTGGGCATACCGAATCAGAGTGCACAACCAAGAGAATGGTCTCTTTTAAGGATCAGTGAGTAGTTGAAGAGAAACAATGATCCAGGAGAAGGTGGAGATTTCAGAAAGGATTCTTAGCATCCATTTGACAAGGAAGAGATTCCAACGATTCCAGTTGAACACTAGAGAGAGACTCCAGCTGAATTGACAGTAACTGTTTTAAAATGTAGTAAGTTTGAGGTAATGCGTGTTCATATAAAGTATGAGGTTATGGTGTCTCGAACTACATTTTTGTAGGCATTTGAAAGAGCATCATTAGGACTGACGTTGAATGTTCAAAAGGGTTATGAATTTAAGGAACCGATGTTGGACACAAGGCAACTTCAGATAAGAAGATTTCAAAATTTTTAGATATATAGCCTATTTCTTAAGTTGACTTTTTTGAGGGAGGTCAAACTTATCAAAGATGAGAAAATTTTGAATTACTTTTTGAAGATTATATGGAATTATTCGAATATTAAATTCAGTTCAGCAGTGTACGCACCATCAGATATCCAAACAAGAGGGACAAACCACGACTTTAAAAATTGTCTTAGGAGTTTTACGGGAAAGAAAATTTCAATATAACCTTGGTCCTATCAGTGAAAAAGAAAAGGTCTCTCTCGAGCGGTTGCTAGTGAGAGTGGCACAGCCTACCACAGATTTCATTATGAGTGGTTTCTAGTAAGTGTTTCGCAGTCTGTCGATTTCTCCTCCCAAATATTTTTTCCTAGAGTCGATTTCTCCTCGCATTCTTATCAGCTACATTTCGCTTTGTATTGGAAGTGGAAGGAGAAAATTTCAAACTTAAGGGCTCGAGTGTTATATTGCAGGAATCTACATCTATTTGCAACTCCAGCTCAAGATGTGCCAAAAAAAAATGTGTATTTTTTCTATTAAGACATGTAGTGGAATGTCAGCTCCGACAGGATTACTTGTCGGGAGATTATATCATTCCTGATATCTTTAACGACGCTGACCTAACTATAAGGAAACAGGAGCTTCGATAGATGAGATTGAAGCTCTCGCAACCCTAAGAGATTGAAATTGGAGCGCCATACCCAATGCAGATTGATGCGGGAGTGTCATACCCGGTGCAGGGGCGCCCAGAACCTTGCGGGTGCGGCACAAGCCTCATGCGACTGGCTTGCTCCACTGGGAGAACGATCAAGTGGCCCTTGTGCATAGTTCCCTCATATTTGGGTGGGACCCACTCCTTCTTAATGTGAGACTATATATATAAAAATATATGATTGTGTTTTAAGTCAGTTTTTTGCATGAGTTTGTTTAAGACAATTGTCGGCGTCTGTTTCTCTCTTCAAGGGTTATATACGAGGGAGTGGGACTCACTGAGAGAAGGATCAAGTGGACCTTTCTTGTGCATAGTTTCCTCATATTTGGAGTGGGACCCACTCATTTTTACCATGAGACTATATATATATATATATATATAT
>NW_018164688.1:358823-360596 GCF_001263595.1 Phalaenopsis equestris
AGGAGTTATATGTGTTTTAAGTCAGTTTTTTGCATGAGTTTGTTTAGGACAATTGTCGGTGTCTGTTTCCTTCAAGGGTTATATTCGAGGCATTGGGCGATGCTATGACTATATCTCTATTATGAGGTGGTAATTATCTTCCATTATTCCCTTTTGTATCTTCCTCTTGATAGTCCCCACCATCCTCCATCACTGTAGCCCCCCCAAACAACACTTGTTTGTTGTTTTTCATTGCATTTTTTTCCCATTCCAGCGCTTCTTGCTCATTGCCACTGCCCCAAATAGTCACCCCTGGGTGTCCTGTTGTCCCCCACTTCACCTTTTTGTGGTCATCAGCCGCAAAACAACAAACTTTTTGTTTTATAGTTGTCTCATGGTTGTTCTAGCCTTTCCCACTGTGCCTCGCTGCTCTACTTGCCACCCCACCTGTTACCCTCGTTGTCTCAGGCTTTGCTTCGTTGCCAATGCAATTCGAGCCCCTTCCTTTTGCTGTCTTAGCAACCCCCAATCCATTTCAGCCACCTACTGCTTCCTGACCATCTAGCCAACCTCCACGTCCCATGAATCGAGCCCTACTTTGAGTCTATCGTGTTCGTTGTAATTTCTTTTTCAAGCGTGTTTGATTGTAATCGTCTAATTGCTTTTGCTAATAATATTTATTTTTCTTATTATGGTTTAGTTTAATTCTGGTATCAAATAGATTACTTAATTGAAAATTTTGATTAAAAAAATAACTTGTCAAAAAAAAAAAACAGCAAATATCTTGCCAAAATATAAAGACCTACCATAATTGTAACAACTCAAACTCTCACCTAGTGAGATATTGTCCTCTTTGGATTAATGGCCTCATGGTTTTGTCCCTTTGGTGTAAGTTCCCAGGAGGTCACCAATTGTAGGAGTGCACCCATATTCGCATGCTTAATTTTAGATTTTCTGATGAAACTCCAACTAATACACCAAAAGACATCTCGATCTTTAGGATTTCAGCTTCATTTTACTTGAGAAATTTAATATTAACAATATAGATGCATAAATCTGATGTGAGCAAACATTTTCTTTGAATTATATGTAGATGCAATGAATTTTAAAATAAAATTTTATGTACATTCTGTGGGAAAGACCGTCAGAAGTGGTGATATGAAGGTCTTCACTTAGTTGATAATGGACTGGTAAGCTCATGATGTTGAGCCTAACAACAAAATAATAGTTCCATTGGAAACTTTCTCCAATACAAAAATGTTGCAAGGTTAAAAAGAGGTCTAACATCTATATAATAGAAGTATGTGTAGATATTTGAGATCATAACTAATGCTATTTACATAGTGAGACAAATAATTAATTGTAAGTTCTTTAAAAAAGTTGCTCAAGTGATGATAATTATTTTATTGGTGGATGTGCTTCATAGCTTTTGATTTAACTAGCGATGAACCACAAAAATGTAAGAGATCATGTTAGCTATGCTAAGACTTCTAACCATGCATTAATAAGATGATAAAATTAATAAAGAGTACACTAACTCTCGGGGAAGCTAATGTTTAAAGTGGCAGAGTGGGGATGATTGAAGTAGGCCTTGATAAGGAGTCCTTTATGTTGGCATTTTGATTGATGTAGGCCTTGATAAGGAGTCCTTTATGTTGGCATTTTTTCTTTCTTGAAAGTTATTCTGCAATGACATGTACGCTCTTACATTCATTGTGAAAAGTACCAAATATAAAAATAAAACACACACAAACACTGACTGTTGTGGGGCTTGGGAGGTTGAATCGGTTCAGC
>NW_018164688.1:360606-364590 GCF_001263595.1 Phalaenopsis equestris
TCAGCAAGAGTCTATAGTGAGCAGGTCTGGTTGCCGCCCAAGGGGAGGGTTCTCCCTCCTAGTTATCCTCTATTATAAATATGTTATTTTCTATTTTAGGGTTTAGTTTTTGGCTTCAAATTATTTCTATCGTCGGCTTCTTTCCTCTTGCTAGGATTGTATCTAAGGACAGGTGGTGCTTTGATTGTATCCTGCTCTGAGGGACATTCAACATGCCATAGATCAAAATTTCCTTCTATTTTTCTTTTCTTTCTGATTTTCTCCCGATTTAACTATTTCAATGTGGGGGTTTTTACTTGAGGGACTATTTATTTGTTGTTATTTTCTTATTTGGGAGATTTTTTATTTGGTTTGTGAGTTGTAGAATCTATATCTTTGATCTCTACCCTAATAAAGTGTTTTATCCTTTTCTTTTTACAAAGCGTGTGTTTGTAGCTTTTGCTAGAACAGATAGTGAACCTCCTTGACACTTGTACCCTGTCGTTTTGACGCTATCTTTATTTTTTTTTATCCGCGCCGAACATCGTTTATCTCGTTCCAAATACCGTCAACTGCCACTACTATCATTCCTCGCTATTCCGCAGCCACCACCTCCCTGCTAATTTTACTTCCCAAATGTCTTCTAAGAGCCCTAGAATGGTAGCACTAACATGGCTCAAGGCACTACTATAACAAGAATCATGCTAATGATTTACCAAATTCACCACATCTTATGTCTTAATTGGAGTCAATGGACTATAACACAAACGAGTAAAAAAATAAAAGTACATTAGAAAGAAAGAAAATAAATCACATGATTTTCAAAATAAGCAAAAAGTAGATTCGATGTTTGCTTTTAACTCTGATGATGAGTCTTAAGATGCCCTGTACCACCAACACAACAACCAAAACTTATCACTTGCATTCTTAGAGTCCTATTGTCTACCTTCGATCACTATCTCCATGATACTGGAGTTAACCAATATCATAATAGAACAACAAATATTATTACTTGTAGCAAATAAACGGTTACAAGCAACAAAATTGAAAGGAGAAATGCAATAACATGATACAAGCAAACACCACTAATGTGTATCCTAAGGTTGGTGGGGTCGGCTAAGTAGATAGGAATGACCGGCAAGGGTGGAGGCAGCAAGTGATGCTAGTGGTGGTGAGGGGGAGGTGCGAAAATATAGGGACAGCAAGTAGGTTGCTGTCTTGGATGGTGGCAATGAGGAGTTGGGTTGGTTAGCAAAGGAACAACAGGAAAGAGGTGTTCTCAGTTGGGTTGGTTAGCTAAGGAACAACAGGAAAGAGGTGTTCTTTGGCTTTCCTGGGCAGCAGTGGCATAGTGGGTAGGCTGGAACAGTAGAAAGGAGGTGCGGTTTGGGCAGAAGCAATTCTGAAAGGGAGGGGAAGGCGGCCAGTAGGCTGAAGACTCCGGAAAACAGCAATCTGAGTGTTGTTGCTGGCGGCTGCAGTGAGGTACGACGGCAAGGAGCGATGTGGGAGGACGTGGAAGTGAATAGGAGGAAGGTAATCCCCATCTCGGGAGAGAGATATAGCCGGCGCACCACCCAATCAATCGGATACAACTCTCGAAGGAAAAACAGATGTCAACGGCTGTTTTGACAGAAATCTGAAATCTGGAATTAATTAGAAGTTAACCGTAAGCAAGCAAAACCACAACTATATACTAGCCAAGAGATAAAATATATAGGGGAGGCTTCCCCTTTGGTTGGCAACCAAAAAAAAAAAGGGGCGAAGGGCGGTAAAAGGACTCATGGAGGAGGGAGGCACGGTATCTCCCTGTTCATGAGATGACCAGCCGGTCCAGCAGAGGCTGGACCTGGTGCTATCCTGGCTGGTTTAGCCGGCCATCCTGCCAGCCGGTTCAGCCAGTCTCCAAAACCCGACATCCCGCTTCCAATTCCCTGTGTCACTCCAGTTCCTCCTTGTACCACTCCCTCCTCTGCCACCTGCTGCCATTACTTTACATTGTTCTCCAGAGTTTAGCCAAGGTCTGGAACAAGGAGAAAGAGCTCACAGTTCAATAACTGCTGTCTGCAACAATTCAAATGCAGAATATATCAGCCTTCTGCTCTCCAATGAAAAAAAAGGTCTAAATCAAAAAACTTGTTGGTACAGTCAGATAGGAACCCAAAGTAGACAGAAAAGAGCATTTTCTGAAAGAAAAAATATAGCTTTGTACCTTTAATTAGAATGGTAGGATACTAGGTCTCACCAAAAGAAATCCATATACCTTTTCTTACTCATTTAAGCTTTTTATTGCAGAATTGTATCATTATGTTAGCAGTTTAGCGTCAGATCACCTATTAATTTGTTACTTTTTTTGTATTTACAATCATGTAGATAATTGTGGTTTATGCAAGTATGAATCTTTAATGTGTTTTAAGTGTGTTTATGCTTTCTTTATGGAACAGTTTTAAAATTTGTTACCATGGTTTCTTCTATACTCTATCTTTACAGGGCATTAAATTCCTGGCTTTATTTTTTATTTGCACATGATTCATAGTTTTAAACTTATAACATGCTGAATGGTTAGAATGACCCTTGTTTTTGTAGGTTTCATGTGAGTTTCCCAAATTGATTTCCTTAATTAAATCTCTCTTGAATATTTTTCATTTTAAAATGTTATTTAACTCGTTAAAATCATAGTTAAGTTACTTCCATTTTGTTAATTTTGAAAAATGACAGGATTTCTAGAATATTATATATTTCGCTGATCCATTTTTTATTAGTTGAATTCTATAGCTGATTTTACACTAAAGAAAAAAAACACAATCTTTCCAATCCCAGGAGCAACATATAGTTGAAACTAAATTCAATGAAATTCATTGTTTGTGGTGACTTGCAATTTTTTTCTGTGATTTAGGTGTAAAATCTCTAATTATTGGTTGCTTAATATTTATCTTCGTTTCTGGTTAATTCCACTTTTCTTGTAATAACATTATTTAATGTCAGGGATTTGCATGAATTTTTTGTAAATTGTTGTAGTTTTCTCCATGGCATGTAATTATGATAATTTGTAGGTCATGGACTTCAACTACAGAATGTAATTATGTATTGTACTGAGCTTTCACCTTCTTTTCCAGATGGTGCCATGGCAGTCCTGTACATAGATATGGTCTGTATGCTCTGCAATGGATAGTTGAAGTAAATGGGAAATTGACGCCAGATTTAGATACCTTCTTAAAAGTTGTTGAGGTATACTCTCTGAATTTTTTAATATTATGCCAAGTTGTTCAATTTTAAGATATTACTAATTCATTAGTCTATGGAATCAAGGCTAGGCTTCTCAATACTTGTATCTAAGTATTGATTATTGCAAATGCTTATGAATTTTCACATTTCCTGACTATTTTTTATTCTTACATTATATGTGTTTAATTTAAATGCTCAATTTTTTAACTAGTATGCAAATCATACTTATTATAACTGGTAATTAAAGAAGTACATGAAAATAAAGTTATATGGGACGGCTATCAAGGAAGAAAAAAGAAATACATCAAATCAAGTATATAAAGTGTAGAGAGTAATGATTTTCTTAGAGGAGGTGATAATGCGAACATTCAAACAAACACCAAGTCCAAAATGCCAAAATTGTTGAGGAGTTATATCACGCCTGGAATTTAGTAAATCTAGAAGAATGGAGAAAGATATTCCTCCAATTTTGAAAATACCAATTGAAATATTTTGTTTACTAAATCAATGAAACTTTTCGTGGACTCTGAAAATTCATGCTCTACTCTTTCAAAGGAGTAGTAGTTTCAGGTTAAATTTTTTGAGCTTAGATTGGATTTTAGATAAAAACAACCCAAATATTTGTTGACCTGTATACATACTATATATTCTACCCAATCGTGTTTAGAATTTTAGGAGTTATACTTAAATTCTTATGAAATACTCTTTTGACATGTTCACATCTTTAATTCCTATTGATGATATCCTCAAGCTTAAAGGTTTAAAAATGGTCTCGAGATG
>NW_018164688.1:364690-364907 GCF_001263595.1 Phalaenopsis equestris
TTATGTTAAATTAAATGTGGGTGACTGTTGGCATCCGAATTATGCCGCTGTCGAGGGAATTTTTAAAGATTTTGAAGGTAGATATCTCTCTTTTTTCTCCTCCCCTGCTGCGACTGATAACCCTTTGGCAACAGAATGCTGGGGGGTTTTCTGGCTTTAACGGTGGCTTGTGTTTTCAATTTTCACAAATTAGAGGTGGGAATGGATTCTAAATTGC
>NW_018164688.1:365051-366129 GCF_001263595.1 Phalaenopsis equestris
TGTGCTGGAGAGGTTTGTCACGTTTTACCCACCTGCTCATCTTAGAAGATTCCTCATTGGAGATAATTTAAACCTGCCTTATGTCCGTTTTTAATCCCTCGTGTTTATTGGCTTTCTGGATGATTTGTTCTCGGTTTGCTTCGGGTTTACACTTCACATTTGCATGTTATTGTTTCTCTTGGCAGGTGATCTTTTGATTTTAGGTCGTGGTTTCCTTTTCCTGTTTCTGATTCTTGTTACAGTTTTGATCTCATGGTTTTCTGTTGGATGGTTGTATGTGATAATGCTGATGGAGAACTATTCTTTTGTCAAGACGCCTTTTGTACATATTTTCTATTTGGTTTGCCAAGCTTTACACGTTCACAGGTTTACTTATTTTTGGTTATATGGGTTTCTGGGTATACCTGTACTTTTTGGGACAATTTTTTTGTGTGAGTTGTAATGTGGAGAGAGGAACTCCTAGAGGGTTTCATATGTATTTTTTGGTTTTCTTAAACGGGGATCCTCCATCCCTCCCATTCCCTATACTTTCTTTTGATATTAACGCGTAGGGAGCCACCGCTGCTACATATTTTTTATTTGGTTTGCCAAGCTTTACACGTTCACAGGTTTACTTATTTTTGGTTATATGGGTTTCTGGGTATTCCTGTACTTTTTGGGACAATTTTTTGTGTGAGTTGTAATGTGGAGAGAGGAACTCCTAGAGGGTTTCATATGTATTTTTTGGTTTTCTTAAACGGGGATCCTCCATCCCTCCCATTCCCTATACTTTCTTTTGATATTAACGCGTAGGGAGCCACCGCTGCTCTTTCCAACAACATCAACAACAACAAAGCCTTAATCCCACTACGTGGGGTCGGCTACATGAATCCTTTTTCTCCATTGCGTCCTATTTAGTGTCATATTTTCATTTAGTTCTAGTAAATTAAGATCATTTTTAATACAATAAGCCCAAGTCTTCCTAGGTCTACCTCTACCTTTCTTAACACAAGTCGAATTTAAAACATCTACTCTCCTAATCGGATCATCTAATGGTCGACGTTTAATATGACCAAACCATCTAAGACGACTTTATTCT
>NW_018164688.1:367442-409914 GCF_001263595.1 Phalaenopsis equestris
TTTTTGATTTTCATCTTTAATACACTTTACTTGAGTTAAATCTTTACTTTTCTTTTATCTCTGTTTGGCTAGTTCAACATATATTTTTTACCCTCTTTAGTATCCAATCTATGATAAAGATCATTAAAAACAAAATTTTTAGCGTCACATATTGTTCTTTTATACTTCATGCGGGTCTGTTTGATATTTTTCCCAATCCTCTAAGCTTTTACATTTAAACCAATTTTTATAACATAACTTCTTATATTTTATCTTTTCTTGCACATTATTATTCCACCACCAACTATTTTTATTTGAAAATATTTTTTTCTTTTGATTCTCCAAGAACATCTTTTGCTACTTGTTTAATAGTGTTTGTTACTTTATCCCACATCACATTTGCTTCTTCATGAATATCTCAAATTTTGAATTCTTGTATTTTACTCATAAAAATAATTTTATTTGTGTCTTTTAAGTTTTTCCATCTAATTCTGCAATGATGAATCCTAGTATTTTTTATTTTAAGTTTACCGTTGCTCTTTCCAAAAAAAAAAAAAAAAAAAAAAACCAAAAAAAAAAAAAAAAATTCTACCCAATCGTGTTTGATTAAAATGATGACAAATAGGTGGGATGTTGTGCAAGACTAGCTCAAAATGCATGAATTATGAAAATCTTCCAAACATCACATGCTCATATAGGTCCACAAATGGGCCACAAATGATTTGGTCAAGTATGATAAATACGATGAAGTATTGACGTAGCATCAGGCTAATCAAAGTCAAAATAGCTTTATCATAATCAAATACGCTCATATTGTCGAGGTTTTTACATTGAAGTAAAACAAAAAAAAATTTATTCGCTTGCAAGATTGTGGCACAAAATTTGTGTTGCTAGGAATTGATAAATGACATAATATTCTTCACAAATTTATTTTAGAGGCAACATTTACATATTCAGATGTGGCTCTCACCATATAGCACTTTATCCCATCTAGGATTCATAGGAGAGCTCCCATGACGTAGCAATTTATTCTGTATTGCACTTAGTTCCTATCTTTAGGCCGGAGTAATTCTCTAGCATTATTTCTCATCCATGCAGATATTATTCGTTTTGGCTTAACGACCTCATGAATTTGTCTTATTGATGTAATTCTCCGGGACTTTACCATTCTAAGACTGTTCTCGCACGAACATGCTTAACTTTGGAATTTTTTATGAAATTTCAATCGTTAAACCAAAAGGCCTTTGATGTTTAAGAGTTCAGCTTCATTCTTCTTAAGGATCTCACATATCAAGCAACGGAAGGTTTGCTCTGGCAGAGTTGATAAGCTTGAGCTTTTTTGGCATGTTCAATGATTATAAGTTGAAGCTATTTGGACAAGTAGATATGAGAAAATATATGAGATGAAGCGATGTTTAGTAGATGGCTAGGTGATTCAAATGATTGTGGGAGAAGATAAATGATTGATGAGAGATTCAAATAACAATTATGGAAAGAAAGTTTTGGACAACAAAAGGGATTTAGAAAATTATTTATTTGATAGTCTAAAGTCATGAAAGATGGCTTTGATATTCTATCTTGGTAGAATTTTGATGCACCAAGATCTCTAATTCTCTCAAAAATGTCTTGTGATGTTTTAATTGTTCCAATTTCTACCGCTGTTATGAGTTAGTTTTTAGCATGAGTTTTTTTTCTTGATGCATACAACAATTCTTTATCACTAAATTTTATGCAAGCTTTAATATGTTCTCAAGGTTTTTTGTGTGCAAATTGGACAAGCAATCCAATAACCATGGAGGTGAGTATTTATTGACGTGGAAGCATCTCTTTTGATGCGGGACGCACGCGAGTGCGGGCCCCTCTCTCGCATCCAACGCCTAGACTAATTGGTCTAGGTAAGAGGGAGAGCTGATCAGCTCCCTCCTTTGGATTTGGTGCCTCCTTGCATTTGTGGGCCCAATCCTAAATTATCTCGGGCTTATATATTTGATTAATGTGTTTTAGGTTGACAGTATTTTTTGTTTTGTAATGGGACAACTGCTGACTTTTCTTCTTTCCTTCATTGGTTGTGACCAACGGTTCTAGTGGGTGTTTTAGTTGTATCTTGGTCTTCAATTAGTGATTATCTTCCCTACCCTTTATGAATCCTTCCTACATCGCTCTCGACCACCATCTATTGCTTCATCTACCCCGATGGCTACACCTCGACTGTTTTCCTGCAGTTTTCTGATCTTCCAGCCTTGTTTTCACTCCACACAGCCGCCCTCCACCATTCCCCAACCTACTCGCAAATCTCAGCCTACTTCCTTCGCTATCGCTGCCCAGAGTTGTTGGAAATCACTATTTTCCTGCACTATTTAGCTTTCCTAGCCACCTTCTCCCGTTTCCACCTAGTTGTTGTTGCCCTCAAACAACAAACTGTCGTTGTTGGGACAGCCGATTCTTGCTACTCTACCATTCCGGCCGCCCATAATCACTGTCGCGCCCTATTTAAAGTCCCTCTACGACCGCCACCACCATCCGAAATCCACCCTAGCCTTGTGTCATATGTCTTGTTATTATATTTTTTTTTTTATTTTAAGTGTGTTGGTTGTTAACCATCTATTGGCTTTTTTTAGTAACAATATTTGGTTGCTTATTGATGTTTGGGATTAACTCTAGTATCATTTGGTGTCAGAGCTAGTCTAAGTCTAGTCCTATCTTAGAATCCTAGCATCCACCATTACTACACCCTACCTCTACCCAAAAATTTTCTTCCCTACTCCACATCTCCTTCCACCTACCCACCTCACCTAACCATGCCAAACCAACCGCAGAGGCAATTGTCAGAACCCAATCAGGTTTTTACCATAGAAGAATTATAGCGACAGCTCTGCCGAGTGCTAAAATAGCTTGATGACATTGAAGAAAGGAGCCATGGAGTGATCATCGACGTGCATGATGGTGAGATCCGAAAAGGAGAGTGGAAGGAACACCTGAATCCCTCCTGTAAATATGATCCCAGTGAAGAAGAAGACATGTCACAACACTTTGAGATACAATATCAGAGAAGTCGAGACATAAAGTGCTTGTTAGAGGATATAGAGAAGTGTGTTATAGATTTCTGAGATGAGGAATAACTACCACAAAGATTCGACCTGAAATATCTGAGAAGTTTGAATTTTGAAGTAAAGATAAGTTTGTCATATTTTGACGGCCACTTGGATCCGGATGAGTTCGTCGAGTGGCTCTATGCTGGAATTTTTTTGAGTATCAAGATGTTCCAACGGATGTATTGGCCAAACTAGCTACTAACAAGTTAATGAAGAGTGTTGTTTTGGTGGAAAAATTTTAAGTATATACGTCACCATAAGGGAAAATATAATTTCACTACATGGTCCAAGATGAAATTGGAGATGCAGGAGTACCGTCTAAACTTGTATCACTAAAGATACATCAATATCAATATCTTTTTTCATTTACGTGCATGAGTACCTTAGTGTTCTTTCATTATTATCATAAAGGGACGAACTCTATCATAGTCAAGCATGCACAACGAAAAACTTAGAATAGTCAATCTCATTCTTATTTTCATATTGTGTTGTACACAATATAATACATTGAATTATGCAATAAATGTTCATATATTGATATCAATAATATATAGTTCAATATGATCAAATAAACCTAAAGAATAGATAAATCATATATTGCAATATAAAATATATTTAATAATTAATATAATGTATTAGATTTAGAAGTAACCAAATACTACTATAATTTAAATATACAAGTAGTAACCTCGATCTATAATATATAAAGTATTTATGTTACTAAATTTTTATGACATTACTTATGTTTTAATTTAATTATTAGTTATTATTTATTATTTTATTATATTAGTTTAATTGAGCTTTCAACAGTTGAACTTTAAGTTTAATCAATGCAATTAATACTAATATTAAATATTATTAATTTAAACAATAATAGTTTTGGAAATTAAATCCTAACATTTGCTTATTGTCTTCAACTTTTCTTGATTAAAATTTAAAATTTTTATAGCTTAAATTTTGATCTAAATAAAACTTACTATTAAAACTAATTAAACTAATGTTTTAAATTCATAAATTAATATTTTTAAAGTCTTTACCTTTAATAAGCCAATATTCGCCCTTGCTTTAATAAAGCATTGTTTGCCCATACCTTTAATAAGCAACTGTTCAGTGACACATCTTCTCTTCTCCTTCCCACTGATCAGAATCCCTCCTTCCTCTACTTCTGCTCGATGCTCCTATTTCCTGACACCAAATGAAGTCGAGTCTTTTGTACAATAAAATGGCACTTTTACCGCAAACTTCATTGTCTTCCTTCTTGGCGTGAGACATTTCCCTCTCTAATGGCATCATCTTCCACCTTAACAAGCTTTAGCTTGATGTTGCCTTCATCTACGCAAATCAAGCACAAGGATCGCTCAATTCCTTCTTCTAGCAAGTGATGTCTCTTCTTTCTTAGCATCGCCTCCCTTCTTTTTGAGCGCACATGTTTTGATAGGTTTTTACCTCGTCTCTTTTCTCCCTTGATTCCTCTTTCTCCTCTCTTGAAAGCATGTTCCTTCCTTATTCCTCTTCCTCTCTGTTCATAATGCCCTGGACTGTCAACTACACAAGAAAGGTAAGTGTGCTCCTCCTTCCTTCCTTCATTTGCTGCTCTCGGCAGTCGAGAGAGCCACTCGTCTCCTTCGTCTTCCTTTTTTTTCTTTTATGCTTTCGCTCTCACTCCTCTCTTCTCGCTTGGTTGTTCTGTCTCTTGCTTGGTTTATTCCTTCAGCTTGAACGAAATGAGAGGATAAATCTTTCATTCTGATTTACCAAGAGCATTGTGTCTGTTTTGAATAATTGATGTGAGGAGGATTAAATTTCATTCTATTTATTTTATGTTTCGGTTATTACACAATCCCAGAACTGAACAATCAGAGTACACTCAGGGGAACATCTAAGCCGACCTCGCTTGACGAGAAACTAATTCAGATTAGAAAACAAGGGCGAACTAGTATTCTCAAATCTATCCCGAACAAAAAGTGCCATGGGTATTGGCACAGTGCAGCATATTGCTCAAATAAAGATATGGTCTATTTTACTTAGTAGAGTGCAGTGATGCCATTGATACTGACATAGTAGACACTGAAGAAAGTGATGATGCAAATGAGGAGTACCGACTGCCAGTGAATGAATTAATAATAGTTGTTTTAGATGTAGTGAAGGTAATGGCATTCATGCAGAGTACGAGATTGTGGTGAATCAAACAACCATTTTGCAGGTGTTGAGAGGAGCATCAACATGATTGGCATTTGATGTCCAAAAGGGCCTGGAGTTTGAGGAACTGATACTTAACACAGAGCAATCTCAGGTATGAGGATTTCATAAATTTTAAGCATATAGCCTACCTCCTGAGTTATGCATATCTAGGGAAGTTCAACACATCAAAGATAATGAGCTTGTGAACTACTACTAGAAACCCATATAAAGTCATTTGGGTATTAGATTTAATTTGGCAGTATACCCACTGATAGATGGTTAGACAAGAGGGATGAACTATAATATTTGAAACCATCTTAGGATCTTTGGGGGAAATAACATTCTATTGTGGGATCTAGGTTATTTCAAAGAAGAAAAGGAAGAGACATTTTTTGAATTGTTACATTGAGTGTAGTCCATTCTATCATAGATTTCACCACAGAGTTAAATCCCTCTTGCATGTTTACCACGAACGTGTATGAGGAGTGAAAAAAGCTAATTACAGATTTGATGACTCGAGGTTTTTTTCGTGAAAATATCCATCCACATGCAGCTGCAACACATGTTATGTCGAATGATAATGCATATTTATTTTATTAAGATGTGTTTTGGAATGACAACGCCTGCATGATTGATTTGTTGAGAAGTTACAGTAGATCTACCATCTTCAACGTGACCAAGTTGACGCCATACTATGAGGAGACAGAAGCATTGACGGATGAGGTCAAATCACTGGAGACTAATGTGGAAGCGTCTTTTCTGACACAGGAAGCACACAAGCGCGATGTCTAACCCTTGCGTCCAGAGCCTGGATCGACTAGTCTAAGCAAGAGGGAGAGCCGATCGGCTCCTTCCTTTGGATTTGGTGCCTCCTTTCACTTATGGGCCCAATCCTAAATTATCTATGGTTTATATATTTCTTTCATGTGTTCTCGGTTGGCAGTTTTTATGTTTTGTATCGAGAAAATTGTCGGCGTCTCTTCTTTCCTTTGATGGTTGTATCCCACGGTTTCAAGTGGTTCTTCGACTATATCTTGGCCTTTAGTTGGTGATTATTATTGTCACCTTTCCGAGGTCCCCTAACGACCATCACCACCAACCAAAATTCACTCTAGTCGTGTCATTTGTCGTGTTATTGTTCAAGTGTGTTGGTTATAACTGTTTATTGGCTTTTTTAGTAATTATATTTGTTTTCTTATTGTTATTTGTGATTAACTCAAGTATCATTTGATATTTGAGCTAGCCTCACCTTAGTAGTATTTTAGGGTTCCTAGTATCCACCACTACCCACCCCTACCTCCACCAAAAAAGTTTCTCACCCTATATACCTCTTTCGATCTTCCCAAGCCTCTCGTTCTCAGCGGCCGATGTGTTGCACGTATGTCGGGCTTTAGAACCTTCATAAAGTTCTGTAATACTGTTTCAAAAAGTCTTTTCAGTTGTGTCGACAAAAACTTGAATCTCTCCATATACTCCATGATAGTCCCTTCCCGAGTTAATGCAAATAATTGCTCATGTAGGGCTCATTCTTGAATGACTCGGAAGCGTTCCAATAAAAAATCATTAATTCTTCCTACAAACGGATTGGGTATCTAGCCTCCCTCAACTTAAACAATGATAGGGCTTTTCCCTCCAAACATAATCCCGCCATCATGTGCTCTCTTCCCATATTTAGCCAATTTACTGTGAAATATTTATTCCCCTAGTATACTCACCCATGTGCGTCTTCCCCCTCGAAGATCAGCACCTTTAACTTCCTAAATCTAGCAACTCCATCACAAATTCTTCTCCCTCAGTTGTTTCCCATCATATATTGAGGGTAAAACTTCCTCCTTTAATCTTATCCATATCTCATCAATGCTTCTCTCTTTCCTTCTTCATGCATCTTCACACCCATTGCATAATCTCTTCTCCATGTTTTGGCTCAACCGTCTTCATCATAAATCTCTAATCCATCCCCAATCGAAGCCTTGGGAGAAGTTTTTTGATGTGGGATGCTTTCCTCACGTTCCTCTCTGTCGATCTTTTTCTCTTTCAATTAACCAAAGATTCTTCGATCAACCCTTGGTTAGGTTTGGCAAACTGAACTGCAAGCAGGGTGTTGGATTGCATCTCGAAAGGTTTCCTCTCATCTTCTCCAAGCACTCGAAGTGGCTCAATTCAGTTTTTCATGGAAGAAAATCTATCGCCTATAGAGAAAAAACTTTCTTCTATGGTGGGGAACCTTTACTCCATCCCATATCTAATTTGACTCATCTCTTTCACCAATTTCTTCTCCAAATCTTTTTTTTTTTTGACACCATTATTTATTTTCTTTTGAAGCTTGTAAGTCGAGGTCTCATAGTTGATTTGAATAGAGATTGTTTTTATTGGTTCAATCACAGTCTAGTGGTTGTAATCATGGCTTTTCTATGATTATGACAAGCCGCAATCTTCCCACCCAATTTGTAGAAAAATCAGCTCGAATTGCGTCACAAAGAAATTAAATCGCATCGTAACTTCAAATTGAGACTATATCGATGGTGTTTGATCATGTTAGTTGCGATTTGATTGTTTGCTTCCAACGATCACGACTGTATCATAAGAATGTTCATGCAAACCTTACTACAGTACCCGAATCGTGCTAGTGCGTTCGATCCTAATGTTGTTAGCTCCAAATCTTGACTATATAGCTGGAAAAAATATTGTGTCTGGAGTCCAACGCAATATTTTCTCGTTTAGCTGAGGAGGTACCGTGATCCTTGCGATCATGCCAGTCCTGTTGTTGGCTCTCCAATACTCCAGGATCACACATGATCCAACCAGTCCGGTTGAATCATTTCCTGTCCGACTAGGCACGCAGCGATCCACTGGTTTCTTCACAGAATCTTGATCCAATTTTGTTTTGGTGTTTTTTTTTTTTCGTTTTAATACCAATTTGGTAGAATTCTTCCTAGAAATTAAGGCAAAATAAATATTTTATTTATCTAAAACAAACAATACAATTATGAACTTTTAAAATAAAGCATAAATACCTACAATTCAAGGATTGACGATCTCTCCGATTTCCTAAAATTCAAGAGGTAGGAAATCTCTCACAAATCTTGAGACTCAATAATAATCTTACACATAACCTTAATCTTAAACGAATTTTTCTTATTTTTATTAAGCAATAATAAATAATAAAATATTAAATGATATCCAAGGGAACCCAAATCACTCTGAAAAATATTATTGCTAAAATTTAATATGACTACAAGCAAAGGCTCTTGAAATAGTAAAATCAACAACACCCACAAGACATTGGCGTAGGACAGCCAGGTGATGCTGAGGTTTGAGGGGAAGCAAAGGTTATGGAGGGGCTGAACAGCACTTGCAGTAGAGGGGTCAGGGTACGGCTGGACAGCAAGGGGAGAATGGCTGGATGTGGGTTGCGGCAGCAGTATGCAGCAGTATGGTGGGTTCGAAGGGTATCGCCAGCTGCTGGATCGGTTGGAGGAGCTCGGCAGCCGTTGGAGGGGTTGGGACGAGCTGTTGCAACGTAGAGTTGGACAGGGTTGGAGCAGGTTGGGGAATGCCTGGGAGGGATTACGGCAGGATTGGAATGGGTCTAGAGGGATTTGCGGTATCGGGAAGGTCGGGAGGGCGGCGGGAAGAAGGCAAGGGAGTAGGGAAGAATGGTAGCGGGAGTTACGGTGCCTGTGGGAAGAACGGTGCCTGTGGGGGCGGGCAAGGGGTTCGGTACGGGAATAGAGAGGAGCTTAGTTGGTAGCTGTAGATGGGAATTTCGGGATGGGAGTGGCTTAGTAGTACAAGAGCCGGATGTGCAGGCATGGGTTACGCCATGAAGCAGCAGGGAGGTTCTTTGACTGGGGGCAGGGATGGGACATACGGATTGGAGGCATGGAGGGAGGCTGGAATGCAGAACAGCAAGATCTAGCAGCCGTGGGGATGTTGGTGGTTGGCTGGATTTCTGGACAGCAGAGTTTGGCGGCCCTAACCATCGGATACAGCCCTCGAGAGGAAACTAGGACATCGGCTGCTATTCTCACAGTTCTGAAATCAGAAATAACATAAAAAACTGAAAACCTAGACGGAAAACACACATATAAATAAAAAATAGATAAGCGGGAAAAAAAAACAGAAAAGGGGTCATTTTCCCACCAAATGAAAAGTGGAAGGAGCGGGTAGGTTCAGCCCCCCTCTCAACTGAACCGGTTTGGGCCAAACTGGTTCAGCTTTTGGAGGAAAACTCCCATGTCACTAGAAAATTCCTACCATATGCTTCATTTGGTGTCATCTGTTTTTTTTTTTTTCTTTTAATTCAAAATCAGAATGAGTCTGAAAAACAAGTGCGATAAATTCTAATTATTTGACGTGGCTTATTTGTTCAAAGCGATCAAGATTAAATTTAGGAGTATAAGAATATGTTCTGCATTACTTTTTCTCCCACTCGGTTTGCATTCGTAGCTTTGAAACCCATTTTCTGTGACCACGATCAACCATCTTAGTTTTTATGATTCTTTTATTCTGTTCAAACCTAGCCTAATTCGTTGAGGAATAATATTTTAAGTAGCTTTTATTAGAATAATGAGGTACGGCTTCATGTTCTTACATAAAAGCACTCAAATATTGGCAAATCTCTTGTAAGAAGATAAACATATATTTAATCATTTATGTTGATTAAATACATGATGTAACATTAACTATGGGTTATGCTCTGTTTACTAAAGACATTGAGATCGATTCTAGCAGATTGCAGCTATTTCAAATTCATTGGTACGATGCCAAACATGCTCGAGAAGGAACTTACGCATATATTCTGCAAACTTATCTAATCGATCTTACGCAGAACACTTTTGTTGAGCTGATGCTTCATATTTTTTTTGGAAAATGCTGTATATACCTTCAGTTTTTATTTTTTCATATTTATGTCAACGTGATTTGTAGAAAATGAGAGCTTGCATTTTGTAGAACTGATGTAGACACGATAGCCATTATGCTTACTTCCATGGATGCTATTTCACCACCTTTCGTAATCCTCAACTACTGTAAATGGTGGTGTTGGACTAAGAAATTGGCATGCACGACAAGAGATCGTGCAATCTGCAGGCAGCGTGAAAAACAACTGTAATAAAATGAGGATTACAGCAAAGTCGAACGTCTAATTACAACCATTAAAAGCGCTAGGAAATTATTTAGTAAATATGCACCCTACTGGATGCCATTAAGTATTCCTCTAGGACGAGAGAATATGAGATAAAGTTATCAAAAGGAATTCTATTCATCTATCACAGGAAGCTCTTTGGATTCTGAAGATGGGTGGGGGTGGTTAAATATGGCTAGTTTAGGTTTATTTTTATTTGCAGGAATCATAAGGTTAAAGGCCAAATGCTGTAGGGTTTTAGTAAATAAAATATCATAGTTCGAAAGTAAAATTACGTCATTTTAATCCCGTATAATCCCCTGATTATTTATATTGGGTCATTTTAATAACAAAGTCTATTGAAATGTCAAATTAATCCATACTCTTAAATCCTGTGGTGATTATTTCAGCCCATATTTAAGAAATATGGTGGTTAAATAGGCATCTTTATAGATGTTGGGACTAAAATGATCCTCTGCAAAGAATCAGGGAACTATTTTGATACTTTTTTAATTACTCTGCTTTACCTTTCACTTAGTTTCCATTTCATAAAGCTTTCCAATTTTCTGAGGACATTTTGGTTTTGTAATTTATTCCAGGGACTGGAGCATGGTGAGTTTGTGCGTGTGAAGACGGTTCACTTAAATGGGAAACCACGAGTTCTGACTCTGAAGCAAGATCTTCACTATTGGCCAACTTGGGAACTTAAATTTGATCCAGAAACCGCAACATGGCGTAGGAGAACGATCAAATCCTTGAATTCCACTAACTGAGAGTCTCAACACAAGGTATTTGCGCACCCCAACGGGAGATTTTTTATGAATTGTCACCCTGTAGAAGATTTGATTGCATATATTGATTTGTTTACCCTTAAATTGTTTTAGAACTGGGTTATAAATTTCAGAGTAGGAATGTCTGTTATATCAACAATCACTTAGATCAGTTTTTGTGCAGCGCGCATGATTCTTTACCCTTACAGACACAGTACATGTTACCAAAATTTGTATCAAATTTCTTAAAAGATGTGACATTTGGTTCATCAGTATCTTTTTTTTTAGCTTTGAAAAGAATCTTCTGATAATATCACAGTTACTGTTGTGAAGAGTGATGAGAACTTAGGTTCTTTGCGGAGGGTTTATTTTTATGAAGATTTGCATACGTACCACTCAATTCTTATGCATTTTCATATCTAACACCTAAACTTCAACTTCTACATAATGCGACCTTACCTATGCATGAAATGTATATTTCACTTTTTAGAAATTAAAATAGTGATATTTTTTATGTGGTTTGAAGGATTTTTAATTGTAAAAAAAATAAATAAATAAAGTTTAGGTGTTAGATATGTAAATACATAGAAATTGAGCGGTATTCATGCAATCACCCCCTTTTTTGTTTTTAATTGGCAATTCTGGCTGATTATTCTTTTTACTGTATCATTTATAATTTATTAAAGATATTTTAAGATTGTTCTATATTTTGTCCATGGAAATATAATCTTTTATTACGATCTCCGAGATTTTGATATCCTAAATTTGTATTATATTGTTATTCTTGTTTCTTGACCTCCTTAGATGTTTTAAGGTATCAAATTTTGTTTAGGGATTCTGCCATCCTGAACTATCCCAAAGGTTTCCATATTATAAATTTTATTTGAAGTGAAAATTTTAATATCTTGGACAATCCCTCACATTTGCTATCCCACCTTACCCATCCAAAATTAATATTAGAGATTGATATTGCAGATATTCTACTTGTAGTAATTTTGGTATCACAGATCACCTTAATTTGGAGAATCAAAGCTTCTTCAGCCTTACCTAATAACTTCTTTAAGTGCAGAGTCAACCAAAGCTATTGCACCTCTTGTAATGACATGTATCCTACCCTTATATTTGGAAAGCACTTGCCTTCATGTTATGGTGAAAAGGTGCACATTGTCCTCTCACAAAATTGAAAGGAAGTTAAACAATTATTTAATGTAAAGGATAAACTCAATGAGCCTGAGCAACCAGCAGCAACAATAACAACAACAAAACCTTTATCCCACTAAATGAAGTCCGCTACATGAATCCTTTTTCTCCATTACCTCCTATTTAGTTTCATATTTTCATTTAATTCTAATAAATTAAGATTATTTTATATACAATAGGCCCAAGTCTTCCTAGGTCTACCTCTGCCTCTCTTAACATAAGTTGATTCTAAAACATCTACTCTTCTAATCAGATCATCAGATGATCGACGTTTAATGTGACCAAACCATCTAAACCTAAACAAGAGGCATATATGAGAATTTTAAATATTACCCTTTTGACTTTAATGAAAGGCAAATGGCCTAAATATTTTGAATGTCAAAAGGATGTTTGAGACTGAAATAAAAAATGATAAAAAGGAGTTACAAATCATGATGGAGAGATGCCTGCTTTTTATGCCTATAATTTTAGCTATCAATAAAGAAGATTGATTCGATTGTTGTTATGTCTATTTGTTCTAATGTTCATGTCTATTACGTATGTAATAGGACTTCTAATTTTTTTTTATTTTCAAGATGGCGTACATACCATATCTAATGATAATTTAGACATTGCTGATGGAGAGTGTTGAATTTAATGCTTTAAAGGAATTCTTGTTAGAAGAGAATCAATTGCTAGGTCGTGAAAGAAAGTATCAAATATGCCTTGTTAAATAGGGTAATTGATGTTTAACTTCAAATTCATGGAGTCGTGTTGCCTTGCTAACCAAATGAAAGAACAATAATAATAATAAAGACATAAAACTAGGAAAATCCTTCCATTAACATAACTTGCCCAACCAAAAGACAAGGCCTAAGGTATGCACTACATAAAATTGATTATGATATTAGCTAAAGCATGTAAGATGATGCTCTCCTAATATTCTTTCAAGTGTGAGAAATGATTATTAAAGCATTTATTATCCTAAAGTGTTCTTGGTATTACTTGTTAAGAGAAGTCTAGGAGAGGACAATTACTTATAAAAATTCCTACAAATGTATTTTTAAATGAATACATTCGCCTAAAGATTACTAAAAATAATAAGCCCCTCTAAATTATTACTCGCATTTAGGATGCTAGAATTGCTCATGTATTAGTATGAATGGATGCCTCTATGAATATGAGGAACTTGAAGGCCTCACCTAGCTAAATATAAATACACAAAAACTAAGCACTAATAATCTTTTAATTCTAAAATTTTCTGATAACTCTAGTGATACATCACTCGCAAGTAATTTTTCATAAAATTTCGAGTTTTTAAATAAAACTTACCGAAGGTATTAATGGAATATTAAAATATAGAAATTTAGATTTAATTAAATTGCCCCTTAAATAAGTTGAATTTCAAAAATCTATAAGAATTTAACTACTTTACTAAATTTAATGAAAATTTTAACCAAGAATAGCATAAGCTAAGAAAACAATTATAAAAATAAAGTAGAAATAATTTATTAAATAAAATATTTTCTAAATTTTATGTTTAAAAAATTGAATAAATAATATATAAATCATAATTTAATTAATATAATTCCAAAATTTATGAAATTTTTACCATAAGTTTATGAAAAAATTCTTAACCAAACAAAATCTTAGAATTATTAAATATTAAGTAATTAAATTTGTTAACTAATTAATAATCAATAAAAATGAAAACAATTCAGAAAAAGCATAAAGTCCTTTTAAATTGATTTATTGACTCCAAATGGTATTAGAAGAAAATTTAATGAAGAATTAAGATATATTTTAGATATTTTTAAGTGAATTAATTAAATATTAACAATACTTAATATTACTTTCTAAGGAATTGTAGGGTAATCCTCCAAACATTCTTGAGTTCCCAAAATTAATTCTAAGCTTCTGTAATAGGTTTTTGGGGAGTTCAAATTCTAAAGCAAGTCATGAAGTTGAAAACCTTGAACTCAAATTTAACTCCCATTGACTTGGATTCTCATGTCACACCTTTGGGATATCAAGTTGCTAATTCAATAATCTTAACTCACTCAAACTTAATTACGTCAAACTCAAAGTCAAAGTCAAACTGAAGGTCAACAAAGCAAATCATAATTAGAAGATGTAACTAAATAACCCTTAGTCATCTAGGGTGGTGTTTCTCAATCCGCTAAGTGAGATGCCCTTCCTTGCTAAGACCATAGTTAAGTCTAGATTTTGTTAAGCTCATGTGATTGAGAGATTTCTACCCAACCTCAATTTAATATACATTTTAATAGCTAAACAACTGAGATTTCTACCCAACCTCAATTTAATATACATTTTTTGAAAATCCAACATAACCTAAACTCATAATTTAAAGAAATTTTGCATTCATAACCAATAGTATTGTATTGGCATGCATATAATAGCTAAACAACTTAATTAAATTCAAGTAGCAACCAAAAGTATGAGGGGAAAAATATGCATATGAAAACACACATCGGGCTTGTGCCTATGGTATGACAATGGATAAGTTGTAGTGGTTCGATATCAACATGGGCCAAGAGGTTGTGATCTAGTGATAGTGATAATGATCTCTTGATGGTTGTGACAACTATTACATTAATAGGGCAATGGTTATCCAATGATAATAAGTGTGGTTTAGCCACGTCTTCTTGACAATGATGGTCTGGATGCAACAACGGTTGGACGATGATGTAGTAGTGGTTGAAGATATTAACCACACTAAAAATCTAACTTCGAATGTCTCAAGTCCACTATTATAGGCATAAAACATGTGAGCCAAATAAATAATAATAATGTCGTATTGCACCAAAATTGTTTTATCAAAAATATGAATTTTTTGGGATGTGTCATCAATAAATTTTTATCATCAAGCACATTTCTCAAATACATTGCACAAGAAATATTCTGAATTCAAATTCACAATCATCTGACTAATTTCAACAAGTTTACAAACTGAGCATCTCAATAAGACAAACCTAATGTGTCGAGTGTGATCAAATTCGATTCTAGAAAAGCCCAAATTAAAAAATTTGAATTGTTGTCAAAGGCTTTGGTTCATCAATTGAAAGGCCAAATACCTCAAAATTTGGTATGCCTATATTCAAATAGAGCATCTCAATAATGTGTCGAGTGTGATCAAATTCGATTCTAGAAAATCCCAAATTAAAAAATTTGAATTCTTGTCAAAGGCTTTGGTTCATCAATTGAAAGGTCAAATACCTCAAAATTTGGTATGCTTATATTCAAATAGAGCATCTCAACGAAAGAAATTAAAGAGCCCAAGATCATTCAATTCTGAGCAATTAGGACACTTAAATATTGAAAAAAATACCTATGATCAAAGGAATCAATCTGGAGAATCAGATAGAGTGTTTTAGAAAATTGGCCCAATTTAACATAGTTCTTATTTGTATTATGGGGGACCACACAAAAATTTAAAATTTATGACTTGTGATCGAATACAACATCAAGGAATAGTATATCACCCTAAGGCATAGAAATTTTACCATGCAAAGGATCCAATCCCAAAATGATTGTTTCACTACTTTGTGGGGCTACGAAACAAAAGTTTTTCCCCTAATCTATATGGACAAGAGATTTTTTTTTTTTAATTTGAGGTTTGGTATCCCTAAATAGGTAAGCCCCTTTAGTTAACCATGTCCTTGAAAATGACAACTCTCTATTAAAATAATGGCTAATTATTTCTACAGACTAACATGGTAGATATCAAGTCATTTAGAGTTGAAAATTGAATGAATCAAATTTGGAAAAGTTCTTATCGAAAGTCAATGGACAGATAGTACGGAGCACCAAATATTGAGAGACCAAATGGTTATTCCATTCTATCTTGCGGTTGGGCATAATTTAGAAATTGAAATGATATTTTTGTTTCATAAGAATAATTTTTTAGAAGGTTAGGACATTTATTCAATCGAACATATCACCGAAAAGCATTAGAGAAGTTAATCCTACGAAAAAACAAATAGAATAACATCAAAACCTAATTTAAGGTGAGTCCTACTGCACTCGGTTTGTTGTTTTTCTATTTGTTTTTTCAGTAGGACTCAAAGATTTCAAGCCCACTAAGGAATGAAACCTAATCTGACTCATACATACAAACCTCCTAAAATAGACGGCCAGTTAACACCTACACTTTAAAATCATGTCGATAATCACATGTATGTTAAGAGTTGTAGTTTTTTATAATTAGAATAGATGCGTTAGGACTTAGAACTTGATTGTAAGATTAAGAGGTCTGTATAGACATATACTTCTCACACATGTAAATATTTTGAAATTTTAAAAATTTAAATTTTATTATTAATGTAATATAAAGTTGACTTAACTAATCCAACTGAAAAAAGATAGGCATGATCAATCAGAAGCAATCAATTGAGGAAAGTCTAATTAATTATATTTTTCTATTAGTGAGACTCTAAGAGTTTAATGCAAGCTGTGAAAGGGTTATGCAAGTCCTTATTTGCTACATGTTAGAAGAGTCTTAAAGTCAAATCAAGTACAAAATGCAAATTCACCCAAGAAGGGCCTTAATTCTCACATGTATGATCCTACTTTATGAGTAATAGGTGAAGGCCCAATGAGACGAAGAGAAAGTATGTTGATCCCTTGCCTTTCTCTTCTTCCTTCCTAATTACATTTCCTTCATATTCAAACTCCTTCCTATTTTATTTTTTAGCTATTATAAATGTGTGGTTTAGCTTGCTTAGTCTTAGCTTTTGATTAATTTCAGATTTCAGATTTTTGTCAGGATAGCCGCCGGCATCTACTTCCCCTTCGAAGGATGTATCCAATTGGGTGGTGCTCTGGCCTGAGGTAATGATTATCTTCCTCCTATTCCCTTCTACATCTTCCCACATCGCTCGTTGTAGCTGCCCAAAATAGCACTCGGTTTGTTGTTTTGTGCAGTCCACAGCCTACCAGCCACCTTCCCCTCCCTTCCAGCTTGTTGCCGCCCAAACTGCACCTCCTTCCTGTTGTCCCAGCTCAACCACTAAGACACTACCACCAAGGACAGCCAGGGTACACCTCCTTCCTGCTGTCCCTACCGCTATCCACCCTAACGCCTCGTTGTCATCACCCAGGACAGCCTCCAATCTTGTTGTAACTGTATTTTTGCACCTCCTCCTCGTTGCCACCAGCAATCCTTTATTGCCGCCACCCTCGCCAATCATCCTGATATACCTAGCAGACCTCCACCATTCTTTGGATACACTTTAGTGGTGTTTGCCTATGTAGTTTTAGGTTTGTTATCATTTATTTCATGTTTGAAGAGTCGTCTTTGTAATCCTATTTGAATTTAGAAATAATGTTTATATTTATATTGTGGTTTAGGATGACTCCATTATCATTTGGTATCAGAGTTAGCTTAACCCTAATACTATTCTAGGGTTTCCTAACATAAGCCGCTACCCAAGTCACCTCCACCAAAATTTTCTTTCCTATTCCCAAACTCTAGCCAAACTTTGACTAACCATAATCTCCCCTTGCTGATTTTCCAAATCAGCAACCCCAAATTAGTTTTCCTACACCTTCAATTAAGCTTTGACATCCTCTTTCACCTCGCAACTATAAATTATAGCCATGCCACCAAGGAGATATATGTCTGCCGATTTCAACAGAAGCTTGCGGATATTGAGGATGGAACCACGGAGGAGAGTATCCTTGACCGAGATCTGAAGAATCAAAGGACAGCAAGGGACGATGATCTGAATCCCTTCCATAAGGAGGACTTTAGTGATGCAAAAGACCGGCCATGACGCTTTGGATTTCAGTATCAGAGGAGGCCAAGAAAAAAGCCAGCATGTGGAGGACGGGAGATTCTGAAGGTGAAGCAGGAGATTCGACGTCAATTTCTACCAGCTTACTATAAATAAGTTTCAAACTCTAGCTTTAGAAGTGGAAAGACCACTTCACCGGGCGACCACCACGTCTTACAGGTAGCGCTCAACCTCGAGGTCTTATAGTCAGAAGACACCCAAGAGAATATCCAAGCTGACCACATCAGATAATAGCACAATCAGATGAACTTTACATTCCCCAAGTTCAACCAACAATGGAGAATGCCTCACTCAAGGATGCACATATGAGGCCTTTCCCAGCAATGGCGAAATTCTTCCCTATCGAACCAAAATTTCAACCTCTTTTATATTGCTAGTTCCCTCCATTCATCTCATACGAACCCACTTTCTTGCAACCATCAAATGCTCATATACAACTTAGCACAATTTCATCTTACTATATTAATTTATTCTATGTTCATTCATGTCAACCATTTGGGTATTGTTGTTGAAAGGTGACATTTTCTACCTTTCACCGGTTATCAAGTTTGTGAGAATTAATTCTAACTTGGGGGCAACATTCTCCATTATTAGGTCATTTATATCAACATCATGGGCAGAGTTATGGCTAGGTAGTTCTTTTACAATCTACTTGGGCATCAAACCTACAAAAATTAATTTTAGGATCGCGGGCAACTTTCACTACAACCTTGAAAGGTTAATTATGTCAACATCTTAAACACGATCATAGTTAAACAATTTCTCTACATTCAAGATAAGAATATTGATAACTATATCTCTCAAGCCTTCTCATAAATATAAAAAATTTTACTAAAATAATTCAAGTTATAAAATACTCTCTGTTTGTACTTCTACTCCCTATATGAGGACATAGCATGATCTCAAATGGGCTGAAACAATCTAAATACGAACTAACACTTTTCATCTCTTTCTTAGTGAAGGTCAAGTTGATAGAATTCACTCTTTTAATATTATTTTTCATTGTTCAAGAGCAAGCAAAATCTTCTATTATACATCTAATAATGGAACCATTTTAACTATTTTAGGTCTCATGATTTTTTCCCTGTTGTGGCTTTTATGTAAGAAACTTTGGTCTCCTGTCTATTAGCTCTCTTTTTATGTGTATGTTGGATCTTTTATAATGTTAAGATGTTAATAAATCACTCTATCACCATAAATTCTTTGTCACAAAATATTAGCATTGAACAAAGTTTTTACGTACATAAATAAATTTTGAGTAGCTTATAACTTTTCAAGTGAAATTTTAAGAAAATAGAGAAATTAGTGCGCATAACTAAGTTAATATAATTTTATTATTATGAATTGTAAATAATAAAAGATGTCTGTCCTACAACAAAATATGTAATAATATAATATAGTAGGCATAAATTATGGAACATATATTCCATAATGAAAATGAGAATTTGAGGTAATTGAGTAAACATCCATTGATGGTGGATAGTTATCTTCATCAATCATCCTTTAAGAGGGGAGATGTGATTATAAAGAAGACGTCATCGAATGCTCGAAGGTGATAGACATAATGTGTCAATTATTGCCAAACATTAGGCGAAAATATCCTAGATAAATTACACCTTGGGTAACCAGCAATGGTTTACTAGTTTGTTCCCCTAATGAAAGGAGAAATTGGCAACCAATGTGACAAGCATTGAATTTCAATGGTTGATTTGTAAGCATCAGAGTTTGGTTACGATGGCCAGGGTGATGATTAGTAGCTAGCTCGCTCATTTTTAATGCGGGGACACATGCAACTAATGGGTATTTGTCATCTATCAGTGATTGATAAGCATTAGATATTTATATGTGTTGGGTAATATTAAACCAAGAATATTAGATATTGAGTGATGAACAATGACCTGCAATCATTTTTCTTATTAAAAAGTGAACACTAAATAGACATGCAAGTTGTACATCAATTATTGATAAGCATCAAGCGAAGGCTTACAACTACTAGAGATCATATAATGAGATGAACCAACTTAGGGTCCGTTTGGGGCAGCTTATGCGTTTCAAGGTAAGCTGTTTATCCTGAAATGCTGCCCGCGAGCCGACCGCAAGGGTCGACCCACGGCCTGATTTTAGTGTAAAAATCCAAACGCAGTTTCGGATTAGCTGGTGAAACGCGCGAACCAAACAGTACGGCGGTGTTTTGAAAACGCCGTCCACACTTATAAACTGCCCCAAACGGACCATTAGTCGTTATAAGAGAGCAGAGTAGACAACTGAGAAGGCTAGCGTCAAACATCGAGTATCCATCAACTTCAAGTAATGGTGATGGCGAACTTCAACACTAATTAATGCACAAACACTAATGTTACATTATGATCAATGTCTACCAGCAACAACTCTAATTCTCTCCGCCAATAGATCCAAATTAACTCACCGCTTAATATTTTCTAGGCATATTTGCAACAAAATGATAAAAATTTAGTGATTTTAAACTCATCAAATTGGGAAAAAATACATTGTGTCCGCCATACACGTGCGGACGACCAAATGGCGGTCGACAACTCGGCATACAAGCTGAGGTGACGCCCAACCATGTTGGACTAGCGCCCACTGGTTAGTCTTTTACTAGATGCAATATTTTCTCTCAAATTTGCTTATGTAGATACTTATTTTAAATATAAACATGTGAAAATAAAAAACATATATTTGGTCTCTTGAAATTTGTATGTTATTAATTTTGGCCCACTTGGACTCAAATCAAAACTTTTATTTTATTAATTTCATATTATTAAGACACTCATTCACAATTTAATTTTTTTTAATTTAAATACTTAATATGTTTTTAGATTAAAAAAAATTAATACAAATATATATAAATAAGGGTTAAGAGGATTGGGGCCGATGGCAAAAGGGTGGAGCAAGACTTTTTTTCTCCCATAAAGAGAAGCATCATTCTCCATCCAACAAAAATAATTATAGATGAAAATCATTATTTAAAAATTAAAATAAACCTAAAAAGTAAACCAGATTTACCAATTATATTTTAATATTTTTTTAAAAAAGTGTGCTACAAGTTTTCATTTGCTTACATCTTTCTCTCTCCCTCCCTCCCTCCCTCTACATCCATGCACCCAAAAAAAAAAAAATGAAAACTCAAATACTACCTTGAAAAGGTCTCTTTACATCAAAATGTGTAGACATGCAAGAAAAAAAATAGCTAAGGAGGATTGTAAGTTGCATTCAGATGACAATTTTAAACAATATGTAAACATTCATAATTAATTTTATGCATTTTCAAGATCAAATCCCTGAAAATAATCAAGACTAATCCATTCATAAATTTCCCTTACCTCCATCAACAATCCTCAATCTATATTACATTTTTTATCCTAGAAGAAGAAATACTAAGTTTGCAAGTAATATGAAACACACTATTACTTGCTCAAATAACTATGTAAAAGGGGATTTTACAAGAAATAAAAAAAGGTTCAAATGAAATCAGATCACAAGAGGAACACCAACAAATGATGTTAAGTGCATGAAAACGGCAGCAAGAAGCAGAATTAGAGTTACCCATCTGATTAATTACAAGCGCAAGGAGCTGCCGCATCTTTCAAGGTATCTTCCCTCCTCTCCTGCACAATATGATTTTAGTTCAAAGAATTATATTTTCAAAGCTTCTCATAAAAGCAGATCTTTACAAAGAAAAACAATTAAAAAAAGGCATTTATATACATGCCACCCAAATGCCCAATTCACATGTATTTACAATCTAACGCCTATATTTTGCTTTTTTACATTTATGCAACTAAAATCTCAAATATCACACCTAAAATACCATCATTTTAACTTTTAAAAACTGAAATGCAAACTTTTAAAAACTGAAATGCACGTTTTCATGCATAGGTAAGGTGGTATTTATGTAAAAACTAAAATTTATGTGTTAGATATGTAAATACAGGAATTGAGTGCTATGTATGTAAATCTTCCTTGAAAGAAAGTAGCACCTCATCATACTATTTTGAAATATTCAGAAAATACCAGCATAACGCTATGGGACTATGGAGCAGTGAAAGAAAGGTTTTTCATTAGAGAATTCTTGTTGTGTCCACCGCGCTCCCAATATTTATTAAGCTTTTCCATCTTTTCCTCATCATCTTCTCCATCTTCGTTCGCACAAATCTTCATCATTTGGTAATAGAACAGTTTTCTCTCAATGGAACAAACTTACTTTGCGCGGAAAACTTTCTATCTTTTTTTTTTTTTGGGCGTCCTCTTGATGTTTGAACTATGTTTGTGCGTGAGGTGGTGGTGGGAGGTGTTCACTTGAGTAAGATACTAAGATCTTACCTTTGTGTATGAATACTTACAAAATTTAAATTGTAACTAGAGTGCATTTGGTCCTCCAAAACATCTCCAATTTTTTAGATTTACATTATTTTCTGCAATTTTTTTTTTTTATATCATGTTAGTATTTTGGTGCTAAATGTCTCAATTTTGATCGGATCAGTATGCTTTCAAAATATTTTCTTCCTCTTTTATTCCTCTACAATTTCTCAGAAGACTACTGCCCCAAATTCTCACAGTCAGAACTCAGCCACTAAAAAACTCCACAATTTGATCCACCATTTAAAATAGTAAGACCAAACCGGAGTTAGCCATTTTCTAAATCATAGCTAACGCTACCAAAAGCTGAAGCACAAAACCGAAGCCCTTACCTCCCCATTGACCTATCATGTTCAAAGTGTTCAAATGAAGATAAACTAATTCAGTTGATCAAACCTTATTAAATCCTATCCATATATCCAAAACAACCTTTCATGTCCGTAATGGGTTCTTAGGGTTATTCATATTTCATACACGAAAAACCAAGCAAAAATGCACCTACATGATCTTCATCCATTAAGCATATAATTTCACACTCCCTTTAAAAGCTAAAAACCCAAAAAAATATATTGTGTTCCCCATAACATTTAACATTTCCAATAATCCCATATAAACTTCACAAATTTCAAACTTCTTCATAATTTTCCTTTGGGTTGACACTTCCTCATCTCCCTATTCATTTTCGTGCATCTTTCTTTATTGACCATCATTCCTATAAGTCTTGTCCTTCATGGGAAACTTACCATTTCGTTTCAAAATCTTGCAATCACTCAAACATAAGGAATGGTTATCATCCTTTGAGGGCATTTTATGATAGCTACTCTTCTTCTAATTTCCTCATTTTTAGAAAGCTTTTCCAAGCCATCCAAATGATCACCATTTTCTCCCCATACATCATACTCTATTCACAAAGATAATCCTTCTTTATCATGGAGCTATTAATATGATTTTTTTTATGATCATAGTGATATTATCATTCTTCATGCTCAAGATACAATCCTCCATCAACACCATCACATCCAAAAGACCACCTATAAAAGAAGATGACTTCCCTCAAAATTAGTAGTGAAATTTATAACTATACTTGAAAAAATCGCACATCTACATGCACAGAAGATTAAACTAAAATCCAAAGATACTGATTCAGAAGCTTCCTTCTACATTCCTAGGGTGCTGATATTTATAACTATATAATTTCCTTGTTAGTTGCCAAGGTTGTTGCATAAGCCTATAAACACACAATGAAATAATTCCAGTATTTTAGAATATTTTTACTTGAAATTTGATTCAGTATATCATTAGAAGGCGTATGTTCAAGGTATCTATAATTCTATAATGTTCATATTGAGATAATTCATATGTCTACTCTAACATGTTGAAGGTTTCCATTAAGTTTCATCTCATTACAGACAAACAGATGACCAGAGAGAGAGAAAGAGAGAGAGAGAGAGAGACCTTCTGTTCATCCTGTGCATGCTTCGTACGGGACTACTATTCTTATGTTCTCTTAAACTTGATTGTTTGCCAGCCTTCATCTTGGATCTAGAGACACCTGAAAGCAAATACGAGCTAGTATTATTTACAAAACATCTCACATCTAATGTAAAGATGTTAAGCATCTACATCACCTCTGTGTGAAGCTTTTGGTGACTGAATTTCCAATCCATTTTCCACATGTCCTTTTACTGTGCTAGTAAGGCCACTTTCTGCTGACTCAGACGGATTGATTACCTCACTCGTTTCATCTAGCAATTCAATGAATACAAAACAGATCTCAAAAGCATAGATCGAAGAAAAAGCAATGAACGATCAAAATTAAAGCAGAGTAAAGCAATACCAAAAAGATGAATCAAGGTTACTGCTACAAAATAGTGGGTTGAGTTGACTGAAAGTTCTAAGAAAAGCATAATTAAACTATGACAAACAGGAATGCTTGATTACATTGCTCTTATATAACTGACATTTTTTGGGAAAAAAATAGCGATGAATGCAATTAATTGAATTAAAACAACAGAAGCCTTGAAACTAGTGAAAAATGTGCCCTCCAGTGGTCCACATGTATTATAGCTGCATTGCAAAATCATTTGTTCATCTTCTGGGGGGAAATTAAAGCTCAAGGTAAATAGTAAAGTCCGGAAATTTGAATACATACCACATAAGTCTTATGTATTTACATGTGTAACAACCAAAGTTTAATATTTACACTTATCACACCTTGGTGTCATAAACCTATGTATAAAAAAGTTCATTTCACTTTTAAAAAGATAGTTATGGTCCTATTTTTAATGTGAAGTTAAAGATTTGAGTGGTATGCATGTAAACATAAATGTTTAGGTGTTAGATAAGTAAATACATCAGAATTGTGTCTTAAGCATGTAAAATGCCTCTAAATACAAATGAGAGAGAGGTTTCCAATGGGGTGTGATGGGCAACCTAGTTGGAAGAGGTTGATGCTGAAACATAATAAAAGCGAAGGGTAATGTTAACCGAACAGCACAACTGGGTTCATCTAACTAGAGTTCTTTTCATAAAGTAGAAAGCTTCATTAAAGCAACTTGAGCAGGTTACCTTCAGCATCAATTTCATCTGTAGCCTTATCACCATCATCTTTCTTAACTCTAATTGGACCTCCAACTTTCTTCTGATGGGCTAATGCATTACGAGCAGTTGCATCTTGCTCCTTCCTCTCCACATGGATCTTGTCTAGCTTCTCTTCAAACTCCTCAATGCATGATTTCACCTCAGTTTTCGCAAATTTTTTACACTGATATATAAAGATAAGGGAGGTGAGTAGAGATTAAACAGCAAAAACAGACTATCTCAAGATAGGGATTTCGTTATCAACAGACTATTTGTAAATATGGGGAATGCATTTACCTTGTTGATAATGGTCCTGAAGTAATCCATGACAGAATCTTCAGATAGAGCATGCTCATAAGATTTGAAAGACTCGACAAGCTTTTTCAATCCCCTCTCACTGAATGTCAATTGTGAAAGGCAACAAGCAATGCACTCCCACTGCTTATTATCTGAAAGGAAAAGAAAAATTAGAAATACATATAGTTCTTTTAATTTTCACAGCTGTAGCAGTAGCTATGAATTATGGCTATGAAGAGATCAATCAAACAGAAGCAAATTATAAATTGAGCCTTCAATTCTAGCATTATATTCACCTAGTCCTGCACCCAAGGGTTTCAGTTCTTCAAAAAGATGCCAGACTATTCAAAAAATAAAAACCAAGTACAATCAGTAATACATATGGATAAATCTAATAATTTTATAGGACATCTAAGCTGGGTAGTTTATGAATCATCAATGCCCATACATTCTGGTTTAAGTTCCCGTCATCTTCCTTTTTTTTTCACTTTCTTATCCTTACACATCAATTTTGCTAAGCCTTATTAATTTATATTTTTTCCACCATTGAAAATGCCTGAATTACCAAAGTCAAATTCTCACAACCGTATCTTTCCTAATTTTGCTACACAATCATTTTAAATTACCATATTTACCACACTTAAGCTTTCAATTGCATATTGATAACTTAGCGCATCTATAATATAAATTGACAAATTAAAGCTTTACAAATTTACTTAGCACATCAATATAATGTATATTTTTTATCCTTACACATCAATTTTGCTAAGCCTTATTAATGCATATATTTTCCACCATTGAATATGCCCAAATTACCAAAGTCAAGTTCTCACAACCTTATCTTTCTAATTTTGTTACACAATCATTTTAAATATCATATTTTTCACACTTAAGCTTTCAATTATATATTGATAACTTTGAACATCTATACAATATATAACAACAACAAACCTTTATCCTACTAAATGGATTCGGCTACATGAATCCATTTTCTCCATTATGTCCTATTGATTGTCATATTTTAATTTAATTTTAATAAATTAAAATCATTTTTTTTACAACATGCCAAAGTCTTTTTAGGTCTAACTCTACCTCTCTTAAAATAAGTCGAATATAAAAACATCTACTCTACTAACTAGTGACATTTAATGCGACCAAATCATCTAGACATTTAATGCGACCAAACCATCAAAACCGACGCTCTCTAACCTTGCCTAAAACTGGAGTTACACCAACAGTTTCACGGAATATACAATTCACCTTTTTTCTCTAAAGGGAAAGCCACTCATCCACCTAAGTATTCTCATCTTAGTAATTAACTTAGTTTTACGCTTCTATTTTATAGGCCAACATTTTGCGCCGTAAAGCATTACAGGTCTCACCATCATCTTATAAACTTTCTTTCAAGTTTAAACGGTACTTTTCTATCATAAAATAAGAATGATAAATTCCCCCCTTCAACCATCCAACTTGAATTCCGCTAATAGCATCCCCATCTATATAAACATCACTTTGAACAATAAACTATGAGATATCTACAATGTTCGCTCCTTTAAATGACTTGATTAACCATTGTTACAACACCGCAACTAGATCTACTACAACTAAAATCACATTCCATGCATTCAATTTGAGATCTACTCAAAGGAAAGCTCTTTAGACTCTACTAAATGACCTCCAAGATTCATGTTTTTTTCTGAACTTTTTCTCTAATCTTATCCACAAGGACATTATCAATGGAAAATAATACACCAAAAGGAACATCCTCTTGTAAATGTCCAGTAAGAACATCCATAACTAAAGCAAAAAGATATGGGCTTAAAGTCTATCTTTGATTTAATCCAATAAAAAAAAGAAAATGCTTGATCATCATCCTTCAGTTCGAACACAAGTAGCAACTCTAGTTTTATAAATTTACCTTAAAGCCTTAATGATATTCTCTTATAATAAGTACTTAAAGTTGGGGGTGTAATTGAGCCAAGCAGCTTCGTGAGTTGACATGGGCTCAACTTGATAAGTGGTTAATGAGCTGAACTCAATGAGCTAACAAGCTAAGATCAAGCCAATCCTGACTCAATTGGCTAGTTCGAAAGCAAGCTCGTTTAAAAATTATTAATAAAGAATACACCAAAATATATTAAAATTTGAGATTTAATGTATCAATTATTCAAAAAGTTATAAAAAATTATATTTTACATTTCAATGAGGTGATTTTTTATCTCCAATTTATTCATTATATTTATCTTTTTTTATAACACTAGCTTAAATTAATATCATTTTCTCTCTTTCATGATAAAAGACAAGCTTGTGAGCCGGCTCAAACTCGTAAAAGTAAATTTGAGCTCGAACTCAAACTCGATTAATTAATCAAGCTTAAGCTTAACTTGAGTGTGGCTTGAACTCTACTAGACTCATTTACATACGTAACTTAAAGTACTTTGATTAGACCACTTTGAAATGTGTTTTTCCACTCAGAATTTATATCCCACTCTTTTATATAATAAATTAAAGATACATAAACTTATCAAAACTATATATCAATTTATTTTCTAGCAACATGGACTAATAATTATCACTCAATAAAATTGTATATCATATATACAATGTTTGTTAGCTAATTATAATACCCTTATCTTTATAGCCTTCATTGATCTAACATGATTTCTAACAGCATTGACTTATGAATGTTAATCTTAGACTAGCTAAAATCGAATATCATATACAAGATCTTTGTTTTACTAATCATTATTCATTCATGTTCATTCCCTGCATCGTTCTGACATATTACTTGCGTCTATATATGTTTTATCAATTAAAAAGTGTGTAAGAAATATGTACTAATTGGGAGTGCCATTTACCAAAAAAAATAGATTAGCAGTAGTACTTTGGTGAATTGAGCTTGATTTTACAAATCCTCCTTCAACAATCAATTGTTAGGAGATGTAAATTGTGAAAACGGATTTGAGAGATTAGAATCAAGACTTAAAAAAAAACGCACAAAGAAAGAAAACAAAGAAAACACCATAACTAATGCAGAAAAACTAGAGAATAAAAAAAAACTCAGAAGTAATCTACTATGAAGAAAAATTAGGAGAATAGTACAAATTACAATACTCTCAAGCCTCTTCAAACTTTTGAAACACAATGACACTTTCACTCCACGCCTTGCAAAAGATTATTTGAAATCCCACACAAGAAATTGCTGAAAAACTGCTTAAAATGGACTCCCACTTTGATGTGCTGAGACACTGCGACATAGCACTATGATGTTACAATGGTACCGTTATAATGTCATGTTATCGTGTTTCAACACAAATTTTCTTCCTGGAGTAGCGCTGCAAAGATAACACCTAGACACTGCTACAATAGCGCTACAATGCTAATATTGTAGCGTTGCGGGTAAAGCTCCGAGGTGTTATGAACTAAAAAAAATAAAAAAATTCCGAGCACTACCCTCAAACCGATATAAGCGGGTCCCCCGGCATTGTTCTGACATATTACTTACGTCTATATATGTTTTATCAATTAAAAAGTGTGCAAGAAATATGTACTAATTGGGAGTGCCATTTACCAAAAAAACAGATTAGCAGTAGTACTTTGGTTAATTGAGCTTGAATTTACAAATCCTCCTTCAACAAACAATTGTTAGGAGATGTAAATTGTGAAAATTAATTTGAGAGATTAGGAGCAAAACTTTAAAAATAAACGCACAAAGAAAGAAAACAAAGAAAACACCATAATTAATGCAGAAAAACTAGAGAATAAGAAAAAAACTCAGAAGCCACACCGCACCAAGTAATCTACTATGAAAAAAAATTAGGAGAATAGTGCAAATTACAATACTCTCAAGCCTCGTCAAACTTTTGAGACAAAAGGACACTCACTCCACGCCTTGCACAAGAGAATTTGAAATCCCACACAAGAAATTGCTGAAAAACTGCTTAAAAGGGACTCCCACTTTGTTGCGCTAAGACACTGCGACATAGCATTACGATGTTACAATGGTATCGTTATAGTGTCATGTTATCATGTTTCAACACAAATTTTCTTCCAGGAGTGGCACTGCAAAGATAACACCTGGACACTGCTACAATAGCGCTACAATGCTAATATTGTAGCGCTGCGGGTAAAGCTCTGAGGTATTATGAACTTAAAAAAAAATTCCAAGCACTACCCTCAAAGGGATATAAGTGGGTGTTGCCCTTCCATACCCTCTCCCCACCCCTCACCCCACGTCCCCCGCGACAAACAAATTGATGGATACATCTAGGTTCCACATAGTAACATATATGCTATTAAAAGTTATGTAACTCTTTGATTCCATTTCAAACAAATGCAAGATTTTACCCTGATTTGCTATAGTGCATCCCATTTCCATTTCACCTTTTAACCTTATTACTATTACTTGGACAATCTCTTGTCAAAAACTAAAACCAACTCTCTAATAGTATATTATTTTGACTTAGATTATGCTCTTTGCCCTTGTAATGTCATCTTACAGTTCATCTATTTTAATTTTCCAGCAAGTCCATTTGGAAAACCTTAATTTCCTAAATTAAATGTGCTTGAAGCATTTAAAATTGTCATCATAAATCCACAGTACGATCGTTCTTGGCATATTCATAATTTGTTTGTTTAAGCATATATTAAAGGTTTCTATCAAAAAGTACAAAAGTAGGCCTATTGCTATTAGTTGGCATAAAATTAATGTTGTTGATGATTAAAAATACAAGAGTTGTTCCTCTCAAGGAAAATAGAAAAGTTTTACTTCCGGTAGTTATAATTATGCTCTTTAATCTACTTGCTTATTTAAAACTAAATATATCATACCAAGTGGTCACTACAGAGTTGATCCTTTATTGCTAAAGAGAAACTTTTCATCATTTAAAATGGTCCACTAGAACCAATATCCAAAAAGATTATGTTCAACAAAAATTTCAGACCATCAGGATCAAGCAATATTAACAATGAAAAGTTTGAAGGTTGGCAACCTATTTCAAGTAACACGACAACCTTTCCATCAAAGGGCCTGTAACCTTCTACTAAACCAAAAAGCACTACATTAGACAAATTTAGCATCTAGTTGCAAACCATATAATTTAGGAAGATTTACATACATAGCACTAAATTCTTATGTATTTATATATCTATTACTTAAACTTCAATTTTTACACATACGTCACCTTACCTATTCATGAAAAGGTGTATTAAGCTTTTTAAAAGTTAAATTAGTGGTATTTCTTTATGTGATATGAAAGATTTAGCTGGTACAAATGCAAAAAGCAAATTTTAGGAGTCAGATACATAAATACATAGGAATTGAGTTTTATGTATGCAAATGCCCAAACAATTTATTCAAGTAGCTATAGTTCAAGTGTCAAGTATAACGTGTGAAGTTCAGCATGGTAATAGCTCACACAAGCACGTTAAAGTATTAAAAGTAATGAATATTCTTATATAGATTTGCAAGAAACGGCGTTGGAAGGAGCAAAGTGTGCCACGATAGCATACCAGTAACTCCACTGAACCGGTTACAAAGCTTCTCAACAAGACCTTCCATTTGCTTGTCCTATAAAATAAAACAGGAGGATTGAAAGGAGACCAAAAGAAATAGAATATATCAACAAAAATAGGAACATTTACATGCATATCACTCAATTCTTCTGTATTTACATGTCTAACACCTATAATTCAATTTTTACATGTATGCCGCCTTACCTATGCATGAAAAGGTGTTTTTTAAAGGTGTATTTAAATAGTTAAAATAATGGTAATTTTGATGTTATATGAAAGATTTGGGCGGTATAAATGTAAAAATCAATGTTTAGTTGTTAGATATTCGAATACATAAGGATTGGCATGCATGTAAATGCCACAACAAAATACCTTCTTGATCGAGGTTATCAAAAACTGCATGATATTGTAAAAGACGCCTTCTTCAAGATTTTGGCTGGACAATCTACCAAGGATATCAGGAAGCAAGCTATAAATTGGATTATTACCTGCAATAATAAAATCAATTCATATTATACATTGCACAAAAGTAAAACATTCATCCACTTTGTGATTCAACCATTTAACGATACCTTTTTTTGATAATTCATGAAAAAATAGTTTGGCAAGGTTCGAAATTCTTTCGTCTTTATCTTCTATTCTTACTGCCATTTCATCTATATAGCCTTTCACCTGATTTATTCTCCAATAATCTGTCAAGAAATAACAAGTGTAGAAGTGCAAACATAAGAAAGCTCAAAAACTATGTTTCACCTTCATCATATCATTCAATATGAGATGAGATAACACCAGAACTGCATTTTTCCTAACAGATGTCGAAGGATCTCGTAATCTAGCATACATGTTTTCAGTCCATGGCTCCAAAAGGTTGGGAAAACGAACCGTCAGGTCTGCAAGAGCTACTGTGCAGTTTGAACGAACAGTTTCAGAAGGTGCATTCTCAACTACGGTGAACAAAAGCTGCAGATTTGCTTCGCTGGAAATTTTATTCAAAAAAAATGTTGAAATTCAAATTTTCATATAAATAGTTAATATAGTATAGAAATGCGTCAAAAAAAGTAAATTAGATATTTAAACGACTCACCAAAACTCTGCATCAATGATCATTAACCGACATAAAGCAAGCATTGCAGAAGCCTGCAGTTCAGGATACTGAAAAAAAAATGGATATATGATCAGGAGATAGATACAATACAAAGAATAAATATTTGATATTTTATTTATTCAGGAGTTAGAGAAAAGTCACCTTTTGCAACACATTAACATTTCTACAAACTTTTGAGAGAAAAGGTGCAAAATATCCAATGATGTTTTTATCAGAAAAACTGCTAGCTATAATTTCCTTCTCTGCTCTTTCGAAAAAAGAGTCGATTATCGCATCGTCGGATGCAGCAATGCCCAATTCTGCATTTATACCCTGCAACAACCAACGGAAAAGGTTGAACAACAAACCGAAAAGGAGCAACCTTTTTGTGGAAATTGTTCCATTCTAATGTTCTAGCCACGATTCTACAGCATGACTTAAATCGTTAGCAATAAAAATAAAAGAGAAGATTTACATAAATACCAGTCCATGCTTAAGTATTACGTATCTAACAGTTAAACTTCTTTACATAAATACCAGTCAATGCTTAAGTATTACGTATCTAACAGTTAAACTTCAATTTTTACAGACATACCACCCTACCTAAGCATGAAAATGTCTATACGGACTTTTTAAAAGTTAAAATGTTGATATTTTTTTATGTTATATGAATGATTTGGGTGGCATGCATGTAAAATTTAAAGTTTAGGTGTTAGATATGTAAATCCATAGGAATTGAGTGTATGTATGTAATATTAGTAAAAACAACTTACCTCTGCGGCAACATTAGATATGCTACCAGTGATTACAGATTCACATTTGGCTTTATCTTTCTTAGATTTCTCAATACGGACTTCTCTGACACAAGATTCAATATAAACCAACTGATTCAGAGCAATTTGACTTATGACAAAAAGAAATCTCCCAAGCTTTGATGTTGAAACAGTACAAGGGTTCATTCCATAATTCTCAACTTGACAAAGCATTTCATCAGTCACCGTAAAACTGAAAACAGAAGCCAAAGACTTCTTCGCCATGTCGACAGCAAAGCTTTCAGGTGCTGGATGTAAAGAGAAAATGGTACTGATGGCTTTGTCGGCCGCAGCATGCCAAATGCTTTCCGGAAGCCAAAATCCCGTCACTAAGTTCTGTAGGACACTAAAAACTTTGCTTCCATTGCTCCTTAACTTTATCTTATCTTCCTCTGACAATCTTTCAAGAGCAACGCATGCGGTTCTTGCGAGCAAAGGCTCCACCTTAGCCCACCGTCCAAAACCAATATCAATTATATCTTGCAAGTGAGAGCTCAGAATGCCTGGAGAAGATTTTGCTGCCATGCAGAGAACTGACAGAGCTCCACGGCTCTGAGCTGCGTCCACACCACTGACGTTGAAGCTGAAATAATCCCATAAGGCTGAAATCTGACAAAAAATAAAATAAAATAAAATAAATGTCACACATGAAGCAGCATAAATTCAAGTACTCCTACCCACACCAACTCTCACTAATTTAACATTAAGTTAAAATTTAAAATTTAGGCAAAATTTTTCACAGAAAGGTAGGCCAAGTATTCATACCGTGCTTTGAGATATTTCCCCTTTGGACACCAAAGAACCAATTAGACATTCTAATGCTGCAAGATCTCCTATGCTGGAATTGATTGCGAGAGTTAGTAAATTTCGGCCAGTCTCTAAAGGGGCTTTTCTTATGTATATACTGATAAATGCATTTTCCACTGCCTCATAAATGGACTTATCCTGCGAAAACACCTGAGAGAACCAAGCCATAATAAAACAAAAGGTCCGAAAGAAACTACACCATAAAGTTAATTCGAAATGATGAATAAACTTGGACAAAACAAAAATTTACCAAAGGCAACATTTTACGAAGACATTCATCTGATCCATCTATCTGAAATTGTCTGCAACGCATCAGCAAGAGAATCGCATTTTCCACATCAGTCACGGAAGAAGAAGCAAGAAGTTGAACCAAGATTGGCATTATGGATGCCATGCACTTTGAAAATTGCAGCCCAGCCTCCAATGATGCTACCAATGCCTTAATCTGTTCCAGGTTTCCAATATCTGGAACATGAGTATCCTCTTGTGTTTGATGTTGACTGGAACTGTCTTCTGATTGTACTAATGATTCTCTACTTAGCACATCACCGCTAGGAGAAACCGTGCTAGGGTTTTCTCCATTCACACTTTCATTATCAGAAGCATCTCCCTCTGCTCTAGCAGGTTCCAAAACACGCAATTTCTCTCTGTACTTCTCCAATGTTGCCCTAAATGTTTCAACACGGAGCTGTGGTCCGAAAGGGTTATGCTGAAGCATTGTGATGAGCAAATTTAGAGCCGATTTTCTAACTATTGCAGTTTTGTCCTCCAGCCTTCCTGAAGCCACCAATGCCAACTCATTCCATAATCCTATTGAAACTGCACGTTCTTCACAAAGTTCCGCCCACACTTGAAGCACGCGGCTTCTCGTGTATGCCGAAACATCCTTGCAACGCTCGATCAGAATGTCTAACATGGCCTGCTTTCCCCGAAGACGCAATGCCTTGGAGTTCTCGTCTCCTTCCAAATACTTGAATGCCTTCGCGACCAATTTGCCTAAGACCCCAACTAGTGCACTCCGTATCCTGTAAGATTCCCCTCCAAAATGAGGAACCAAGAACCCCACATTTGTGGACATCAACCTTGGCATTCGATCGGCAAGCTCGACAATGAATCTCCCCACATTTTCTGCTCCGATCCCATCCCTCGCATAGTCCTTCGGATCAGTCAGACCAAATTCCCTGATTAAGGCGACCGCAAGGCTTCCATCATCGTACCTTTTCTCTGCAGTAGCAACAGCGTCTACAAGATGGAGAACAGTGAAGTCAAATTTGTAAATCAAGTGGAGGATTGAGGCACATGATTCAGCAGTCCTCTGGTGCTTAGTCGCAATGCAACCTATGATGCGGCCAAGTCCATCTTTTGTGCTTACATCCTTCAACAAAGCCTGGTTCTCGTAAACACTGAAAGCAAACCTTCAAACATGTACGATTTTGTAAGAATTAAAGCAGTTCATAAAGCCAGAAATGCATAAAAATCACCAAACCAATGCATGAAATCTCACTTAGAAATGAATGAGAGATAGCTCCCATCGGTGCCGCCGGATCCAAATAGAAGCGACAGGTTAATCTCCAAAGAATTGGCTATCAGATTAACTATCCGACCCCTAATTGCCTCAGAATTCCACAAGTTCTTCTTCAAAGCTTGCCCAGCACCCTGAGCAAGAAAAACGAGACCAATAAAGATAAACTCGCGGACACTAGTAGGATTTCATGTCTCAAACCATGTTGTCACCTTCGTGTTGGTATCCTGTTTAGATTCCTGAGCAAGCACTATAGTGATAAGAAAGTAGGTATATATCTTCAGAGCATTCCGATGGACAGCAATGCGCTCGCTTAATGGAACCTGGTCGATACCAGAGTTGGATGGCGATGAATGAGGAGCCCTCGCGAGAGAATCAACACTGGGCAGGAGGACAGCGAGATTAGACCGAATGGTCTCGACGAGATTGTACTTAGAAGAGGGTGAGAGAAAGTAGAATCCCTTCACGAGAGAGTAAACCCGGTCAAATACGTCCTGATCCTCGATACAGAAGAGGTCTCTGTCGGAGAGATCAAAAACTACGCCTTTTTTCCCCGATATCAAAAAGAGAAGATAAGTGGCATGTTGGCTTTTTGCGTAAGAGATATGATGTCGTGAACGAGATAGTACCTTTAACAAGCTCATCGAGCTCGGAGGGACCGAGAGTAGAGACATCGATCGGTGAGGTGACCGAAAGGCGGTGGTCGTTGGGTTCTTCTTCCAGGTCGTGAATATTTGATGGGAAGATAAAAGGTGGAGCCATGGAAGGAGAATGGAGAGAAGAAATTGAATTGGGGAGGAAGATGAAGTAGGGTTTCGTTAGCAGACGATTCGAATGTGAAGAATGCGAATGAGCGGGAAGACGGCAGGATGGTAATTGGGCCTGGGTCCAGCCCATCGGGCTTTCATTTTTATGAATTCATATTTACATACCAACCCTTCAAAATTTTAAATGCAAAAGATTCATCGCCTAAAATTTTACATTTGAACCACTCCAAAATTATTCAAACTTCAAATATAACAATCGAACATTCTTTTATTAAAAGCAAATATAATTTTAAGTAGTTGAAATATATATTTTAAATTAAAATAAGGGTTCTTATATATGGAGTCTCCAAACTTTACAAATTACTAGCAAAGTCCCTAAAACATTTAATTTACGTCAGAAAGTCTTCGTCACGACTCTGCTGCAGTGTTTGCCGTCTTCTTTGTCAACCAACTCAAAGAGAGCAGTCTTATGCAAGGGAAAAGTTGGTCGACATAAAAGATGGAAGCACTGCTACGGAGTTATGATAGAAATATTTTAGGGTCTTAATTTGTAATTTACAAAGTTTGGAGACCTCTATATATAATAACCTCATTTAAATAATCAAAACATTATATTTAAAGTTTTGAATGATTAATATATAAAAGCCTTTCTTATGAATTTATATAACTCAAATTTTTTATTGCAAATTAAAAATATTAAAACAACTCCTATGTATTGTCATATTTTACATCTAAGCTTCATTTTACATATGTATGTGTGGGCGTGCAAGTGTGAGTTTGGGTTGTGCATATAAATATGTACTTCATAGAAGTGTATTTACATATCTAACACCCAAACTTTTGATTTTTACATCATACCACTTTTCCTATATATGAAAAGGTGTGTTTCATGTTTTAAAAGTTATAAAATAATATTTTTTTAAGTGATTTGAAAGATTTTAGTGGTATAAATATAAAAATTAAATTTAGGTGTTAGATATATAAATATATGAGAACCAGGTGAAAATGTCTCTATATAATTACTTTCAATTAAAAAAATAAAAAATATATTTTTTTCACATATATATATATATATATATATATATATAGAGAGAGAGGTAAGATAGCGTCTTTGTAAGGGAAAAAATTTGTGTACGATAAATGTACGCAACGATGTGTGCGACAAGCAATCGGAAAAAGTCACATATTTTGCGTCGGTCCCACTGCGTTAAAATAAGATTATAAATAGGAATTTTGCCACGCATGACCCGTCGACCCGGCCTGCGATGTAATGCGCGTATAACCCCCTTTGTAACTCCAATGTAACCTTCTTTTAAATCTCGCAATCGGTTAAAATAAGATTATAAATAGGAATTTTGCCACGCGTGACCCGTCGACCCGGCCCGCGATGTAATGCACTTATAACCCCCTTTGTAACTCCGATGTAACCTTCTTTTAAATCTTGCGATTAGCCTGCATTAACGCTCTTGTAACCGCATTGTACTCATGTTATACCTTCCAAGGTAATCTCCTATGTAACACACTTGTAATTTCGTTGTAACCCGGTTGTAACCTTGTCGCTATACCGCGCTTGTAACCTGAATGAAACTTCCATGTAACGTCGTCGCAGCGGAAGGAGAGTTATACCATTCCTGTAACTCGATTATAACGGCGGTATAACAGACTATCAAGCCTGTATAGCGGAACAGCGCTTGTAACCTGCATAGATTAAAGATTATACCCTTCATGTAACTGTCATGTAACGGACGATTAAGCCCGTCCAATTAGAACCACGTGTACCCTGAGTATAATTGCGATGTACATGATTTTAAATTGGTGAGCACGAAGTATGGTATTTAAGCAGCTAGATTTACAATTTGATTGTTCTCTGACTATTTTGTTCTGCAGCGGCAGCTTCCGGCAACCGGACCTGTTGAACTTGAAGATAGAGTACGAGTACAGAGAGTGTCAGTTTATGTATGACACAGAATGAGAAGATGAGAGCTATCCTGACAGGAAAGAATAACTGGAACTTAAAATAGAGGTATATTTGAAGATGTTTTATTATTATATTTAGTTAGGGTTTCTTTAATGTTCTTTGTTGTTATAGTTTTCTTATTTTCAGGTTGTATTTGTATTTTTGGAGGTGTATGTATGTTGTGTTATGTTTGTAGAGTTGCATGGTATTAGGTTTAATTAAAACAGTAAAGTAAATATCTTATCCTACATTAACCCCAATTTTTTGAGGCACTTGTTTGTAGATAATTAAAAATAGTCAAGTTTTTTAAGGCGCATGTTTGTAGAGGTGTATGATTTTAGGTTTTCTTTTTTAGGTGTCATTATGAAGTTTAGGGATGTTTTTTGAGCTATCTATTGAGCCTAACATTTTATTCTCTTGTGTGCAGTTTGGCAAGAGCAAAGCTAGTTATACCGAGCAAACAACAAACATATTACTCCAAACGATGGTCCACAATGAGAAAGAAACTTATGAAGTATATTGTGCTTACACTCATCATATTGGATTCAGTGTTCGTAAGGATCATGCTATGTTTTGGCCTAATTCCATAAATATTAAGACGAATGCTTCTTATGTGGAAAAGCAAGTTCAAGAAAGAGCTCAAGATTATAGAGAGTGTTAAATATAGAAGAGCAGAAATAAGACCTAGTTGTCCTGCAATGATTCGATACGGAGTTGATGAGGAAGGCAATTGGACAATTAAAAAATTAATTGAATCGCATAACCACTCATTAGCAAACTCTGGTGACAAGCACTTGTTGTGTTCCAGCAGAAAGATAAGTGAAATAAATACAGATGTACTTAGATCCATGACACAGTCTGGGATAAGACCAAAACTCATGTTTAACTTCCTAGCCCAAGAAGTTGAGGGTGTAGAGAACCTGAAATGTACAAAGACATATGCTTTCAACTACACTCAAAGAGGGAAGAGATGTAAAATTGAAAATGGTGATGTCAATATTTTATTGCAGTTATTTGGAGAGAGTCGTGTTGAGGATAACATGTTTGAATGAGATTTTGAAACTGATGTGAGCGATAGGCTGATGAGTTTTTTTTTAGCAACAGGACATCCAAGTTTGATTTAAGTTATTATTATGTAATCATATTTGTAAGCAGATTTCTGCACTTATTTAGATTTGTAATTCAGTTTTGTAAGCAGATTTGAGTTCTTATTATGTAATCAGATTTGTAATTCAGCTTTGCAATGTGGTTTGAGTTCTTATTATGTAATCAAATTTGTAATTCAACTTTGCAATGAGATTTGAGTTCTTATTTTGTAATCAGATTTGTAAGCAGATTTCTGCACACGTTCGAGATTTGTAATCAGATTTGTAATTTAACTTTGTAAGAATATTTGAGTTATTCTTTTGTAATCAAATTTGTAACCAGAATTCTGCACTTATTCAGATTTGTAATCAGATTTACAATTAAGCTTTGTAAGAATTTTTTAGTTATTGTTTTGTAATAATCTTTGTAAGCAGAATTCTGTATTGATTCTAAGCTCTATGCGTGTGTGATGCTTCCTGTGTGCGTATACAAAATATATCTATTATTGAAGCCACACAATCTATTATTGAAGCCACAAAATATATAATCTTAGCCACATAATTTATACACAGATTTTAAACACAAAATTTATATAAGAACTCTCTCCATTCATAATCTATAAGAACTCTATTCACAGAATTTATACATAGCTAAACAAAATTTATACTTTTATTCACAGCTCAAGAAATCCTTTACAATCATTACATAAAACTGCAAATAAAACCCAAAATACATGTTTTATATCTCCAAACCAAATAATTCATTGGAATGTACAAAATTTAAAATTATCCAATAGCTCCCAAAATTTAGTTAAACTGCAGCATACATCCATATGGTCATCCAGATCGAAGCATGCGTGAAACACAAAGAACCCAAATCAGTAAGATCAAATCAACATCTTAAAATCAGCATCTCAAAATACAAAGAACCTAAATCAGCACTTGCATCTCAAATCAACATCTTAATATTAACATCATTAACTTGAGCACCTCGATCTGCCATATTAAGAAAGAAAATCAAGATCATTCCTTAAGAAATATATTTTGGGCAATGCAAATTTACATAAACCTATATTATTGACAAAACATATGAAACTTTAACACTTATATTTGCATTATTAAAAAAGAAAAGTAAGATCATTCGTTAAGAAATTTAGCTCAAAATGATGATTTGTTTTGTTGACTAAAGAGATAAATTATAACAAACATAAACCTGTAATCATTCCTTAAGAATTATGTTATTGACAAAGCAAATTTGCAGATCTTGTATCCTATTTCTGCTCTAAATAATGTCATAAACTTCTGTCATTCTAAATATTCTTTCCAATCAGCTTTATTTTTTTGCACTATTGTTTCCATATATTTACATACAAATATTCCACAGTCAAAATTGTTGCTCTGTACTGGTATGCCTCTAGCCATATGTACCGACAATTTACTCAAATCAGTTTTGAACGCTTCCCCAGCATCATTAAAAAATATTTAATCTGCACAATTATATATAGAAATGAATGAGCTAGTGTTTGTCCAAGGCATAAAGTAATTAACATTGTCTACGTACAATCGCGTCGGTGATATTCAAATGCATTTTATTTGGTAAGGAGTCGTAAAATCCCCATCTGGGCTCCTTCATTGCCCCAACTAATAATGTTCAATGCTAATTATTTATTATTAATAGTAGAATCAACTCGACATTCACAACGGTTTCAGTTGTAATGTGCTACACAAATCCTTTAACATTTCTAACTTTATGCAGCTGCATAAAAGGAGACATATCACATAAGCATAAATGGTAGTGTTAAATGTATTTGGGTACATTATAGGACAAGGGAATTGCAAAAATTACTCAGTGACATGGAGAGACATATAAGTATGATTTATATAAATGCGGAGCCTGAAATCTTTTATTTTCCATCAACATTGCAAAACAATCAACTTGTTCATTTCCTAACTAACCCTCCCCGATGAGTTCATCGAGATAACGTCGTGTTAACGACACATGTCCCATATTAATAACTAAATCACCTCAACATTTCAAATATATAAATGTTAAGTCAAATTTATACGAAAGTAGAACATCTAAACTAATTAAAAAACATAGCACACTAATAAGTCGGTGATTTTGCTACAATAAAGGTCGATTGCTTCCCTCATATAATTTGGAATTTGTTTTCTAGCAGGAAAATCGACCACCAATGGTGCTGAACAAACCTATAAAATAAGCAAATAACCTTGTATAGTTTGAATATTAAAACTCGTTATACAAACTCTTAAAAAAATATTATATACCTTATCCGGATAATTTTCATCAATATATTGTGTTTCCACCTGCTTCTGATTTTCCTCTTTCTCCCCAAATTCTGTCACTTCCTTAGTATCTACAGTTGGTTGACCAACAATAATGTCGTCATTTATATTAAACTCTAAAGCTGTTGATTCCCCCTAATTTACATCCTCTGCCTCCTCTTTAATAGATGGTGAATAATATAATTGGTCTGCTTCACCTTCATTTACAACTCCAACCTATTAAATAATAGATGTTAATTATATTAACAAAGAATAATTGAATTTGATGATGTTTTGGAAATGTATATGCCTCTTTAGGCTCTTCTACAACTTCCCGTGCTGGTTTACTTCTCTTCTTCCTTTCAAAAATCATGTGTGGGAAACTGAGTTGTCTTTTTCTTCGACCTTCTCTTAGTTTAATCCTTCGAATTAAGCTTCCTAGTGGGGAATCTTTGGCCCGTTTCATTGGTAATTCCCCACGAGGTTGTTTTATTGCTGTATGACTCCAGCTTTTAACTCTGTAATTGTATTCTTTATATTTGTCAGATGAGTGTCAGCTGTGACTTTACAGTCCATGAACAATTTATGATGATCTTGAAATAGTTCATGTATTTCTTGAAGACCAATACGAGGGCTATTATATGTATATGTATAAGCATGTGTTGGTTCTAGACCGCTGCGATAAGGAACTATTGCAGAAACATAAACGAATGTGAGAGATTGTGGTCGGGATTGAGTCTCTCATTATGGAAGATGCTTTGCAGAGCTGAATGGTTCTTCAAGAGGAGGGGTAAGTAAATGATGATCATTGTCTTTTATTTCGAGGAAATAATCATAAACTGCAAGCCAATAAATACACTCAAACTCAATGAAAGTATCACGAGATCATAATAAGATTGTCTATGGAGTATAAAAATAAATAACTCACCTCGGCGGTTGTAAGCCTCTTAAAGACTAATTCAATTTTTACCAAATTCCACTTTACATTTATTGGCCACCTCAGCATTCTTGGTCTAACCTCAAGCACTGTTGGGAGGACCAACGACGTATACTCATAAAACCAAAGTTGCATGAAACATGATATAATAATTTATTGCGATGCCCAAAATTATGAATTGTACTTTTCGAAGTCATATGAATAAGACAAACCGTTAGAAGGAATACAAAACCAATAATGTAACCCAATGACTAATCTTTTTTTATTTTCGTGACACAAATATTAAGTTGTTCGGTCATAAAATT
>NW_018164688.1:410014-426145 GCF_001263595.1 Phalaenopsis equestris
GTGACACAAATATTAAGTTGTTCGGTCATAAAATTACATACTGTTGCTGGCCAATTATATGTTGTAAAAGATTCTACATTCTCATAAATAGAGGACAACACTTTTGACATTCTGAAGTTACTTGAAGAAAAAAGAAAATTTGACATTAAAACTTTTATTAATAATTTCAAAAGGTTATTCGAGGACTCCCCTGGTGTATAGTTCAAAAGTGCGGTTTTTATTTGTCTCGCATCAGTATTAGCTGGCGGGGTATTACTTCAGTATGCAGGTAACCCTCTATTTGACATGCATATCAGGAGTGCAACTTTGTCTGCATAAAATATGAGCTCTTACCCTCCGAAGTTGAATGTCATTTGATCAATATTCCAACAATTTATTATGTGCATTGTCAGAATGTGATCTTGAGGGTGCGGAGGGAATTCAAAAAACTGAGCTAAACCAATGGTTTCCAATTTATTCCATGTTTCCTCATCCGCTGATGATCGAAACCTTATCAATGACTTCTCGTACTGCAGACGGATGACACCTACAGTTCGTTGATTTTGCGCTAAAAAAACTATAATAATGCATCATAATAGTTTAAGATCCAATTAAAATACAAATGATGATAAAAAGGGTGAAATTTAAAAATAAGACATAACAAAATAACCAAGCTTCAGGGATTTGAAATCAAAACCTAAAAAATACCTAGATTCAATATCCTTCTTCTCCTTACGACCGTCCTTAACCATTTGTGGTGCCTCCTCGCATTCAGGCTTCTCAGCCTCTCCTAAGTCCGCGACAGTGGCCTCTTCTAAATCTGTATTCGTAGTCTCGGTGATGTCCTCTTCTATTTTTGTGTTCATTACAAAAGCAATCCAAACTACAGTGCCCTAACCTTCAAAGGAAGACGACGAAGGAAAACCCTAACACGCGTGAATGCCTGTTTTTCGAAAATGAAAAGTTACTGTATGTTTTCAAACTTTTAACAAGGTTATAAAACACTATTTTTGGAGGTTATACAAATGTTACAATTCGTAATTAAGAGGTTACAAAAGAATTATAATCACGGTTCCACTGCGACGACGTTACAGGGAAGTTTCATTCAGGTTACACGTGCGTATAGCGGCAATGTTACAATCGGGTTACAATGAAATTACAAACGCGTTACATAGGAGATTACCGTGGAAGGTATAGTATAGGTACAACGCCGTTACAAGAGCGTTAATACAGGATGACCTCGAGATTTAAAAAAATGGTTACATCACTAAGAAGTTTACAAGTGCTTTACGTAGCAGCAAAATTTCTTTTTATAATACTTGGCTTCTTCTTCCGATTTTGTTACAGGACGTATCGTACGCAAATTTGTTCGCTTTGTAAGTGGCATGCATGTAAAATTCTCACGAGCAGGTGAAGACGGGGAGAGAGGGGAGGGAGAGAGGTATGCTTCGGTTCTTCATCTCGAGGGCGGCCGGAAGGCAGGGACCACTCTGCACTCTCCGTCACCAGGTAGCTCTATTCCGCGACTGATCTCTTTGCCGTATCTTCTTCGTTAGATTTGATGAAATATATCAGAAAACTATTTCAATTTTTTTATTATTTTCCCCTTCGGAGTAAGCAAAAACGTTTTGTTGCTTTTCTTGGAGGCAGCGATGGATGCACGAGAGGAACAAGAAGGCGATGGGATTCGTAGCTAAGGGTTGGAGTGCCCTCCAAGAAGTCGACAGAGTGATCGACTACGCCGACCTCAACGATCCCCGTCTTATACCTCTACTCAGGGTGAGAATGTTTTTTTATTTTATTTATTTATTTTTTTGGGATGCTAATTGAGTTAATGACAAATGGTGGAATTGCAGAGAGGATTTTGTGATTTTTCTTATTATTTATCAGATTTCGCCTTCTGCTTTTAGGTGGTTTGAGTATTGGTTTTATTTAGATTATTGCCCGTTTTTGGTGTCTCTGATTTATTTAAGTGAGAAGAAGATTAAACAATGGCATTTTTAAGCTTAACTCCTTCTGAATTTGGTTATTATATCATGGATCATCATTTTGATGTCTGCAGAGCTGCTGTCGGCTCAAAATCAGGCAGAAAAAAATTAATCCAAAATGTTGACTCATTGATCCTCAAATCAATGAGTGATTAACGATCTTTAAGTAAATTCACTAAATTCACAACCCTAACATCACAAGGGCTGTTAGAAATCAGATTTTGACCTGACACTCGGCTCGAAATCAGCTTGAATAAGATTAGATTCAAAATTTTGGCTCGTAGCTTTGTTCACTTATTTCGATTCGATCTTGATCCGAGTCAATATTTGAATCAATTTTCGAGCACTTAATGTTCTTCGAGCCATATTCACAACCCTATATGTGCCTCACATAAGGTGCCTCACATTCAAGAAGTTCTATTTGGTAAAGAAATGAAATAAAATGCCCCATCTTGTTTTTCTTTTGTCAAATCAAACCCTTGTCATCTCATCAATGAACTGCCTCCAATTGAAAACTTCTGGAAAAATTTTTGGTTTAGTTGTTGCGATTATAACCTTACCTCACCTTTATCTAGTATATTTCTTCTTGCGATTTTAATTTTTGATGAAACTCGTGCTTTGAATCTTATTTAGCAAATGATCATGTTTTTTAAACAGGTTTCACCCTATGTAGTACATGTTTTATGAAAGCTTGATCCTAGTACCTAATTGAATTATAGTTGGGGCATTTACATACATACCATTCAATTCCTATGTGTTTACATATCGAGCATTTAAACTTAACTTATTGCATTTTTACCCCCCAAATCTTTTTTTATCACATAAAAATATCTTAACTTTTAAAAAGTGGAATACATTTTTTCTTGCATAAATCAGGCGGCATATATGTAAAAATTGGAGTTTAGGTGTTAGATATATAAATGCATGGGAATTTAGTGGTATGTATGTAAATCTTATAGTTTGCTAAAATAAACATTTAAAGGATCAGCTCCCAAAAAGGGGAAAAAATCCATGGCTTTTAAAATTGTTGAAGAACTTAAGCAAAGTATGTAGACTTTTGATTGTTAACAGACTGCGAAGGATAACTTTGAGCTGGCTTTGGAGGTTGACAATATGAATACTCATGCGAGGTATTGGTTGAGCAGGATGCACTTCAAATATCATGTTCCTGGTGCTTGCAAACTCATGTGAGTACGAAGCCATATTTGTTGGTAAAGACTGAAACCAATGTCTAATGGGCAATGAATTTTTTCCATTGTTTGCTGTTTTTTATCATTTAAGCTGGATGATAACAGGTAATTATATAATTTAGAACTATTTTATGGGTTTTTAACCACCACACATTGTTTTATTCTTTATATAGATTTCTCAGTTCACTAGGAGAGCTATAACAATCTGTTATTTTCAAGGAAGATTTACATGCATACCACTTAATTCTTATGTATTTAACTATTTATATATCTAATACCTAAATTTATTTTTATACAGTTATACCGCCCAAATCCTTCATGTCACATAAAAAATACCACCGTTTTCGCTTTTAAAAAGTGAAATGCACATTTTCATGCATAGGTAAGGTGGTATGTATGTAAAAAATTATGATTAGTTGTTAATTATGTAAGCATGGGAATTGAGTGGTATACGTGCAAATCTTCCTATTTTTAAATATCCCTATTCTGGCTCAGAGATTCCAAAGCATATCATTTATTTTCATCACTTTAAAGCGCTTATCAAGGAAATTTGAGTACTTCCTTTTATTTTCACCATGACACTACAACTTTTTTATCTGCCTATATTATTGTTTTTCATGTTTGTGTACTTTACATGTTTTTTAGAGTTGGAGAATGGCTTACTATGATTTCTCTATAGATCTTAATGACCTTTATACAAATTTTTGAGGTTATTAGGTATAAGATCAAATATTTAAACTTGTTTTTTTTCTTATCAATTTGGAAAGAATGGTTAAACTGAGTTGGTAGGCTGAACTTTGAGTTAATTAGGTTGAATCAGTCTAGGGCTTGAAGGATTGGAGTCATGCAGACTTGAAACTTGAGTTGAGAGTAGATTTTCTTGAATTTTTTATTTCCAAGTTGTTTGACTGTATGCTTATATGATTTCATAGAATCAAGTTGGTTCATCCGCCGAATAGAGAAGTTGGTGTTTGGACAGGTTAAATTTTGTTTAAGATTAACTCTAAGGCTGAATGAGTTTTAAAATTAGTTAGGCAGCAAGTGTACCAAACAAGTCTTGGAGTATACCTTTTTATCATATTTATTCTTGTTCAAACGTTTTTGCCTCTTTAATTTACAAGTAAGTTCTTTAATTTTCATATAGTTTGAGTGTATTTTATATGAACATTTTTTTTAAAATGAGTTTAGTTGGGACTGATTTGAGCTCGACTTTATTAACTCATCTATCTCTGCTCGCAAGCTACTTATGGAGGCGAGACTGAGCCAGCCCTCGAGTCTGCTTGGCTCAGTTGCTCCTCTAATTGTGGGAAAATATTTGCGTACATAAGACGTACGTAGCGCTGCGTACGTCAGGGGCTATTCAGGGAGTACAGGGGGGTTATATCCGGGTTCTACCCCCCTGTAACCTCCGTGTAACTCCCTTGTAACCTCTGTGTAACTTATTTGTACCCATGAAATTACAGAAGCGCGGAACTCATTTGCAGGTTACAGGTAGTTTACAAAGAGGTTACAGGGGGGTTACAACGGGGTATAACCCCGATATAACCCCCCTGTACCTCTGAATAACCCCTAGACGTGCGTAGCGCTGCGTACGTCTTATGTACGCAAATATTTTCCCTAATTGTGACCATAGGTTTTCTACTCCACGAAGACAACAAAGGCGTGTTTTATTCTTCAAATACCTGCAGAAATTCTCTTGTTAGGTGTCATCTATTTGTAGGTAGCACCTTGAGACTAGACTTTGGTTGTGTAACTTCAAGGTTTTCTTCATCTTGAGGAAATTTAATGCATATGTTCATTGGATGCATTATGAATCAGTTCCTATTAGATTTGTGGTTTACACTTTTACTGCTTGCCCCCTGCCATGGGCTTTAGAGAGGATACGTGAGGAAATAAATGAGATGGTAGAAATGGCCTGATAGGTTTCAACTAAGGACAATTCCTTGTCATCTTCTCATGCTGCATTTACGTTGAGCTTATTCATGGAAAAAATAAGCCTAATGTATTACCTTTTAGGATGATAGTAGTTCTCCAAATTTTGATGACTTTTTGTGTACTGATTTTTTTTTTATTCGTTTGCTTAACTGACTCCTTAGGTTCCTCCGACAAGAATGGAATAGGCTGCCTCTTGTATTGAGAAGAATGAGACTAAGTTGCAATTTGCGTGATTACAACTTCTGGATGAAAGCATTCAGATGTTCGCTTGCTTGCGTGATTACAACTTCCGGATGAAAGCATCAGATGTTCGCTCGCTTTTAATGAGCAGGCGCTCAATCAGAGATTTTGATGAATGCTCGAAAAGCCTTAGAGAGACTTTAATATGTTTTGTTATTTTCTTCAAAACAATTATCTCTCAATTTTCACTTCAGGCTGGCTTTGCTACTGAAATTATATTGGCTTGGAAGGTTTGGGAGAGGAAACTATATACTCTTAGGAGATCAAGTTTACTATTAACACTGTTACATAGCATAAATTTTTCATCTCTTTACTTCTTCTCATGCCAATCATCGAAGATGCGACAATCTTCAATAGAATGACTAATTGCTTGATGATACAAACAATGATTATAGAAATTCATCTAATCAATCTCTCTGAGCTTTTTTGACTTCGACGATCAGGGACTGGCACAAGTGTCTACCAAAATAATTTTGTCACGTTATCTTTGAGATAATTTGACAATTATTTTGGTAACACTTAAGTTGGTCTTAAGTCCGGATGCAAAAAGTAGAGGGTTGCGTTAGGTAGTCAACAGACATCTTAAAAATTGTTTTAAAACTATAACATAATTCATTCAAATCATTGTGTCAATGCTAGGGCGTCTCTTGGAAGACACGCGTTGTATTGTCTGAATATAGTAAAAAATGTGCAAGTGTCGTCACGCCGACATCCGGGTTTAATGTTAAATAAGCAAGTGTTCTTATATTATGGATAGATGCGGACAAAAAATTTATACATGAATTAATGTTATGATAGGAATATAGAATATAGGTTCTCTCACAAATAAATTAATAAAATTGGTTGATATTATAATTCATTGAAGATAAATATTTTAGATATTCATGAAACAAAATGAATCGGAGAAAAAGCTAAGGAGATTAATAACTTAGGTTTTAATTTTTTTTATTCTTGTAGAAGTCGTACTAGAAATAATGTAGGCGTAAGTATTGATAAGAGTTTGAAAAATAATGTTGTAAAAATTAATAGAATTTGAGATAGATCTTCAAAGATTATTATGGATACTAAGATTCTTAATGTTATAAGCACTAGTGCTCCACAAGTAGGTTTGGATGTATATTCCAAAGACAAATTTTAGAATAACCCAGAAGAATTACTACATATGATACTTCTCAAAGAAAGAATTTTTATTGGAAAGGATTTAAGGCGACATGTTAGTCGAGTGCTAGAAAATTTTAAAAGTATTCATGGTGGCTATGATTTTAGAGTGGCCAATGAAGAAAATAACGACACATTGGATTTAGGTTTAGCTTATGATTTAGGTTTAACTTTTTTTTCTGCCTATATTATTGTTTTTCTTGTTTGTGTACTTTACATGTTTCTTAGAATTGGAGAATGGCTCAGTGTGATTCTCTATAGATCTTAATAACCTTTGTGCAAATTTTTGAGGTTACTAGGTATAAGATCAAATATTTAAACTTGTTTTTTCTTAATGACCTGGCTCATTGTGATTCTCTATAGATCTTAATGACCTTTGTGCAAATTTTTGAGGTTACTAGGTATAAGATCAAATATTTAAACTTGTTTTTTCTCTTATCAATTTGGAAAGAATGGCTAAGCTGAGTTAGTAGGCTGAACTTTGAGTTAATTAGGTTGAATTAGTCTAGTGCTTGAAGGATTAAAGTCGTGTAGATTTGAAACTTGAGTTGAGAGTAGGTTTTCTCGAATTTTTATTTCCAAGTTATTTGGCTGTATGCTTATATGATTTCATAGAATCAAGTTGATACATTCACCGAATAGAGAAGTTTTATTTCCAATTGATACTTCTCAAAGAAATAATTTTTATTGGAAAGGATTTAAAGCGACAACTTAGTCGAGTGCTAGAAAATTTTAAAAATATTCATGGTGACTATGATTTTAGAGTGGCTAATAAAGAAAATAACGACACATTGGATTTAGGTTTAGCTTATGATTTTATTGTTGCTAATATTTTATTTAAAAAATAAATGATTTAATGAAACGCAAATTCATTATTTTTTTATGAGAAAAATATATCGTCGAGATTATAAATATTGTAAGGTCATTCTAAGAAAAAAATTAAATATCCAATATCAATTATTAGTTTTGAATTTTAACATGAAGAGTTAGAAGATGAAAAATATAATGAAATATTATCATAGAATTTGATTGGGCACTTAAAAGACATAAATAAAATTATTTTTGTGTAAATTTTTAAGATTTTAAGAGTTGAAATGTTCATAAAAAAGTTGATATTATGTGAGATAAAGTAACAAGTATTATTAAGTTGCAAAAGATGTATTTTGGGGAAATAAAAAAGAAAAGTTCTTATGAATAAAATAGTTTGTGGTGGATAATACTATGCAAAAGATAAAAAAAAAAGAAGTTTTGTTATAAAAATTGATTTAAATATCAAGTTTGAAAAAGTTTGAAATATATAAGGTGGTTTGTATATAGTTTAAGAAAATAATTTAGGATATTTAGAAGTTTATTTTTAATGAGATTTATTGTAGAATATATATTAAAAATAGTGAAAGATATATGTATAAAGTATAAACTAGCTAAGCAAGGGGATAAAAAAATAAAGATTTAGTTCAGGTAAAATGTATTTAAGATAATTATAAAAAATTACCTTTTTAGATAATGATATTCAACATTGGTGGGAGAAATGTTTTGATAATCTTTTCAATAAATTTTGTGAAAATACGATCGATTTTAATTTTCTTTTTATCATAAATAATAAGATTTTTTTTATTATTTTCATCATCACATTAGTGCAAAAGCTGGTGAGGCTTTCAAGTGAATGAAGTGTGAAAAAGTAGTAGGATCTGATAGTATTTCAATATGAGAGTGAAAATGTTTGGATGATCTTAGAACTTTTTTGCTCACTAAGCTTATTAATATTATTTTAAAAACTAAAAAAATGTCTAATGAATGGAGAAAAAGTTTATTAGTTATTTTTTTTAAAATAAAAGAGACACACAAGAGTGTGAGAGTTATAGATGAATTAAATTAATGTCATACATTAAAGTTGTGTGAGAGAATAATTGAACAGAAGTTATGACATTATGATAAAATTTCTCAAAATCAATTTGGATTCATGTCGGGCAAATCTACTATGGAAGTTTTACATTTATTGAAAGATTTAATGGAGAAGTATAGAGAGAGTAAGGAGGATCTGCATATGATTTTTGTAAATTTAGGAAAAACTTATAATAAAGTTCCAAGAGAAGTATATTGGGGAGTTCTATAAATGAAAGGTGTTGGTATTGCTTATATTCAAGTTTTTAAAGATATGTATACTTAAACAGTTACTTGTGTTCGAACGAAAGAAAGATTGATCAAGTATTTTCATATTTCAGTTGGATTATAATAGGGATGGTCTTTATGCCCATATCTTTATGCTTTAGTTATAAATGTTCGTATTGGACATTTACAAGTGGATATACCTTGGTGTATGTTTTTTGATGATAATATCCTTCTTCTGGAAAAGACTAGAGAGAGTTCAGGAAAAACTTGATTTGTGGGGGTTAACTTTAGAATCTAAAAACTTTTGTTTGATTATATTTAAAACTGAATGCATAGATATAGTCTTAGTAGTAGTAGATCTAATGACAGAGTTGTAACAATTAGTGATTAAATCATTAAAGGCGTGAACATTTTAGATATCTCATGTATATTGTTCAAATTGATGGTTATAGTTGGGGATGTTATAGTAGATTTCAAATTGGATTTTTGAAGTAGAGGAATGCATTGGGCTTAGTGTGATAAAAAAGTTACCGCTTTAAAATTTTATAAGATGGTGGCGTGACCTGCAAAGTTTTATGATGCAGAATGTTGGCCTGTAAAAGGTTAATATAAAATTAAATAAAGTTATGTTGAGATAAGAATGCTTAGGTGGATGAGTGACTTTATGCTTAGTATGCTTAGAGACAAAATGTGAAATGTGAAATGAATACATTCTTGAAAGGTTTAGAATAGCTCTAGTGATAGCAAGGCTAGAAAGTGTCGCCTTAGATGGTTTGGTCATGTTAAACGCTGATCATCTGATGACTTTGTTAGGAGAGTAGATGTTTTAAATTTTACTTATGTTAAGAAAGGTAGAGTTATATTTAAAAAGACTTGGGCATGTTGTATAAAAAATAATATCAATTTATTATATTTAAATAAAAACATGACACTCAATTGGACACAATGGAGAAAAGGGTTCATATAGACGGCCCTGCTGAGGAGGATAAAGGCTTCCTATTGTTGTAGTTGTTGTTGTTGTTGTTGTTATTTTCTTGTTGTTACTATTCTTTCTTTAAAAGCCACCACCTATTGTTGGCTTAAGATATTCGCCATCACTATGAGTGGATATAGCTAGAATTTCAGTTGAGCATCAGCTTGTTGCTTCTCTTCACTAGCATTATACTTGAGTTTTTTGTTTTCCTTTATTAGCATTATAGGTGAAGGCTAGGGCTGTCAAAAAAGCTCGTTGTTCGCGAACAGTTTGTGTTCGATTCATCAAAGTGTTCGTGTTCGATTCGTTCGATAAGCAAACGAGACGAACACGGATAATTTTTTTCGTTTGGTTTGTTAAACAAACCAAAAACGAATAGTGATGCGTTGGTTCGTGTTCGAATCGTTATTTTTCAAAATAAAAAAAAATTAATATAAATATATATAAAAAAATTTATCATACTTTAGAAATAATTATATACTAAAAAAAGTTGACATATTTTAAAAATTAAATCTTATGAATTATAATGTACAATAAATTATTAATAATAATATATTTATATATTATACTAGTGATATAGATATTATATATTTATATAATATAAATATATAATGTATATAATTAATATAATATATTATATATATTATTTATATATATTAATATATACAAACAATCGAACAAATAAAAAGACTTATTAGTTATTACCCTTACCCAGGCGGAAGCCCTAACCCTAACCTCTCGAGTCGCTCCTTCTTCTCTCAAGTTCGTAAAAAGCTTCCTCTCGGTGATTGCGACTTGCGAGAACCCTCCGTCTTCTTGTCTCAAAATCGTGAAAATATTTATCTCGGTGAGAGCTTAGGGTTGATTTTTTGTATTCATTCTCTAATATCTACTTCTATTTTTCTTTGATAAAGTGTATTTTTCCTCAGCGAGTCGGCGTTGGATCGATCACTCTCGGGTATTTTTGCTTCGGTGTTCGGTTGCTCGATATTCTTGCTTGGTTGTTTGTAAGGCTACCGAGTCGTCTTCTTCGAGAATTTTTTCTGTAATATTTCATATTTATCTTCAGGTTTGCCTCTTAGCTTAAATTTTCAGAAATTTGTTTAGGTTTATTTAATTTTTTTAAGTGAAACCTAGGTTTTGAAGTTTTTGGGAGTGAAATCTCACATATTGTCTTTTGATGTGAATTTTTTATGGATGAGACCTGATCCATAGTGACTGTAGATCTACTTTTTTTTTTGTGAGCACTGAGCTCTATTTAGGATCTTGGGAGTGAAATCCAGATACATCTATTTGGGATCTTGGGAGTGAAATTCAGGATCTTGGGAGTGAAATCGGGAGTGAAATTCAGATACATGACTGATGTTAATTATTTTGGCATTATGTTTTTCATTGGTATGTGATTGTGATTGAATGAAGGGGCAAGAATGGGCCATGTAAATTTGTTTGAAAGATAGTTTGATACATTTCGGTATCATGATGAACTTTGATTGTTAAGTTATCAGCTGTTAGGGTAATCCATAAGAAAGACCATGTAAATTTTAGGGTGTTTTTATGGTGTGTTTATCTGTTTCTAGAACTTATTGTGCTTCTCCACATATGAAGAGACTTCCATGAAAGTTATTTTGTTGTATTTTTATTAATACAAAACAAAACATTACAAATGCTTTGTTATTATAACAATGTTCCCACAAATGGCTTTTACTTCTAAATGATGCGGAAGTTAGTACAACGAATGAGCATGCATCATGACACCGCTTGAGTATATGCATTATTTTTTTCCTTTTTCTTTATTAAGTGCATCCAATCTTAACTACAACTTGTCATTGTAGGATATAACATTGTTTATGAGCGATATCTTATCTATCTTATGAGCATAGAAGCATTACTTTCAAACATAGTGGCCCGAATTTGCATTGGCTATGAAAAAATTTAGAGAAGCCTTATTGTTCTTTCTTCTGTTAGAGACTTCTTCATAAGATAACTTGTGTTAACCACATGACGTTTCAATTGTTCATATTAGACTTGCTATGTTGTTTTACATTGAAGGAACTTGGAGTGGTTTATATTGTGCAAATTTTAAATTGAGATTTATCATTTTATTGCAGCAAAAAAAGCTAAAGGCAATAGATGGATTTGAGGGTGCCTCTGAGTATGAGTTATGTTTTGATTGAATGAACTTTACAGTGAATGAACTTTACGGTGCAGAGGTTTTATGATGTTACATATGAAAGCAAACATATATAGGCAAACAAATAAAAGCAAACATATATAGTTATATTATTCATAGCAATATGCAGGAAGGGCGGAGCTATGGTGAGGAAGTTGTCTAGTTGAGCTAATTGGTTTGGGAGTATTTGTATTGGAATGGTCGATGTGGCGTATGAGTAGGGATGGTGGTTATGGTTGTAAAGTTTTTTGTTTTTTTGTTGCTGAAACACTTGCTGAAACACTTTCTTCTATTTTGGCTTCAAATGGGATTTTTTTTATACGAGCTGGTAGATTTGAAATTGTGACTTTTGTTGAATTATGAAAAAAGACATTGGTTTATGAAAAAGATTGGCATGCAATGATTGTAATGTTTTATAATGTTGTGGTTTCAAATGAGATTTTTTCTTTACAAGTTGGTGACAATAATTGCAATGCTTTATGATGCAGTTCATATAAAAGTTTATTTTTTTTATTCTCCAAAATTTCTATTGGCTGATAGGGGGATGAAGCAATTCATGGTACTTCTGTTTTCATATTATGCATAATTCATATGGATCCATGATACTATTTTTTTCATGTTAAGCATGTAATTCTATGACAGTTTTCCCTAAAGTTGATGATAGAGATTTTATTTAGCATTTTAAATTGCAGTTTTTATTTGGGATCTCATTAGAAGTCAAATGATAGTGTATGAAATGCTACAAGGTTCATTTGGAAGACATACACTTATGTTTTATTATCCTGCAAAATTTTTTTTGCCTGCACATCATTTGATATTATATTTTTTTGTATAGATATTTACAATGTCAAATGTTGACCATTCTCAGTCTGTATCAAATGACGAACAATTGACACTTGCAACACAAGAAGAAATTGATAGTTCTCAATTTATTGAATTGACTGTTGGGAGCATTAGTACTGAAATACAAGTTACGAAAGACAGGAAGAGAAAATCAACTGTGTGAGAGGATTTTATAGATGTTAAATCAAACTCTAAGGGGGTCGAAGTATCATATGTTCAATGTGTTTGCTGTGGGGTGAAAATACTTAAACCCAAGTCAGGTACAACCTCTCAACTTCTTAGGCATGTTAAGGAATGTGCTAAGATAAAAACAAAGAGTCAACAACAAGTTGACTTTTCAGACAAGAGACAAAATTTACTGAACTTCTTGCCTTCAGAAGTTCAGGGTGATTCAGAGATTCCTATTTTCTATGATCCTAAGAATTATGATCAACAAATCATAAGGGAGGCGATTGCGAAAATGATAATTGTACATGAGTATCCATTCATGATGGTTGAACAAAAATGTTGAATCCTAACTTTCAAAGTGTTTCAAGAAATACAATAAAAAATGATTGCATGAAATTTTATGAGTGTGAGAAAGAAAAGATTAAATATCGCCTTAAAAATGTTCGTAGGGTGTCATTAACTACAGACTGTTGGACCTCCAATCAGACTATCGGATATATGTGTTTGACTGCTCGTTATATTGATGAAACATAGAAGTTAAAGAAGATTATTATCAACTTTATTGAGTTATAACCTCCAAATACTGACACTTAAATTTGTGATGCTATTTGTGAGTGCTTGTTGGAGTGGAATCTTCTGGATAAAATATCTACAATTACTTTAGATAATGCGAGTAATAATGACATGGCTGCTAGTTCATTAAAATCGAACTTTCAATCACACGGAAAGTTGCACTTCCATGGTTTTTTTTCATGTTAGATGCTGCACACATATTATCAATATAATGGTCCAAGATGGGTTAAAGGAGGTTCATGAAATCATCCAAAATATCAGAGAGTCGGTGAAATATCTGAAAAAATCCCCTGCAACTTAAAGAATTCAGTGGTACATAAAGAATTTTGTGGTATATATGTAAGTGCATAAGAATGCGGGATGATGAATTAGATTTGTTTTTCAGGGAGATTTATCTCCAAGATTTGCTGTTAATGCTCTGCTAATGCTCTTTTCAAACTACTGTTTTGTTATATTTTGTTTAGCTCAATTTCTGCATTACCGTAAATTTGTCTTTACCTTTAAAGAATTAATTTCTGCGTTACCTTTGGGAATAGTTCAATTTCTGCATTACCGTAAAGTTGCCTTTGAGAATAGTTCAATTTCTGGAATACCTTTGAGAATTCATGCTTTTCAGGTTGAGCATTGTCCTGCTTCAAATTGTATTTGGGAATAGCTCAATTTCTGCATTACTTTCTTGTTCTGTAGAGCATTGTTTGACAATGCTCAGACTTTAGATTTCCATGTAAAAATCTGATTCTACTTCCTTTCTGTGCTCACGGATCTGCCTCACTTGTAGAAATATGCTTTTTCGGAAGTCTGATTTTGTAGTTTTTGTGGTATTGCAGTTCTTATGTATTTGTAGGGTGTTTGCAGAACTTTGCATCAACAATATTCGTAGTTCTATGGATTTTTGCTTTTACAGATTCAATTCAAGCTTAAGCAAGTTTTCTCAGCCACTTCTGCATTAGAGAGCTATATTGGTTTTTAGCTAGCTGGTCTTGTAGTTTAACCGTAAAGTTGTCATTAGAAATTTAACCATAAAGTTGCCTTTGCATCAGCAATATTTGTAGTTCTGTAGAGTTTTTGTGGTCTTGCAGTTTAACCTGCATTTGGTGTGCTAATAAAGCATGAATGCTTGTTGACTTGCTTGAGGATGTGGTAATGTGCAATGGTGGCAGTTTAAATTGAAAAACATGCTAACATGTTATAACCTGAAAAAGATGTGGTAATGTGCAATGTGCAATGGTAGCCATGCTTGTGCAATGGTGACAGTTTAACCTGCAATGGTGGCAGTTTAACCTGCATCTTGGCATGTTGGCTTGCTAGAATGTTAGTTTACTAGTTAATTATTTCTAAAATGTTAAGGATGTGGTAGAATAGACAAACATGCCACAAGCATGGCTAGGTTATCTACTTATCTATTGCTTATTTTTTATTTCATAGAATAACTGCTTTGATAATCTATTTGGGTGCAATATTAATGCTTTTAATTATGGTGCAGGAAATAGCTTATGCATATTGCAGTTGGGCAGGAAAGTATTAATGTTGGTTTTATTTGTGGTTTGTATTTGTTTCTGTTGTCTCTTAACTGAAACATTTATTTGCTTTAGATACTTGCCGAGCTGGAAACTTCAATTGCAGGCTTGATGAGGTTTTGAAAAGAAATTATAAAAGATGCTTCTCTTTACCCGTAAGGTCTAACATACTTGTATATGTATTGTGGTGCAATAAAGATAAGTCCTCATGTCAATTTTGCTAACAGTTCAAAGGAAAATGACATTCATAGCTAAACTTATAGTTCTGTTAACTGCTAAGGTTCATTTGATTGCTTTGATAATCTATTTGGGTGCAATATTAATGCCTTTAATTGTGGTGCAGAAAATAACTTATGTATATTGCAGTTTGACAGGGAAGTATTAATGTTAGTTTTATTTGATGGTTTGGATTTGTTTCTGTTGTCTCTTAATTGAAATATTTATTTGTTTTAGATACTTGTCGAGTTGGACACTTCAATTGCAGGCTTGATGAGGTTTTGGAAAGAAATTATAAAAGAGGCTTCTCTTTACCCGTAAGGCCGTAACATACTTGTATATGTATTATACATTTACATTTGCCGGAAGCTGAAGTCGATTTGTTCATTTTCTTACAGATAGAGCTTTTGGGCAAACATGGATTCATGTTTGAGCTCCATGAATTAATTTTGAGGATGCCATTTGAGCCTTCGATCCCAATGTGGAGTAGAATTTATTATAGTTGTAGTAATTACTAATTAGTAAACATGTGTATAGGAGATTGAGGGAAGTGAATGCAGACTTAATTTACAATTTGAAATTTGATTTCAAATTCACAGAGCTATGAGAATTGAGCTCTATTCACAGAGCTATGAGAATTGAACTGAATTTACAATTTGAACATTATCTTTTTATGTAAGATATTATTTGTTTGACTAATGATTAAGAGATATTTTTATTGAAGTTTTTTATTTATTGTTATTTCAATTTTTAAAAGTTAAATTGGTGGCATTTTTGATGTGGTGTGAGAATTAATATTTAATTTTTGGTCTATTTAACTATTCAAAAAATATAAAAAATTTAAAAATTTTCGAATGTTTCAAACAATTCGAACATTTTGAACATTTCAAACATATTCGAACGATTTGAACGATTCGACCTAATTTTGAACAAATCGAACTGAACACGAACAAACATTTTACGAACAATTTCGAACACGAGCCTATTTCAAACAAACTATATTTCAAACGAATCGAACACGAACATGAGCACTGTTCGTTCGTGTTCGGTTCATTTACACCCCATTTACACC
>NW_018164688.1:426159-432110 GCF_001263595.1 Phalaenopsis equestris
GGGTAGCTCAGCCTTAGAGAAAGGATAGAAGTAGCTCAGCCTTAGAGAAAGGATAGAAGTTAGCTTATGAGCAGCTTGTCCAACAACTCAAGTAATAAAAATATTTATAAAGTTATAACAATAACCCAACTAGAAACTCTAATCACTGAGAAGGAGGTGCAAGCAGAGAAGCCATTGGGTCGAGTACAACTAGGCGCAATATCTAAAAGATTACTTGGTGCCAAAATCCACCCTTATGATAGAAATAATAACCCAATAGTCTTAGCAAACTGCTTTCTAGTGGTATATTGAACTTCCTGATAATTCGGTATCGGTGCAACCAAAAAGAACATCATCATTGGGCTCATCATAAAGAAGCATAGAAGGGGTGAGCCAATGATGATGTACATTGCTTATTCGCACAACATTAGTATAATATATGGGTAACAATTGGAAAAATAGTATATTAATCAATTGTTGATGGCCAATATCACTCATGGCATGATTTAGTACTTTTGAATGACTTCAATCAACAAACATAAACTATTAAACTAAATAACAAAGTTTAACAAATTTAACTCATCAAATTCTAAGAGACTGTTTGGGATCACTTTATATTTTGTTTTTTCATTTTTCTATTTTTATTTCGTTTTATTTGTGTTTTGATTTGAATTAAAATAATTTTGATTAATTTAGCTATTTTTAAAAACACTCGAGTTCTTTTAAAATTAAATTAATTTGTTTTAAAAATAAAAAAGAAAAATATATAAAATTTTTATCAACCAAACATGTTATAAAAAATAAACAAAAATAAATAAATAAAAATATGAAACAAGAGTGATGCTAAACGAGGCTTAAATGTCATTCAGAAAAGTCCAAGCTAATCAAAGCTTCAGATGCCCAAGAGGGCCTGGTGCACAATGCCTTCACTAAGGGTGTAAACGAACCGAACACGAACGAATAATGCTCATGTTCGTGTTCGGTTCGTTTGAAATATATTTGTTTGAAATAGACTCGTGTTCGAAATTGTTCGTGAAAGGTCTGTTCGTGTTCGGTTCGATTTGTTCGAAATTAGTTCGAATTGTTCGAATCGTTCGAATATGTTTGAAATGTTCGAAATGTTCGAATTGTTCGAAACGTTCGAAAATTTTCAAATTTTTTATATTTTTTGTATTGTTAAATAGATAAAAAATTAAATATTAATTCTCATATCACATAAAAAATGCCACCATTTTAGCTTTTAAAAATTATTTAACTTTTAAAAATTGGAATAACTCTAAATAAAATATATAAGAATTATTAATTAATTCTCAAATTACCAAAAACAATAAATAAAAAACTTCAACAAAAACATATCTTCATCATTGGTCAAACAAATAGTATCTTACATAAAAAGATAATGTTCAAATTGTAAATTCAGTTCAATTCTCAGAGCTCTGTGAATTTGAAATCAAATTTCAAATTGTAAATTCAGCCTGCATTCACTTCTCTCAATCTTTTATACACATGTTTACTAATTACTACAACTATAATAAATTCTACTCCACATTGGGATGGAAGGCTCAATTGGCATCCTCTGGATTAATTCCTGGAGCTCAAGAGCTCAAACATGAATTCATGCTTGCCCAAAAGCTCTATCTGTAAGAAAAGGAACAAATCGACTTCAGCTTCAGGCAAATGTAAATGTGTAATACATATACAAGTATGTTACGACCTTACGGGTAAAGAGAAACCTTATTTATAATTTCTTTCCAAAACCTCATCAAGCCTGCAATTGAAGTACCCAACTCGGCAAGTATCTAAAGCAAATAAATATTCCAGTTAAGAGACAACAAAAACAAATTCAAACCATCAAATAAAACCAACATTAATACTTCCCTGCCAAACTGCAATATGCATAAGCTATTTCCTGCACCATAATTAAAGGCCTATTGCACCCAAATAGATTATCAAAACAGTCAAATGAACCTTAGCAGTTAACAGAACTGCAAGTTTAGCTATGAATATCATTTTTCTTTGAACTGTTAGCAGAATTGACATGAGGGCTTATCTTTATTGCACCACAATACATATACAAGTATGTTACGGCCTTACGGGTAAAGAGAAACATCTTTTATAATTTCTTTCCAAAATCTCATCAAGCCTGCAATTGAAGTTTCCAGCTCGGCAAGAAGTATCTAAAGCAAATAAATCTAAAGCAAATAAATATTTCAGTTAAGAGACAATATAAACAAATACAAACTATCAAATAAAACCAACATTAATACTTCCCTGCCCAACTGTAATATGCATAAGCTATTTCCTGCACTATAATTAAAGACATTAATATTGCACCAAAATAGTTTATCAAAACAGTTATTCTATGAAATAAAAAATAAGCAATAAATAGGTAGATAACCCAGCCATGCTTGTGGCATGTTTGTCTATTCTACCACATCCTTAACATTTTAGAAATAATTAACTAGTAAACTAACATTCTAGCAAGCCAACATGCCAAGATGCAAGTTAAACTGCCACCATTGCACAAGCATGACTTCCATGCACATTGCACATTGCACATTACCACATCCTTTTCAGTTTATAACATTCCAGCATGCTTTTCAGGTTAAACTGTCACCATTGCACATTACCACATCCTTAAGCAAGCCAACAAGCCTTCATGCTTTATTAACACACCAAATGCAGGTTAAACTGCAAGACCACAAAAACTCTGCAGAACTACAAATATTTCTGATGCAAAGACAACTTTAAGGTTAAATTTCTAATGGCAACTTTACGGTTAAAGTGCAAGACCAGCTGACTAAAAGCCAATATAGCTCTCTAATGCAGAAGTGACTGAGAAAACTTGCTTAAGCTTGAACCTGTTTACCCTGAACTCCACAGAACTACAAATATTGATGCAAAGTTCTGCAAACACCCTACAAATACATAAGAAATGCAAGACCACAAAAACTACAAAATCAGACTTCCGAAAAAGCATATTTCTACTAGTGAGACAGATTCGTGAGCGCAGAAAGGAAGTAGAATCAGATTTCTTAATGGAAATCTAAAGCCTGAGCATTGTCAAACAATGCTCTACAAAACAAGAAAGTAATGCAGAAATTGAGCTATTCCCAAATACAATTTGAAGCAGGACAATGCTCAACATGAAAAACATGAATTCCCAAAGGTATTCCAGAAATTGAACTATTCCCAAAGACAACTTTACGGTAATGCGGAAATTGAGCTATTCCCAAAGGTAATGCAGAAATTGATTCTTTAAAGGTAAAAACAACTTTACGGTAATGTAGAAATTGAGCTAAACAAAATATAACAAAACAGTAGTTTGAAAAGAGCATTAGCAGAGCATTAACAACAAATCTGGGAGATAAATCTCCTTGAAAAGCAAATCTGATTCATCATGTCGCATTCTTATGCACTTACATATATACCACAAAATTCTTTATGTACCACTGAATTCTTTAAGTTGCAAGGGATTTTTTTAGATATTTCGCCGACTCTCTGATATTTTGGATGATTTCATGAACCTCCTTTAGTCCATCTTGGACCATTATATTGATAATATGTGCGCAGAATCTGACATGCAAAAAAAACCATGAAAGTGCAACTTTTCGCGTGATTGAAAATTCGATTTTAATGAACTAGCAGCCACGTCATTATTATTCGCATTATCTAAAGTAATTGTAGATATTTTATCCAGAAGATTCCACTCCAACAAGCACTCACAAATAACATCACAAATGTAAGTGTCAGTATGTGAATGTTCTAACTCAATAAAGTTGATAATAATATTCTTTAACTTCCATGTTTCATCAATATAATGAACAGTCAAACACATATATCCGATAGTCTGATTGGAGGTCCAACAATCTGTAGTTAATGACACCCTACGAGCATCTTTAAGGAGAGATTTAATCTTTTCTTTCTTGCATTCATAAACTTTTATGCAATCATTTTTTATCGTGTTTCTTGAAACACTTTGAAAGTTAGAATTCAACATTTTTAACAATATGTTGAACCAAATATGTTCAACTATCATGAATGGATACTCATGCACAATTATCATTTTCGCAATCACCTCTCTTATGATTTGTTGATCATAATTCTTGGGATCATCGAAAATAGGAATATCTGAATCACTCTGAACTTTTGAAGGCAAGAAGTTCAGTAACTTTTGTCTCTTGCATGAGAAGTCAACTTGTTGTTGACTCTTGGCTTTTATCTTAGCACATTCCTTAACATGTCTAAGAAGTTGAGAGGTTGTACCTGACTTGGGTTTAAGTATTTTCACCCCACAGCAAACGCATTGAACATATGATACTTCGACCCCCTTAGAGTTTGATTTAACATCTATAAAATACTCCCACACAGTTGATTTTCTCTTCCTGTCTTTCGTAACTTGTATTTCAGTACTAGTGCTCCCAACAGTCAGTTCAATAGGTTAAGAACTATCAATTTCTTCTTGTGTTGCAAGTGGCAATTGTTCGTCATTTGATACAGACTGACAATGTTCAACATTTGACATTGTAAATATCTATACAAAAAAATATAATATTAAATAATGTGTAGGCAAAAAAAATTTTGCAGGATAATAAAACATAAGTGTATGTCTTCCAAATGAACCCTGTAAGCATTTCATACACTATCATTTGACTTCTAATGAGATCCCAAATAGAAACTGCAATTTAAAATGCTAAATGAAATCTCTATCATCAATTTTTAGGAAAACTGTCATAGATTTACATGCTTAACATGAAAAAAGTAGTACAATGGATCCATATGCATAATATGGAAAGAGAAGTACCATGAATTGCTTCATCCCCCTATCAGCCAATAAAAGTTTTGGAGAATAAAAAAAATAAACCTTTATATGAACTGCATCATAAAGCATTGCAATTATTGCCACCAACTTGTAAAGAAAAAATCTCATTTGAAACCACAATATTATAAAACATTGCAATCATTGCATGCCAATCTTTTTCATAAACCATTGCCTTTTTTCATAATTCAACGAAAGTCACCATTTGAAACCTACCAGCTCATATAAAAAAAAATCTCATTTGAAGTCAAGATAGAAGAAAGTGTTTCAACAACAAAAAACTTTACAACCATAACCACCACCCCTACTCATACGCCACATCGACCATTCCAATGCAAATACTCTCAAACCAATTAACTCAACTCAAACAGATCCCATGGTCACATTTAAGACAGAAAAGGGATAAAGAAATCTTGTAAATCTATTAAATAGCAACTAAGAAATCCAGGGACTCACTAACTCATTATTCTATGTTTTAGTTCTTATTAAACAATAAACCTTAAGACTAAAAAAACTCTGAATTACTTCCATTCAGGCATTAATATTCCTCCAAATGCTTCTAAAAAAGATTTGAAAACAGGAAATACAAGAGCATTGCGTTGATATTTGTGCACATAAAAGAAAATACAACAATATAATATGCAATAAAATCATTTTGATTGTCTAGCTTGAAACACAGTACATATTGGTGAGTGAAAACAACCTTATTCTGATTCTACCTCTTCCAGTATAAAGAATATGAAATCTTTTCGTTTTCACAGAGTCAATACGCTGAAGTCTGTGGAAGATATTTTGGAAGCTGCGGCTTAGGATATATCTTGAAATATTAAGAATATTTATGCCAAAAAATATGACAAGGAACAAAACGAAATAATATTTTCAAATTTCATATTCTGTCAATATCCCAACTGAGATCCAATCCACACCTCTTTATAAAGTATGGTTGTAACATCCAATTCCACCAACACTCTAGCAACTGACGGCTTAGTGAAACTAGTTGCTGCAACATCAACCGTTATCGATTTTCTAAAAAGAAACAGAAAAACACACCATAAAAACACCCTAAAATTTACATGGCCTTTCTTATGGATTACCCTAACAGCTGATAACAATCAAAGTTCATCATGATACCGAAATGAATCAAACTATCTTA
>NW_018164688.1:432171-441897 GCF_001263595.1 Phalaenopsis equestris
ACCAATGAAAAACATAATGCCAAAATAATTAACATCAGTCATGTATTTGGATTTCACTCCCAAGATCCCAAATAGATGTATCTGGATTTCACTCCCAAGATCCCAAATAGAGCTCAGTGCTCACAAAAAAAAGTAGATTTACAATCAGTATGGAGATAAACATATCTGGATTTCACTTCCAAAAACTTCAAATCCTAGGTTTCACTTTAAAAAATTAAATAAACCTAAACAAATTTCTGAAAATTTAAGCTAAGAGACAAACCTGAAGATAAATATGAAATATTATAGAAAAAATTCTCGAAGAAGACGACTCGGTAGCCTTACAAGCAACCAAGCAAGAATATCGGGCAACCGAACACCGAAGCAAGAATACCCGAGAGTGGTCGATCCAACGCCGACTCGCTGAGGAAAAATACACTTTATCAAAGAAAAATAGAAGTAGAGATTAGAGAATGAACCCAAAAAATCAACCCTAAGCTCTCACCGAGATAAAGGTTTTCGCGATTTTGAGACAAGAAGACGGAGGGTTCTCAGCGAGAGAAGCTTTCGCGATTTTGATAGGAGGGTTCTCTCAAGTCGCAATCACCGAGAGGAAGCTTTTCACGAACTTGAGAGAAGAAGGAGCAGCCGAAAGTAAGCTTTCGAGAGAGGAGAAAGAGCGGCGTGAGAGGAAAAGGGCGAGCACGTTCGAGACTCGATTAGGGTTTCCGCGGTTATAACTTATAAGAATTTTTATTCGTTCGATTGTTTGTATATATTAATATATATAAATAATATATATAATATATTATATTAATTATATACATTATATTTTTTTATATTATATAAATATATAATATCTATATCACTAGTATAATATATAAATATATTATTATTAATAATTTATTGTACATTATAATTAAAGTATGATAAATTTTTTATATATATTTATATTAATTTTTTTTATATTTCGAACAATAACGATTCGAACACGAACGAACGTATCACTGTTCATGTTTGGTTCGTTTAACAAACCGAACGAAAAAAATTGTTCGTGTTTGTCTTGTTTGCTTATCGAACGAATCGAACACGATTACTTTGACGAATCGAACACGAACTGTTCGCGAAAAACGAGCTTTTTTGCAACAACGAGCTTTTTTGACGGCCCTACCCATTACTTTAGACATTTTCGACCCATTAATTATCGGCTGGTGCAACTTGGTAGAATTTAGAAGTACGGTACCACTCGCATTTTCTCTCTGAAGAAAAACAGAATATGTGAATAAGAACTTTCTTATGCATCATTTTTTCGGAATTCGATTTTGCCTGAACTTTAATATGGACTGCCAAATTGCTACCTGTGATTACTTCAATTTTTTTTCTCTGTATATTGATCTGTCTTTCATAATTTATAAAAGCCATACTGCAATTATTTTGCCTAAAAGACTATCTTTGCTCATGTTTGTGCTGTGGAACTGCATGACCTGCATTTGTTATTAAATGTTTCTATAATCTACTTCAACTTTTTTTTTTCTTTTATGCAAAGCACAGAGGAGTATCTCTACTTGTGGAAGCTGCAAATATGGGCGATGCAGATGCACAATATGAGCTTGGTTGTCGTCTTCGGGTTGATGTAAGGCTCTTCATCAATTATAAATCAAGCATTTGATGTAAATCTAATAGTCATTATTTATTGGAGACACAATCACGCGCATTTGGTCTTATTTTAATTGTTTGTATCTCTTAATTATTTTAGTTTGTGTGCATATAAACAATTATATTAGTGATCCTATTGAGAATGAGATGTGTTCTCTGCTATTTGGATTATCTCGTAGGATTTGATTTACTATTGTAAGTTGTTTTAATTCAATGTTTCTTGTATTCCTAATAGAATACATGTTTTAAATATCTACTTCGCTACAATGGTTGATTTGTTTATTTACTTATTCGTTGTTGGAGGAGCATGTTGAAGATGCTTTCTCTTTGGCAATTTGGCTTTATAGCTATCAGTTGAACCTTCCAACTTTGTTGAAACTTATTCCAGTAACCTGGTTGTGTTTTAAATCTGATTTTGTTGAATTGAAATTTTTAGTATTAGGCCGAATGTTGGAGGATTCAGAGAAGTTATATGTTGAGCCTCTTTCAGTTATAAATAGGACCCATGTGACATGTAAAAAAATGATGGATGACTGAATAAAATTTTTGTTTCCTCTCAGTTCTCGTGTGTTGTCGGACACGAACTCTTTGAATTTTTTGCGAGTCTTAATGATAATTTTTTAGGGATGATTTTTGTTGTACTGTGTTCTCTTGATCTTCCAATGAATAACTTCTATCATTGTATTTGTTTTATCTATTAAACAGCTTAGTTTGTGGGTGACATTGAAAACTAGTCAAGTTCAATATATGCTAATTTATATTTTATCGTGAATCTTAAATGCGGCAGAATTTTATTTTTAATCTTAGATTTGTTATGGAATTTAAGATTATAATGACTTCGACATTATCATTTGAAAAGAATATAGTATGTGTATGTGTATTTAAATTTTACAATTGAAAATATAAAATTAGAAGTTTGAAAATTGCTAATTGTTTTTTAGGTGATTTATATCCTTGTTCTTTCTTCTAAAATGTTGATATATTGATTTGTGTGTGTTTGTTTGAGCTCTTGTTACATTCGGTATATAAATCTTAGTCACCACATAATTCTATACTTCTAAGAAATGTTGTGGAATTCGTTATTTTGCTGATAAACTGGTGAAACCCCAAATACTGAGAACTCCTGCACATTTTATGCTTTAGCTGCATGCTTGCTTGTGTAAATTTGCCTTGTGAGATGATGGGAAAGGCAATGAAACTTCTCAGCCTTGGAATTCGTATATGCACCTGTGGATCCTTACTAAATAGAATTTAATTTACTGTTTCTTGGATTCTTTTTTATTGTATGAACTCTTGTTTTATGCAATCTAAAACTGTTTTCTTGCATTTACAGAATAAGTATGTTAAGTCAGATCAGCAGGCTTTCTATTATATAGAGGAAGCAGTTGAGCAGGTAAACACTGGCTGCTTGTGTGAGGTTTTGTTTCTTTGTCTAAATTCTGTTGCATCTAAATAAGCTCACTTGATATTGCATTTTGTTCAAGCTTCATCCAGGGGCTTTATATCTTCTTGGTGCTGTTTATTTGACTGGAGATTGTGTCAAGAGAGATGTTGCTTCGGCAATGTGGTGCTTCCACAGAGCATCTGAGAAGGTATTCAATATTAGGGGCATTTACATACATACCATCCAATTCTTATGAATTTACTTATCTAACATCTAAATTTTATTTTTTACATTTATACAACCAAATCTTTCATATCACATTAAAAATACCATCATTTTAACTTTTAAAAAGTGAAATACTGTAATAACCGGAAAATTTTTTTTAAAAAAACAAAAACTAAAAGAAATTTAATAGGTTAGTGTCGATTCGGAGGGATTAACTATTTAGACATTTTTGTTTTAAGGAGAACAAGTGCTCATTTGAAGCAAATAAACAAATTGGACGAGAGAACGAGAGTAGAAACCACAGGAGAAGAAGAAAGAGCGGAAAGAGCAGTCAAGTGTTTCTCTTATTGAATGTTTGGCGTAGGGCAACAAGACTCAAGAATGGGAAGAAGAAAAAGAGAAAGAATGAGAGGTTGAGTTGAGGTACTTCGCTTGTGATTAGCAGCGGAACGTCTTTACAATGTCGAAAGGCTTCGATTTCCCAGGAGAGAGAAGCCTAGCGTGATCAAAGAAGATGAAAGACGCAATTGAGCGGCTTGCGGCTTTGGCGTGAAGGTGAAAGAGAGGGATGTCGCGTGTTAGCTTTGTGCAAGAGGAGGCGTCATCGAGCAGGTGAGGGTGATGAAATATTAGGGCAGTGAAGATCTTCCATGTTCGATAGAAAAAAAAGGAAGGAGAAGGAAAACATGTGGGTGGCACCGTTGACTTATGAGTTATGTGCAAAGGAAGGAGGCAAGTCGATCTGAGTTCTAGCATGTGGGAGAAAGGGAAGCCAAATTTGAGCATACTCTGTGTGTGGATGAAGAAAGAGGAGACTTCTGTGTGCAAACATTGAGGAGTTGAACAACAAGGAAAGGTTAAGGTGAGTTATAATTTAACATGTTACGTATGAATTTAATGTATATGTTTAATTATTAAAATATTAATAGTAGGTTTAATTAAATCAGAATTTTGATAATATAATTGGGAGAGGTGATGGAGGAAGTAGCAACCAAATAAATTTAATTGTGGTAAGTTCTACTTATATTTCTTTTAATTTAAAAGATAAGTTAATACCTGAAGTAATGTATAATTGGAAAATACTTTAGAAGTTTGAATAAGAGAATTAATGAAGTTGATAAAATATTATGTTGTGCTTTTTTAGACATTGAATAGAGGGCATCAAGGATTAAGTGGATATAAGAATCATCAAAATGGTAATGTAAGTAATTGTATTTCTAAATTTAATTAATTTTTATTTCTAAATTATGCTTGATTTCATTTATGTTTTCTTCTATTGAGATTTAGATTCTAACAGATTCTTCATATTGTTAGTTTTGAAAAATATGCATGTTAAATAGTTGCATTATAGTTTTCCTAAAAAGTGGTTAGCTAACTACATGATATGTAGATTCTAGTATAGGTGTATATATTAATTTTTTGTATGAATTATAGATTAGTGTGATTGTAATTATTTGTCAATAGATAGAAGTAAAGTGTTTCCTCATAAGCTAACTATTCATCAATAGATAGAAGTAAAATGTTTCATAAAAAATAATATATGACATGATGAATAAAGTAGTGTATATATGAATGTCTGTATGTGCATGCTAAGTGGAGTTCTCTCTGTTATGGTGCAGCCAAGAACATTAGTGTACCCATGCGCGTAGAAGTTATCTTATTACCCTAAACAACTATGATGTTTAGATCGCTGACTAATGTACCGACGAGAAAATATCTGAGGCGAGTATATACATTTCCCTTTAAGACAACCATATGAATTAGATTACAAACTATTGTACCAACAAGATAATATCGTCAGGTGTGTATTAGGTTATTTTTTTATGATGCTTCTAAGATAGATATGAATGTTAATACTTAATAGCATGAAGTAAAAGGAAACTTAATGATTAAAACTTCAAGAGTAAAGTTAAAGTTAATGCATATCAAAGTTTATGTTTTTTTTCATTAAGTAAATGTCATGGGCACATACATTAAATCATTATAAGATCTTCTATATTGAAATATGAAAGACCGGCATATATATTATTTTATTTTTTCTTGGGTTTCTATAGTTTAGATGTGAGATTGCTATACTGGGTTATCCGTAAATAATTCATTATATCATTTTAATATTTTTTTCAGGTTTTAAGCTTTTAAATAAAATGATTACTAGATGTGCTAATATGTATAGAAGGCGAGCTCAACAACCAAAAATGTAAAATTTTTACTTATTATTTAAATTGATTTTTTTATTGACTCTTTCAATTAATATTAAATTGTTAGTGATAGCAATAAAATAATAGAAAATTTAATTTCATTGTTCGACTGTTTATTCCCGCCTTGGTTAATTCCAAGCCCCGGGCCGGGTCATGACAAATATTTCTTTTCATGCATAGATAATGTGGTTTGTATGTAAAAGTTAAAGTTTAGGTGTTAGATCTGTAAATCAACAGGAATTGAGTGGTAGGTATGTAAATCTTTCTTTTTATTATTCTATCACTAACCCAAACCATGTAGTTTGTTAGTTTGATAATGGAGAATGCAGCATTGTCTCGTATTCTATCACTCACCCAAACCACTATTTCATTCTACTGATGAAACACTTTACTTCTATATAACTCATGTAGGAAATGAGAAGATATTTTAGAGTGCTTGTATTTGGAATTATCCTTCAATATCTAATCAATTTTTTTTAACCTGATATTTCTTTTATAATTCTAAGAAGATTTCAAGGCTATTCCACCAGGTGGCAGAATGTAATCAGGTTTTGAAGGGATTAAAATATATATTAAAGTATAAAACCTAGCATTGCTTTGTTTAGAGATGCTACATCTTGTAATATCTTTGAAGGAAGAAAGACTTTTGAGAGGGAGAGGGGGAGGGAGGCCGGGAGATTAATGACTAGGAGAGAGGAAAAAGCTGATCACTTTGTGAATTAATTTTGTTAGATTTTTTTAAAAACTATCCAAAGAGCCTTCTATTTATAGGCCTTTTGTCTTGATTCGGTCTGAGCTCTTAGATTTTTTAAGTTAGGAACAAACAGTCAAACGATGAAATTAAATTTAATAATTATCTCTAAATTACTAGTAGTATAAAATTTAAAATAATCTCTAAAAATTTATCTAAATTCAAAAACAATCAAAAAGCCAAAAAACTACAAAATATACAACAAAAATTAAAATTGAACACTTTTGTTTGGAAATGTTCTGTCTATGATACACGTTCTCTCCTTTCACTCATTTTATTCTAACTTATTAAAACATTAAGATAATGAATTTTCAAAAAAGAATTAGTGGAATAATTATAATTCTAAATTCTGGTATTTAGAAAAGGAAACATTATTTATGTTAATCATTAATTTATATTTTTAAAGAATCATATCATGTACTAAACATATGTACGTCGTAATAATATGAGATGGTATGGTCTGATGGTTATCTTTTTCACTTAATCTTCTAATGGACATTTCTCACTCATATTTCTTTTGCATCCTTATACTATTTTTTTTATTAAATTTATATATATTTATTAGTAATTTACCTTATTGTTATATTTTTCATTCACTCAAACATGTAAATTTTATTCAATTAATTTTTATCTTTTGTTTAAATAATTATTCTAAACTGTTAATATAGATTACTAATAAATATTCAATTTATTAATTTCAAATTCACTCATAACTTAACATTAAATTTAATTTACAAATATATTATCATAAATGTATTTATTAGTGTTTTATTTTAGTTTCATTTCATAATTATGATACTTTCTAATATTATCACTCACTTAATATCAATTTGCCTTTCAATTTATTTTCTAAATTTTTTATATATTTGCATATGTATCATATTTTATTAATAAAAAATTATAATTTTTTATTCATTAACTAAACTTTTTGTTTTCTTCTTATCTTCCAAAAATATCTAGCATTCATAAATAAGGCATTAGGTTGTCTTCATTTTATTTTTATTTAAGAATAATGAAAGCTAGATAAATGCAATTCATAAATTATCAAATCAATACACTACTTTAAATCTCACATCTAATTTTTGGTTGGTGCTCAAGTGAATGTGGATCTCTTCTTTATCTCCCGGATATCCCAAACTAATGTCTTTAAACATTATATATATCTTAAATATTATCTAAATCTAAAATTTATAATTTATAAAATCTAAGTAAATATTTACCTATCATTGTTTCATGCTCGTCCGCGCTTAATCGAACACAGCTTCATGTTCAGTCTCACACGTTAAACCTTCCGCTCTAACCCCTTGCAAGTGAGACCATGCACGCTAACTCTCTTGCAAGGCTCATCTCACACTTGATAGCCATTCATAATGTACTTGTTTTGGCTAGCTCATACTCCGCCCTTGTTAGCATTCGGAGCAAGTCTGCATCATTCCCCTTCTCATGGTACTTCCCTAAGCTCACAAGCTTCTCTCCCCTCCTCTCACACGCATTCCTTGTTTTCGCTCACACTCTCTGCTATACACTCCAGCAACCTCTCTGTCTTCATCTCCTCTTTGACTCCTTGCCTTCTTTGTATCTCTCTTTGATTCAATTTCGTCTCCCGCTTTCTCCGTCCCTCCTCTTAATAATACTAAACCAATGCTAGACGTTTTGAGATTTACAAACATTACACAAAGGCACATCATCTAGATGTCAAACTGAAATGCCGCATAATGTCAAATCATAAACTATCTCACATTGCTAGAAAGAACTTCACCATGAAGCTCTATCTGACTAATTTTGCACTGCATGATTGTTTTCCTTTAACCTTAACTCTGAATTCATTTGCATTTTGCATTTCAGTGCTCCTGTTCTTTCTTTTTGAGTACCTGTATGTGCAGGGCCATGCTGGAGCTGCAATTGCTTATGGCTCGCTCCTTCTAAAAGGTAACTAACACCTCATTGCTTCTGAGCTAATCTCTTACTGCCCAGTTTAATATTTTTGATGTGAAACATACCATATTACCTGCTCTGGAGTTCAGTTCACATCACTTACATAGGTTTGGTTTGATAAGTGGCTTGTGAGCTGAGCTCGATTTGCTAACTAGCGAAGCTCAAGGCAGTCTTGACTCGACTAGTTGGGTTGTGAACTAGCTCGTTTAGAAAATAATTAATAAAAAATATACTCAAAATATATTCAAATTCAAGTTTTTACCTTTAAATTATTAACAAATTTTAAAAAATAAAATTTATATTTTATATCGTGTGATTTTTTATTAATTATCTCCTAAATGCTCTTTCTATTTTGTATTGGGGCATTTACATACATAACACCCAATTCTTATGTTTTTATGCATTGAACACCTAAACTTTTCATTTTATATTTATATCATCGAAAATTTTCATATCACATCAACAATACCACTATTTTTAACTTCTAAAATATGATATGCAACTATTCATGTATAGGCGAGGTGGTTTATATGTAAAAAAGGAAGTTTAGTTGTTAGATATGTAAGTACATAAGAATTAAGTGGTATGTATGTAATCTTTATCATTTTATTATAGCACTAACTTGAGTTAATATATTTTTTTCTCTTTCGTAGTAAATAAGTCAGCTGGCTTGCACTCGTAGAGCTTGTGCTCAAACTTAATTAATTAATCAAGTTTAAGTCGAGGGTGACTTGAGCTTGACTCGATTGATTTACCCATTCAAATTCGATTAATTAATCAAGCTTAACCTCAAGCCAAGGGTGACTCAAGCTTGACTTGACTCATTTACACGGATGAATTACTTCGTGATGACTCTAAATTGATGATGAAGCAAATAAGTTTTGTGTCAAATTGGTGCAAGGTCAGCTCGGATGTGTTGTGCACTAGTTGGAAACAAAGTAAATAATTTCAAAGAACCGGGTTTGAGTGTCAGCTAAAAATAAATAAATAAATAATTAATTATTAGTGTTAGGTTAGTATTGGGGTATTTACATACATACCACCCAAATCTTATGTATTTACATTTCTAACACCAATATTTTGACTTTCACATTAACGCCACCCAAATCTTTCATATTCTATCAAAAATATTATTATTTTAACATTTAAGAATTGAAATACATCTTTTTCATGTATAGTTAAGTTGATATGTATGTAAAAGTTAAAGTTTATTCTTCTAACTCTCAGGATATGAAGTTCCAGAGGTTGTAAAGAGGTTTAACGTGAGGAGCCCTTCGACCGGTGGAGCGAAGAAGAAGAAGGATGTGAAGTGGCAGAACGAAGATGCAATAGAGATGGCGAAAGAGCAGTTTCGAATCGCCGCGGAAGCTGGATGTGATCTCGGTCTGCATTGGTTGAATAGGCTTTCAGATTCTGAAAAGCAGGATTTACAGTCTTTGAACCAATGAATTACTTGTTATTTCTTCTTCAATCAACAGTCATGTTCCTGCTGCTTTAACTTAGTAGGAGCTTCTGTTCTTTTTATGGTTCAGAGATAAGAGAGTAAGTTCTGGAATGGATAGCTACACTCGCTTGTAGCAGAATTATTGAGCTTAACT
>NW_018164688.1:442052-453558 GCF_001263595.1 Phalaenopsis equestris
CCTGGCTCATTGGTGCGGCCTCTGGCGTAATTCCCTCGGGTCGGGGGTTCGAATCCCGTGGTGCAAGCAAACCAGGGTTTTCAACCCTTTGGGGGAATCGATATTTGGTGCCCACTGGACCAAATAACAATTTTACCTTTTAAAAAAAAATGTAAAAGCTGAGGTTTAGCTGTTAGATATGTAAATAAATACAAAGGAGTGGTATGCATGTAAATCGTCCTTAATCTTATTTATGCATTTGTGTATTTATGTTTTTTTTATTTTTATTTTTTGACTATGCAGGTCATTGTGGAGTCAAGTGGTGGTAACAAAGCGTGGTTGTGTTAATGTTTGCTTAAACAGAGCTTAGTATTATTCATGAGAGACTAATGCTACCTAAGTCCAAACTCTTGTCCAAATTTATATTAAATGCAGACAAAATTATCACAAATGCTTGATTTTGATTTTCACGCCTGAAAGTAAATAAGGTAAATAAAGTTGTAATTTTCACTGATAATAGCAACTTTGAACAAAATTCTGGCACATGATCAAAATTGTTAGCTGTGATGCATTGATGATGGAGCTTTTTACGTAGAAATCTGAAGTATGTGATTATAAAGAACAGGCCTCAGTGAATTCTACTGAAAAATATAACATATTGCAGCACTTTTTAATAGAGGCTCTCTCAATCCCATTCTCTACATTTGGTGTCGTTGAATCACGATCGTCGGCTTTTTCCTCTTGGATCGACGAAGCGGTCGCCGGAAAACTGCAGACGATCGGAACCCTAGAGACGGCATTGCAAGTTCATTTCCTGATGTTCATGAGAGCGGTGTTGTCGTTGAGTATAGCGGAGTACATAGTAGAGGTGGTGTTTGGAGATGTGCCTAGTCATCCTTACGGAAAAATATTACCTTCGGACTTCATATGAAAAGTTGCATGCAGAGTTCAATGAAAAGAAGCCAACGCGGCAGGTGGGTCCCATTGCCCAAAAAATTAAATAAACACTTATATAGTGTGACCCGGCCCGAATCTAGCCCACCGAAACGTCGATCACAGTTTACAGTTTTCGGTGGTTCGAGCATTCTTCGTCGCTTCTTCTTCGGCGGTTTCCCTTTCTCTTCGACAAAAATAGTTAGGGTTTCTTGGACGGTTTCGCTTCTTTTCGGTGCAAGACCTAGTGGTTATAAATTAGAGCATTGCGTTGTTCGACAACCCCATCATTCAAAGCTTTGGTTTTCTATTCCTCTTGCTAGCATGATTCAAAGCTTTGGTTTTTGTTTCCTCTAGCAAACACATAACAATGGAAGGTCGCAAGGGAACTGAAGAAGCTAGCAGTCTGTCAAAGTCTTTGAGGTAATATGCTACATTGTTATTTATAGATAAAAAGATGATTTGTTTCATTATGTCATGGTTGTGTTGTGGTCTGTTATTTTCGTGTTATAATTGTGTTATGGTTGTTTGTTGTGTTATAGCTGTGTGATAGGTGTGTTATAGTTGTGTTATTGTTGTGTTATGATTGTATTATTGTTGTATTATAATGTTATAGTTGTGTTATAGTGGCATTATTGTGTTATATTTGTTGTGTTATTGTTGTGTTATGATGTGTTATGTTGTATTATAATTGTGTTATCGAAGCTTTATGGTTGTGTTATGGTAGTGTTATAGTTGTGTTATTGTGTATTATTGCGGTGTTACTTGTGTTATTACCCTACTAACACCTCAATAGCACAAATCCCACATCTATAACAAGCAATAATACAATCATAACACACCCATAACACAATTATACAACATAACAAAACAAGAAAATAACTATAACACAACTATAAAACAATAATAATATAGTATAAATATAATCATAACACAACAATAACACATTAAGAATATAATATTAACACCACCATAACACATCCACAACACAATTTTTACACAACCATAATACATCAATAATACTACTTTAACGCAATTTGAAGAATGATGTTTATAAAATAATACCCCTTTTGCATTATTGATGTTGTATGTTAATGAACACAAGGACTTTCAATTGTAGATGTCGTCCTTCTACAGAGAGGGTGCAATTGATAATGTTAAACACAACGTCTCCGAGGAGACCATGAACTTATTAAGAGAAATACATGTGATTCAATTTTTTTGATAAATCTATTTATCCCCAATATAATGTACTTACCCTACATATATTAGGATTTTAGAATCATAAGAAGAGAGTGTTTGTAATGGGTGAGAAAGTGGTTAAACTCCACCCTAACCATGTTGCGCTATTGTTAGGCATGCCCAACAGAGGAGAAGCAGTTAGTTGGAGGAAAACTCCTTCGTCTCGTGTAGATGTTGAGAGCAATAAAGGAACACTTGACAAAGTTTTCAGGAGAGCCTTTCACTCCTTTTCAACAATTATTTTCTAAGTTTTTATTAACAAATTTATTTTTCCCTCGAACAATTTTGGTGTGCCTGTAGGGCTTTATTCATTTTGGGAGAATGTACAATCCTCCTTTTTTAAGTGGTCTGCTGTCATTTGTGATTTTATTATTGATCAATTGAACATTGTCGCGATAAAAAAAAAGGCGGAATCAACCACTTGGGTACATCAACATATTTATTTTTCTTTGAGCTGTAAGTTAATATTGTAAACATTAAAAAACAATTATTTTGAGCTGATGTTTTTATTTTTATACTTCTGACAAATATATTTGTGATATGTCTAATCCACAACTTTTATTTTTTGAGCGCACATCTCTCTTTCATAATTTATATAGTTAATATTACTTACTGTAAATTTTATATATTAGTATTTTTTTAATATAACTATAATTATATTTGTATTGTTAAAATATATTACCAATAACTATATAGTTACTAAATATATTATAATATTTTAATAATTATACTATAACAATTTATATAATAATATAATAAAAGTTATTTAATATAATTATAAATATTTATTATATATTAATTATAATATTAATATAATAGTAATATTACTTATTAACATCACAACAATATTTATATTATACTATTAAACAATATTTATATTATACTAGTTTATATAGAAGGAAAATGCCCATAACATTAACATAACACGATGGGATACATTCAAATTGTCCCATAACACAGCAACAATGCATATACCACAGAATAACATGTTGATTTTAAAAATAACTCGATTTAATCCACTGAATAACACATCAATTTTTAAAATAATGTGGTTTATAACACTTCAAGTTTTAAAATAACCCATATTAAATCATGACATAACATGGGGGGAAATTCCTCTAAACTGTGGTATAACATGGGGTAATATTCCACTGACAGTGTGTTATAACACATGGAAAGATTCTTATAATGTAGCGATATAACACGTGGGGAATATTTCCCTGATGACGTGATATAACACATGGAAGTTTCCCATAATGCAGAGATATAACATGCGGGGAATATTCCTCTTAAAGTGTGTTATAACACAGAGAAGATTCCCGTAACGTGGGATATAATGCATGGGGAATATTCCCTTGTTTCTGCGGTATAACAAGCAAATATTCTCATAATTTGTTATTCACGTCATGTTGTTATGTTATTGTGGTATATTAAGATGATATTGAGGTGAATTGAGGTGTTCCTGAGTTTTTATTATTGCCATATTCATGTGTTACAAAAAAATGGTATTGAGGATAGTTTGGTGTTATTGTTGTCTTATTATGGTATATTGAGGAGGTATTGAGGTGAATTGAGGTGTTCTAGAGTTTTTATTATTGTCTTATTCATGTGTTACTAAAAAAGATGTGATATTGACGATAGTTCAGTGTTATACTTGTGTTATTTTGATGTTATTGTGCTATATTGAGGTGGTATTAATGTGAATTGAGGTGTTTCTCAAATAGAGGTGGTATTGAGGTTATTGATGTTGTGGTATTATGTTTTTATATTATTTCAGTGTAATTATGGTGTCATTTCATATGTTTATCAATCATTGAATACATGCATCAATCAATCATTGAATCAAATGAATCACCCAATTATTTAATAAAATGATTATATTAATTAACCATAAAGTTAATGAATCATATGAACATGTCAGGACTGTGAATGAATCACAATAACTCATTAATATTACAAATATAACTCACTTATTGAATCCATAAATTGTCCGGTATATCTTTCTGTTGGTTGAGATGCATTGTATTCCTGCCATAATGGAGACATTAGAAGCAATTTTTTTTGGGAAAAGACTATGATTAAAAAAAATAGATGCTAATACAACTAAATTTTCTGTTATATGCTACTGGATTTTAGTTATATACCTGGTTGAGATAATCTGACATTTCAACTAGATTTGCCTTGCGCAAGGACTATCGGGTTCTCGGCTTGTTTATGCGTCTTGATTTTTTCATACATGCAGTGGTGTAGGTTAGAGAAAGACAATAATGCATAGATTAAAACTGCTTAGCTTGTTGAAATATATATTTTTTGGTCTCTTATTTTTTCTCCCAATTCCCCTCATCTTTGCTGTGAACTCTTTTCGGCCCCATCTTTATTTAGTCTTTCAAATTAAATTGAGTATTTGACATTTTTCTCTTCTTTGTTTTTTTCTTTACTTGAGCTGGTTTTTCAATTAATGCACCATCAAGATCTCCAGAGAGATATTTAAATGTTTCCCAATGAATCTGTTCAATTGTTTCATTTCCTTGTGTTTTATTAATGAGTTGGTATGCAAACTTATGAGCATGTGAGCGAAATAGTATGACACTTGCAGAACCGATACTCTTTTGGGATTCTTTCATATGTTTGTAATCAAAGCTGTTATACATGTCCCTTTTATCGTGAACAAACCATCACATTAATAAATATTTGTCGGGATTCAGCTTTATTTTAGCCACATTATGCACATACAGAGAGTGAGAACCGACATCATTTCAAACTTTTTGCAACTGCAAGTGACCTCAGAATTGACTTTGACAAGTTTCACAATCCAATGCTTATTTGTCCCTTAATTATCCAAATTCCTTGCATAATATTTTGAGTCACACTCTGCTAAGAATTCAACTATAAGTCCACATAGCCCATCCAATAACTCTTGATGGAATATTGGGTAAAGCTTTCTCGAATAAAATGCGAGAGCTTTACTCAAGGCTGGGTTCGATTTTATCACGGGCGTAGTGACAGATTGATCACTTTTGAAATCTTCATCCTTCTCATTCTGATGCCATGATTTGATTATATTTTCAAGACAAACAAAACAATCAATGAGAGAGTTAGTATGCTTGGAAACACCGTAAGATATATTATGTATGGACTCTCTTCTTTATGTTGATAATATTCCCATGCGAAATATTTCTTTATTGAAGGCTGTTGGTCATTTATGTCTGAACCTGTATATGTCATTTAACCACACATTGTTGTGTAGGTTCCCCTTCGCAATCATTGTGACCCAACTTTCATGAAAATCTTCTTCGAAATCACACTTACTCATGCATTTGCAAAATAAATCAACAACACTCTTGACACCCATACCACAATGCATTTTTCAATACAATTTCTTGTATATATGTCATTGGCATAATTTGTGTCGTGTTTGTGGAAGACACTTCAATAACTCGTGTCATTGCTTGATCATGATCAGTAAAAATAGTCGTTAGATGTTTCTCACCCATTATTCTGATAAATGCTTTGGATAACCAAATGAAGGAATCAGTTGTTTCATTGGACAAAAAACTCACTCCAAAGAGGACGTTTTGTCAATGGTGGTTCGCCCCCACAAAAGAAGCACAATATAAATTATACTTATTTAATTTATAGCTTGTATAAAAAATTGCATGTACACTTAAATCTAACCCTAAACCTGTAATAGTTACAATGAGAAGTTTGGAGCTTGGAACAAGTCTTTGTGGGCAGCACGACGAAGAAGCAGCAGACGGAGGATGACTGTCTACATCAGTTAAACCTTCCCCTAGTTTAAATAACAAGTAATAAGAATTTGAGGTGGTATACCTAGCTGACCTAAATCATCACCTCATCTTTTAGGCATTTGCACAACTATGTTGTGCAATCTAAGCCCTAACTCACTTTAGGTACGACATAAACTCTCTGATCTTTCAGGTCATTTGTATGATCGTGTCATACAAATATAAGCCCTAAATAATAAAATTTACATATAAAACATTAAATAACATATCAAAATTAAATTCAAACAAATAGGATAGTTGGGAAGCCATTTGAGGTTCTTCTCAAAGTCTGTGACATCCCCTACTTCTTTATTCCATTAGATTCCAAAATAAACTATTAAATTTTTTATTCATTCCCATTTGATATCTCTACAGTCAATCATGAAAGCCTAAAGTTTGAAATTCTTGAAAGCAAACCAATTCTTAATTGAGAGTATTATTCTGTGACTTCGATCATTTAAGATGTAATTAATTATATGGGTTTTCCTCTATATGGAACTTAAGAACCCAGGTAATACAAATTTTATCTAATTCATTGTATTAGATAGGGAAACTTGTCAACTTATAAAAAAATGATTTCGCAGATCGAATGAATGTCATAAATTTCTTAATTTTTTTAATTAAGCCTCACTATTCAAATAATGGGTCCACCCTTCCCGATAGATACATTGTTTGGTGGTAGTGCTCGTTTAATCTAAGGACCTTGTTTGTACTACTTTTCTATATATATATATATATATATATATAAGAGAAAAATATATAGAAATGTTGTATGAGTGGACCCAAAATTAGACACCCAATCCACACGATACAACACACACAAAATCTCCAAAAAAAGAAAAAGATCCATATAAAATCAAAAAACCAAAACCACCAAGGCACGGAAACAGTTGGGGATTACCCAATTTAGTATTGTCTCTGTCTCTAGTTCTTGGAAGGAAGCCAACTAACAAACTGGTGAGGTGCGTACCATTATCTGAATAGTCAAAGTATCATCCATTAGATTCCTGAGCTCAAGTAGGTCTCCATTCTTCTTCTTCCTCCTGCATGTTTAAACTTGTCATTCATCATTCAAATATTGACCTTGCTCATTTAGATGAGGTGGTTGAACTGTAGTAGAAAGATTGTCAACCGTTGTAACCGTCACATGTTCCAGTGTATGCGAAGTATGAGTTGTTGCCTCTGCACCGGATACTTCCTGAAGATGCAACTCTCCTGATTATCGATTCGAACACTATCCTTTGTAGGTAAGGATCTGTTAGTATTGATTTCAATAAGGTTTGAAGGTGCAGGTTGCCCAGCAGAGTCATCCGACATCACATCAATCGCTAAAGCAGAAACGATGTTGTCAGGGGCGGTCCACAGGGGCAATTAAATCAGACATCAATTCATGTCTTGTGGTAATTTCCACCACAGATGGAGCAGATGTGTTTAGAGAAGTGGGGTTAGAACCATGCTTATTCACTTGAGTTTTAGATTTCAAATTAGGATGGAGCCTGTGACATTTAACAAGGGTACGCTCAAACATCTTACAGTGGGTACAATAAAAAAGTCTATGTTGCATGACAATTTGTTGTCAATATCCATTATGAGTTGTGTCCAGCCAGACTTCAGTATTATATAACCTGATGATTAAAAAAGTGCAGTTTGAGACCAGATAATCTAAACTACACCGGTATAGTAGGAGATTAATAATTTGAGTCAAAAAACAGGAGACCACTTGAGTAACCATATTGACTTGTCTGCAATGTTAAGATATTTTTGGAGAAAATCCGAACGTAGCCTTCAGCCGTGGTTAACTGAATCACATATGTCTCTCATCAAAGAGTCTCACTTTCCACTTGTCTACTAGTTCGAGATCATCAAAACCCTTTCTAATAACTTCCATAGGTGAGTTCCCTCACTGAAATTTCCAATAAGAGCGAACTTGCATTTCTTAGTCCGGGTTGAAATTTCTAAATTAGAGAAAAAGAGTGTTGATTTTCCACCTTTCCTACTTGTTTTCTTAACAAAAGGGCAATTATCTGTACCATCACGACAATCCTTATAACTTGAGGGGAAGACAACCGCCGACTCCACCTGAAGATTACCCACCACGTGGGCAAAGAAGACTTTGTCGGGTTCAACTGAAAAAAGAGGGAGCGTCATCAGAGTAGGGAGATCCACCTGCTACGATGTCCTTATATAATCACAGAAGCTGGGAGAGGCAAAGTTGCGAACATGTAAAGATGTCGGTGTCGAGATAGAAAAAGCTGAAAAAGAGAAACGACGAAAGCACAGTAAGCAGGCGGATGCGACGCGAGGGCGCGAGTCGACGCAGACACGAGCTAACGAAGTAGAAGATGTGAGAAGACAAAAATGGAGATACGACAAGACACAATCGATGAGGTGCGAGCCCTATTCTTCGAGCACGGTTGAATCATATATGATGGAAAACAAAGCTCTCGATCGCTGACACATATATATATGTATATATATATATATATATGATTATCACCTATTAAATTCATTAACGACCGACACTAATAAGTGTAACACACGAGCTTCTCGCTCTAACACTCTTCATTCCACGGTATAATCTCAAAATCCGGAACGCTAACATTTTACTCTATTTCCCAATGATACATATCATCTTGCTGGTGAAGAAACCTCCTTAGCACAATTTGAAGATCACGTATGAAGGATGCAGGAATCTCAAAAAAAAAAATATTCAAACTTTTACATGAGGCTCGATAACCGACAATTTGCATATGGGAGGGGCATAGTTACCTTAAAACCCATCGACCAAAGGTGCACAGTTAGCACCCCCTAAATACACTGAAGTTCCCCTCCAAGAAGCTGAACTCATAGACATTGCAAACTCCACACATCCAACTCCTGTCATTAAGGATAATGGCAAGGCTTCAACACATGTAGAACTTAGCTCAACCTTATGCAATCCATGACAATTTATGATGTATAGAATGAGAAGAACTCCTTATGAGTGCTAAAAGTTGTTTCTCGGCTCAACGTGGTTCTCAAAGCTCATCTTCGTTAGTTGAGATCATCCTTCAATACCCTATTTCAGTAGGGTTTAAAATTCCAAGCATTGACGCTTATGATGGGATGGTTGATCCATACGAACACGTTGATAACTTGAGGACCATCATGCACTTACAACGAACTTCTTATGTGCTCATGTGTTTGGGTTTTCCTGTAAGTCTTAAGCACGCACTTGGTCTCCCAGGAAGGAGCATTCAGATCTTCATTGAGCTCGCTAAGGTATTTGCAGATCAATTCATTATGAATCGAAAGATCATCAAAGACTCTTCTCATCTTTTCAGGATTTGCTAGTAAGAGAGAGTCCTTGAAGAATTATTTTATGAGATTCTCTATTGAAGCTCATCAAATCTTAAGAGTATTAAGAGGTGTGTTCTTGGGAGGACTACGTCCTAGTCCTTTTTACTCATCTTTGAAGCGGGAGATATTTCATCATTTGTTGATCTCATCAATGATGTTGATGCACAAATTGATGCTGATGAAGCTATTAATACACAACAACAACAAGCTTTTATCCCACTAAGTGGGATCGTCTACATAAATCCTTTTCTCCATTGAGTTCTATTGAGTGTCATATTTTTATTTAACTCTGATAAATTAAGATTATTTTTATAAAACATGCCCATGTCCTTTTAGGTTTATCACTACCTTTCTTAATATAATTCAAATCTAAAATATCTACTCTCTTAACACGATTATCATATATTCAATCTTTAATGGGACCATTCTCTGTAATCTTGTCTGCCACTAGAGCTACATGAACCCTTTCACTGATATATTTGTTTTGCTTTTTGTCTCTAGATTAAAGCCACTCATCCACTGAAGTCTTCTCATCTCAACAAAACTTAACTTAATTTTATGCTTCTCTCTTATAGGCCAACATTCTATGCGACTATGTCATAAACATTTCATTACTATCTTATAAATTTTTTCTTCAAGTTTAAATGGTACTTTTCTATCACGCAATAGGCCCGATGCATTTCTCCACTTCAACTATCCAACTTGAGTTCTACTAATAACATCTGCATCTATATCACCATCACTTTGAATGATAGATCAGAAATATCTATAACGTTCACTCTTTATAATGATTTGATCAACTACTACTAAAATCATATTCCATATTATTAGTTTTAAATCTACTCAAATGAAGGTTTTTAGACTCTGAAGTTGACCTCCATAATTTTGTTGTGTAACGATGTATCCTTGAATAATGTTTGGTGAAGTGTCCTAAATATGGTATAAAGAAGTAGCCCAAAAATGGTATAATATAAAACACCACATTACAAATCCAACTATAATTTTCGGCGATGACTACTTAAAACCACTATACTCAAAATACAACAATTTACTTTGGACTCCTAAAGTTTTATTTACATTGGACTCCTAAAGTTTTATTTACATTATAGACGGACAAGTGTTGTATTTGGTGTTGCATTATAAAATTTATTTCTCAGTTGAGGGATAGTTGGGTGAAGGTGGGCTAATGACATCAATCATGCGATGATAAATGGAATATGAAAGCTAAATGACCGCGGTTTGATGACGTTGATAAAACAATAATTATTGGGCAAAATTATTCGGCTAAACATAGTCGAATGATGAAGGTTGAACAATGATGAATATACAATAGCAAAACAATTATAGTTAGATGTTGATAGCCACACTACGACAGTGGTTTGACGTGATTGTCAACATAAAACATTAGAGCACTTACTCAAGTTTGTATTCTCTTCATTTGAATATTGGGGCTTTATTGATTAGTTGTGAGAGTCACAATTTGATAAATTTAGATGAAACATCAAAACAATATTGAATGGCTCGTGTTGATTCTTTCAATCATAGAACTTGTTTCAACATTTAAGATTCATAATGATCTCCAAATTGAGCAATCATCTGACACATGATTTGATTGTATGAATGTAAAGTCTGAAGATTATTTGATATTTTAATAATGTCTTACAATTTTCAACCACACTTCATGTAATTGATTGAATTTTGAAATTGATGAAAAAATTGACCATATCATAACTAGAAATTTTACTGCAAACTAAAATTGAAACTGGAAATGAGATTTAAGATCTTGCTATCACATTTATTGGGGCAAAGTTTTCCACTATTCAAAGAAAAAAATTTCGAGAAAAAATCGAACACAGGCATCTAGCCACAAATTGATGCTTTTTTTACTCAAGTTTGCTCTGATATTGTGAACCATTTGAAATGTATCTGGAAAATGTTGCTTGCTGCGTTTGAGTTTTTTACATTAAACGCAGGTCGCGGGTCGACCCGCAGGCCACATTTCAGAATAAATTGTTTATCCTGAAACAAACCCTTATTTATTTATTTGGTGATTGTTTTAAAATTCAATTTTTAATCAAATCTATTGCGAACAAAACCACCCTTAGTGCATTAAATATGTATACCACCCCAATATTTCAAATCACATTAAAAATATCAACATTTTTAAGTTTTAGAAGTTAAATACACCTTTTCATTCAAAGTTTAGGTGGCATGCATGTAAAAATTGA
>NW_018164688.1:453658-455229 GCF_001263595.1 Phalaenopsis equestris
TCATATGTGACAATTAAAAGTAGTGGTTAGCCACATAGGTTGTAGTAGCGCCAGTTGACCACATAGGCCACATATGTTGTAGTTGGTTGCATAAGTCATAGTTGGCAGCTGTAAGAGCATCAGTTGGCCACAGAGGCCTAGTGGAAAGTTATAATAACAATTAGTTGCATAGGGCATAGTTGGTAACATAATTCATAGTTCGTATCAACTATAGTGTGAGTTGACCACAGAGATCGTAGTTGGAAGTTACAATTGCAATTAATTGGTTATGTCATTGTTGATCACATAGGTCACGGTTGATAGTTGCAGTAGCTTCAATTTGGCATAAAGGTAGGAGTTATAGATTACAGTAGCAATGAATTACATAGACCATAGTTAGTCACATAAGCCGTAGTTGATAGTTGCATTAGCAGTTATCTATATTGGTCATAGTTGGTCACATAGGTAATAGTTCATGGTTGCATGGGTGTTAATTAGTCATAGTGGTTGCAATGAGAAGCTACAGTTTTAACAGACCACATAAGCTATCATTGATAACTGCAAGAGCATTAGCTAGCCACATCGATCATAATGTGAAACTACAGTATTAATTAGCCACATGGGATGTAGTTTATGATGTATTGGCTGGTGGTTGCAACTCTTTTGTCGGGTTTACTATTATATACTAGAGACATCACTTACCAGTATATGACATAAGGAAAAAGACATTAGGAGTTTAAAGAATGTCGTCTTATTCTGAATGTGGTCGTTGTAAATAGTAGTTTCTAAAAGTTATCGTTTGATCTTCAATATGTTGTTATTTGCTACACCGTACTTGGGTTATTTTGTTATACCATATTAAATATATGTCGTTACACCGCATTCATGATATATTGTTATACCTTGTTCGATATTCATCATTACATCATGTTCGAGATGTGTCCTTAAACCACGTTCAAAAAACTTTGTTAGCATGCAAAGTTCACTGACATTGACTAGACGGGGCGATTGATGGTGGTCGATAGTGGGCAGCGGGTTATGTTTGATGGTGATTGACTGGTACAAATTTCAAAAGTTATTGTCAGCCTTCGATCTAGAACAACACCTAAATTTGAGTATTTTTTTCTCTCCCAAATAAAGAGGGGGTCTACTTATATGCTCTAAGGGAGCAACATTTTGGTCATTTGAAAACTAACTTGCCCAATCATCTGATCGTACAACCCATATTGATCCCCTATGATCATATGAGATTTTTTAATGATTTGAGAATCTTAATGCCCTATGAATTAAGGGAACATAAGACACTCGATTTAACTATAGACATGCCAAATTTGAATTTTGTTTGACCATTCAAATATTGATCAGAAGCATCCAAAAGTGATTTAATAGCTTGATCCGAGCTCCATTCAAATCTGATTAAATCAATTTTGATATCATCATGTTCGTCCTGTCGAGCTCATCAATTTGACTATAAACTTATTAAAATTGAGAACCTTAATGATTTTGAATTTGAATTTAAACATATATTGCTTAAAAAATGCATTGTGATTCTTATTAGATGATTAAAAAATTAGTGCTGATGCATATATATA
>NW_018164688.1:455329-457876 GCF_001263595.1 Phalaenopsis equestris
AAATAAAAAAAAGGTCAGTTAAAAAAATTTAAAACTCTGTCGTACCTCAATCATCTCCCTTGTCAATCAAAATCTTCTTGCACGCCTCATAGCACATAAAAGAGATGCCTGCAGCCGGAACCAGCTTCATGCAACTAGGCCCCAAGCCTTTATAAAGACCCCCAATTCCTTCCTTCTCCAGTATGCTAAGAATGGCGTGGAGCACGTTCCTGTAGACTTCCCTTCCATTCACTGCTCCCACCTGCATGTGCTTACGCGCAACCTCTAAAGGGAAAGTAGCAGTGCTAGAAATAGCACCAGCCGCAGACCCAATTAGAAGAGTTGGGATATTGCCAATATCCTCCCTATCAAAGGTTTTCCTGTAAGCCTGCTTCAACGACTCGTAGGCAAAATAATTGGTGGCGGCGTATGGAACCACACCGATCAGACTCGGAGTGAGGCCGCGATAGAGCTCCGTCGGCCCTTCTTCACGCAAGATTTTAACAAAGGCGTGGAAGAGATTGTCATATGCATCTCTCTGCAAGTAATGTGGGGGCTTACAATGAGCTGTTTGCTTATGACAGAATAAATTTAAAATTGATGTGAGATGAGTAATAATGATAATAATACCTCTATGGTAAGCCTGGTCTTTAGTAGTTCAAGAGGATACGTGAGGAGGGTGGAACTGACTCCAGCGCATGCTCCTGCGATGAGGGAGACTGGGATGGGAGTCTTGGGTGGCTCCCCGGAGTTGGGTGTTAGAGCCTTTTTTACTGTATCATAGGCGAATAACTGCAAGGAGGGTGCAGCATTCATGAATATAGTGTGTGTGGAGTAGACAGTTGACAAATTTCTATACAAGAAGATTTACATACATACTGCTATTTTCCTATGTATTTACATATCTAACACCTAAACTTCAATTTTTAGGAATACGACACCTTAAATATGTATGAAAATGTGTATTTCATTTTTTTTAAAGTTAAAATTGTGGAATGTTCGATGTGATATGAAAATTTTGGGTGGTATATGTAAACAATAAATTTTAGGTGTTAGATATGTAAATATATAGGAATTGAGTGCTATGCATGTAAATGCCCCTAGAAAAAGGCGGTAACAATATTGTGCTAGTAGATAAGGGAAGGAAAATGAAAGCATTAATCCATTACAGGAAACCAAAAAATTTAAAGAAAGTGTTAAGTTAAATGGAAATCAAGGTTAAAAATTTTCAAGTGGAGTTTATATTTCTATTGATTTGGAGCCTAACGCAGATCATTCAAACGTTAACCTACCAGAATAATTTTGACGAGTAAATTATTACTAAATATAGATAGCTATTTGCTGGTCTAGGGTAAATGAAATTTTTTGTTTCCATATTCATCAACAGTTGGGTAAACTCCATAGAGGCCATGGCTTCCCTCTTTTCAACGACTAGCTCTCTTAAGAAAATTTTGTATCCTAAAGTAGCACCTAAAGTTGACCACAGTAACAAAAAACATTCATTCCATCCTCTACTTAGGAATCATAGGGTGCTTGGTAACCATTTGTCTGAGATGAAAACTTTAGTGAATTCGGACACTTGCCAGCATGTCCTCATCAACTATAAATGTGAGAGCTCATCGTAATCCTCCTTATGAGGTTTTACACATGAAGAGTTCCTAGATATGTCTCCATTGTCATCACCTCAGTGACGGTGGCTATATGGTTAATCTTATGATCAAAATTGTAATGATGTGTAAAACGATGTCATTGCAAGAGTCAAAGTAGATGCATTTGCGATGAAAATATATCAACTTGAACTTTGTCTTGGATTTATCAAAGATTATACGAGGAAATATTCCAATTATAATGACATCACAAGTTCTCCAAGATGTTAAAGTACATTTTATGTTCCAAAACAATCAATTTTTTTTCTTAAGCATATTTATCTGTTAAGAAAATCACAAAGCATTGTGGCTTGCCCAAATCAATCATGCCAATTCCTGATGCAAAATTTGTCAGCTACTTTTGGAGGACAAAACGAGAACTTTGGGTTACAACTATAGATATTCGTCTCTTTTCAATCTCCAGGCCAACGTTCAAATATAACTTGATTATCAGAATTTAGGTGACATCTTTTTATAACTAGGTTGGGGCAATAATTAATGATTCTTTTCATAGTCTCTTAGTACTCTAATACAATGGATATCTATTTATCTTTAATGAATAATAAGGACAATTATTATCTTAGTATTTTATCATGTATTGAAATGTGATTGCACATGAAATTCATTATTAATGCCCACAACAATTTGATGTCTTTTAATTAATTTGGTTTCACCAATTAATATTTATTTATCAATGGTAATTGATTCTTTCTCCCTCCTAAGCTCCTCAATTAGTAACTCTCGCGCGCAGAATCCTGCGCAGAGATCAAACGAAACCCTAATGCCGAGATAAGATTCCTTTCCCCTTTCCCTCTTTTCACTCTCTCTCTCTCTCTGTCTCTCTCTCTCTCTCTATCTCTCTGTCTCTCTATCTCTCTATCTCTCTATCTCTCTATCTCTCTATCTATCTATCTCTATCTAT
>NW_018164688.1:457919-460859 GCF_001263595.1 Phalaenopsis equestris
TCTCTCTCTCTCTCTCTCTCTCTCCATCCATCCATCCATCCATCCATCCATATATATATATATATAGATATAGGAGAGAAGGTCATTTATTTACTTTAAACTAAAGCTAAACAATTTTTTTCCCCTTCTTGCTAAGATTTTTGGACAACTCTCCCTCACTTTTTACATTCAAGTCACAGCACTGCTCACTTGACTAAATCACAATAAAACTTAAAAATTATAAGAAGTGCGCATTCATTTCATCCATCAACTTCATCTTCATACATCAGAAATACTGATTAGCAAATGCAGACAAAATAGCTACAAAGTTCTCAACGATAATAAAAGCTGTTTACAGTAAATTACTACTTATACCAAGCAAGCAGAGATGCCAAATAAATTACCAAAGGGTCAAGCATATAAATTGAGTAACTCTACAAACTAAATTCGGGCGAGACAATAGAAAGATCAATTAAAAGTAGCACGGAAAAGGCATCACAGCACTGAGTAGTCGGTTACCTCAATAGCTTTACTAGGAGCAACTCGAATGACATTAACAAGATTGCCACGAAACAATCCCTTCCACCCATCGTTCTGCAAAATATTCTGGAAAACCTCAGTTGTTGAATTCCCACTGCAACCAACCATAAGATGTGTTCTAATTGTCTCCAGCGGAGCAACTGCTGTTCTTGAAACAGCCCCAGCAAAAGCACCGCTGAACAACCTCCTAAACGACGGATTCCCAATCCTAATCTTCAACTTTCCTTTAAGCCTCTTCTCAGCTTTCTTAATGCAATCTTCCTCCATCACCCCAGCAGCCGCTACCACAGTCTCCGACGGAACCCGACGCAGGAACTCTGAGGAGACATACTTCACATACAGATCCGTTGATTCCGCCACACTGTTGTCTCTAGGATTTGGAGAGGTAGGTGAAATTCCAAACCCAACTCCCATCTGCCCCACACTAGCAAACAAGCCCCCAGGAGGATAGAAGTCCAGTTGAAAGTTCCATGAAAGCCCTAAATCAGGAATAGACGGAAGTCCATCCTTCTTGTTCTCGAACAATGGTAATCCCTTTCTTCCCATCATTTTAGGGCCTTACCCGTACCTATAGTCTCACACCAATCACCACCAGCATCCACATTTCACCAAAAATTCAGAGGACAGCAAATTTCCCGGGTGAAGATCGCAAACGAAGGGTTTCGCGCAGAGATTAAATATGGCTGAAAATTCCTTGAGGGCGGCGAGGAGAACAAACAACGATATGAAGGAAGATGGGGTTCGACGCAACAACAACAATCAGCGATAAGAATGAGAAACGGAGATTAAGACGAGGCGAACAACCAAAAACTCGATGAAGAAAAATATATGACAGAAGACAGAGAGAAGCGGGAAGGGAATATTATCCCCTGTGCTCCTTCCCTCCCCTCCCCTCCCCTCACGCTTCGATCCAAAAGTTAGGGTTCTATTTGAAGGGTTGACACGGTGCAGGAAAAAATAAAAATGAAATAAAATAAAACGTTTTATGAATATTACTCGCCACTCATTCCAAGCAATTATTATTATTATTATTATTATTATTATTATATATATGTGCGCGCGCGCGCGCTAGAAGATTGACAGCAGTAGAGTGATAATTTACTGTCTTAGGATTGCATTGAGATCCAACACATACAAAAAATATTAAAAAATAGCAGGAGAAGACACCATAATTTTTTATATGAAAAAACTGGAAAAAAAAATAAAATCACGGGGCCTAACACACTAGTGTAAATCTTTTATTGATTGTAAATATATAGGTTCACACTTTTGGAGAAGATAGAATCACATTTATAATTATAAATGTATAATAGTCATCTAGTTTTAATAGTCATAATTGGACTACAACAAAGTTAGTTCTTAGCGATAAGATAGTGGGTCCAAATGCTTCAATTGATTGTTACAAAGACCATTTTTGTCATAGAGACTATATTCGGTGTTTGCAATAGTGGCAGTTAGTCGTGGAGGCCATAGTTAGAAATTATAGTATAAGTTGCTCATATAGATCATGGTTGGTCACATAAGTTGTGATTGATAATTGTAGTAGCAGTTGTGATAACATCAGTTGATCATAGAGGTAGCAGTCGGAAGCTACATAAGCAATTAACTACATAGACTTTAATTTGTCACATAGGTCGTGTTTGGTAGTAGTAGTAGTAAGTTGCTCATATAGATCATGGTTGGTCACATAAGTTGTGATTGATAATTGTAGTAGCAGTTGTGATAACATCAGTTGATCATAGAGGTAGCAGTCGAAAGCTACATAAGCAATTAACTACATAAACTTTAATTTGTCACATAGGTCGTGTTTGGCAGTAGTAGTAGCAGTTAGTCATATAGGTCATATAGGTCATAGTTGGAAGCTGTAACAACAATCGTGGTTTGTCACATCGATCATGATTGATATCTATGGTAGTAGCTAGCCACATAGGTCCTAATTGGAAGTTGTAGTAGCAGTTAGATAAAATTTTAGTTGGTAATATAGGCCACAATTTGTAGTTTCATTAGCAGTTATGCACATAGGTCATAGGCGGTCGTTGCAATAGCGACAATTGGCCACAAAGGTCGTTGTTAGAAGTTGTAATATCATTGGTCGGCCACATAGGTCGCAGTCGAAGTCTATAGTGGTGTCAATTGGCCACAGAGTTCGTTGCAAGAAGTTATAGTAGTGACTGGTCATATAGGTAGTAGTCAGTCAGAAAAGTTGCAATAGCGACAATTGGCCACAAAGGTCGTTGTTGGAAGTTGTAATATCATTGGTCAGCCACATAGGTCGCAGTCGAAGCCTATAGTGGTGTCAAATGGCCACAGAGTTCGTTGCAAGAAGTTATAGTAGTAACTGGTCATATAGGTAGTAGTCAGTCAGATAATTCATATGTGACAATTAAAAGTAGTGGTTAGACACATATGATTTATTAACGC
>NW_018164688.1:462593-468602 GCF_001263595.1 Phalaenopsis equestris
GGAAAGAATTTAGGGTTAGGTGAAACAGGGTAGTTGCATTATTTATTTAATTTAAGTTGGTGGCGGCCTGCTTTATTCACACTTTAGGTGAAAGGCATATTCTTCATTGCAATCAAAAGCTAGATTCTGACTTGGATTCGGATTCTATTTGGGTCGCTCACTTTCACCTAATACGGGCACCTAACATTTTTGACCCTGACTGTTATTAAATCTTAATTACTTATCTTACATTCCATTAGTACATATAAAATCCAACAATTTTAAAATTAGCATGTGCGTGCATATAGGCATGTAAATGTGCCGAACACGGGCGAACCCAGACTCGGATCATGTTCGACTCGTGAAAAAATATCACTATTCGTGTTCGGCTCGCTTATATTTCAAACAAAAAAAGTGTTTTCGTGTTCGACTCGTTTGCTTAGCGGGCTGAACACGAGCTGCTTGCGAACAAAAAATCATTTTAACTATTCTAATTGCACAGCTGTAAGATGTTAAGGATTGGGACAAGATTTAAATCTTATTGTTTATTTTAAGATATTATAATGGTATTTAATATATTTTAACTCTTTTTTAATTAATAATTTTAATTGATTATAAATTTTGATAGTATTATGGTCAATTAAATTATTTAAAAATAATACTCAACGGTTATACATATATTTTAATTTAATATTTTGAGTGGAACACCTCAAACAATTTTGATTGTTAAAATACGGGAAACCTCTTTTAACATATTATTTTTTGAACTAAACCAAATTTTTCACACATTTGCTTAGATAGGATCATGACAATTTTAGCATTTGCTAAAATAATGAGGGATGAATATATATATATATATGTACGCACTCACACATTTGAATGATACCTCGATTAAAATTCTATTCATTTAGTTGTTTTTATTTAAGGATGTAAATATTCATATAATTTTTATAAATAATCGCCAACACATTGATGAATCCTTTTAGGATGTGAATGGAGAGATCACAACCATCTTTTTCAATAAGGAAGAGTGGCAGAATATTATTAAGAATTTCAGATAATGTAAGGGTAGGGACTACGACAAGTTGCAAATGAAAAACAAGTGGGATCAACTCAAGAAAGATTGAAAAATTTGGAAAGATTTGAAAAGAGGCTCAACAGGTTTGGGTTGGGATCCGGTGAAGCGTACCATTGATGCTCCAGAAGAGTGGTGGACAGAAAGACTTGCGGTAAGGAATTTTTTTAACCAGTTTAATTTGAGTCATTTCACTTTTTTTCAAACTAACTGAATTACGGTTTTTTATATGCAGGTAGTTCCCGCAGTCAAAAAGTTCAAGTTTTGTGGACTTGAACCCGAGTTTGAGGAGAAATTAGACTAAATGTTTGGGGGTGTTGACGCAACAGACAAATATGTCTGCGCTCCAAGCGAGACAGTGTTTGGTGGCACACTTGAAAATGTTGTTGTTAGCCTATCAGCTGATTCACTAGAATTCCACAGTCAAGAATTCCCTGAAATCCAGTCAACCAAACGACCTAAGCGCTCTCGTGTGGAGAGTAAGAAAAAGGGTGGACCTTCCTCTATCAAAAAGCAGATATCATACCTGATAGAGTCTACCAACGACGCCCCCCATATAGTTCAAAGAGCCTCAATTAACGAAGTTGTTCAAATTTTGGAAGAAAATCCGGACATTACTGAGGACTTCGATCTATACTTTTTTACTGTGGAGCTGCTTCAAGATTCAGTTCATAAAAAATTCTTCAGATCGATTTCGATAGATCGACGGGTGGCTTATCTGCGTCATTTCTATGCTCGCGGGGAGAAATGAGGGATTATGACTTTTATTTTATAGTTTGCTGAGAGACTTTATTTATTTCAGTACTATTTTGTTTTCAGGAACATTTAACAGTACTATTATAATTTCTCATTTAATGCATGTTTTTTATTCGAATGCCCTTAATCTTATCTAATGCTTATGCTGCTTGAGACCATGAAATCGAGTCTCTCTTATGATAACACTAACAAAATGTTTTATCAGCATGGAATGGGAACAAGAAAAACAGAGAAGGAAAAATGGAGTAATTCAATTAGTCGTTCAATATTACAACACATATATTGATCGCTCTCCGTGCTACACATCATCTTATGTCGGAGACAAATGGGTTGGAGAAATGCTTATTGGCCATCCAATCAGATTCAGGAACATGTTCCGAATGACGCAGGAGGTGTTCACCGATCTACTAGCGGAATGACTCGATTTTATGGTCTTCATGGGTCATCCAGGACGACTGAACGAGAGGTCTTAGTTATTACTCTGTATATGTTGTCACAAAATGAGTCAGTACGCGGTGCGATGAAACGATTCCAACACTCATCGGAGACGATAAGCAGATACTTCACCCTGGGTTTGAGTGCTATTGTCAGCCTCTCGAAAAAAGTCATAAAACCAACAGATTCAACTTTTGCACGAATACATATGGAAATTCAACGCGATACACATTATATGACATTCTTTAAAGTATGGATCACAATTTTAGTATATATATATATATATATATATATATATATATATATATATATATAGGGTTCTGTTCAGGATTGCATCGGTGCAATAGATGACACACACGTCGATGCACAAATTACAAACGATGAGAAAGTTGCATTTATCGGGCGTTGTGGAGCCCCCACACAAAATGTCATGACAGTGTGCGATTTCAATATGTGTTTTACTTTTGTCAATGCCGGATGAGAGGGTAGTGCGCACGACAGCGGAATTTTCAAGAGTGCTACACGAAACTCTCATTACAACTTCCCCCATCCTCCGCACGGTAAATTACTTCTCATAATTCTTCATTATTTCTTCTATATGTGGAACTGAAGATGCAAAACCTTACAGGAAAGTATTATTTGGTCGACGCCGGCTATCCTTTACAACGAGGGTATTTGAAACCATATCCTGACACCAAATATCATATTTCTGATTTTGAACGAGCCAGCAATGTTACGCAAGGCCGAACGGAAGTGTTTAATAAAAGACATTCTTCATTGCGAGGTGTAATTGAGATGACTTTTGGCGTTTGGAAGAAAAAATGGATGATACTACGCGATATGTCGCCTTACCCGTTTCCAAAACATGTACAAATTGTGATGACAACGATGGCGCTACATAATTTTATTCGGAGGCATCCGTCTCGAATTGATGTTGACTTCCACAGTGCTGATGAAAATCAACAAGAGCTGCCTGCAGAAGCATTCAAATACCATCTCGGGCAATTTCTGCCACGAGATGACAACAATCATTCAAATATTTGTACAAAGGAAGGGGAATGTGCAAATGAAATGACTGTCATTCGAGAACATATCACCAATGCATTAGTTGCAAGGTGAATATGTTTAGTTCCGTGACATGAATTATGTTTACTAGTAGCTGGTGATGTCTACAATTTTGTGTCTCTAGAATTTTGTGTGCGTTTAATATGCAATTATCATTAACAAATGTCATTATTTTATGGGCTCCCCAAACTAATACTCTACTTCGATCTTTAATTTTCTAGGATTGTTTTTCTACGGTACCTTTATTTCTTTTCTCTAAAATGAGTTTTCCTTTAAGTGCATTTTGAATTTTGGAAGTGAGACCTAAATGAGAAAGATTTAGACATGATTTCTTACGTACCTATTTACTTATGTAATACCTAAATTCTAATATTTACATGATTTATTTACCCAATATATTTATCATTATGTTTATTTATCATTGTGTTTTCCTTGAATTTCCCTTTGGATTGTGCCATGCCTTTTTGGTAGCTAGTAATTAGATGTGCAGCATTGTAAATTGGTAGAGCAGGTACAGCATTGTAAATTCCATCGGAATGACGAGGTTTATGTGTTTCCATCGTTGGTTGCATTTTTTGCAATTTTCTGCTAATGATTTATTTTCGGCTCATGATAATTGGTTGCAATTTTTGCAAATCTAACATCTAAACTTTAGTTGCTACATATATTGCACTTGAGAGGACATATTTCACTTTTTAAAAGTTAAAATAGTGCTATTTTTTATGTGATATGAAATATGTGGGTTGTAGAAAGGTGAAATGAAAATTTTAGGTGTAGAAACGGAAATACATAATTCTTATTCGACAAGACATGCTTCATATTGCTGAATCTGAATAATATCTCAACTCTAGTTGTTTATAACATCTTTTAATGCAGTGAGTAGTTAATTGCTGGTGTAGCAAGCGTCTATGCTGTTGTACAATTTTTACAGATCTTCAAAGGTATTTTTTTCCTTTGCTTCTCTTACACTTGCAGGCATTGAGAATGAGCCAGAAATTACATACAAATCATCCGAAACTTGCTATTGATAAATCAACCATTCTCTTTCATCCATTTTCAAATTCACATTAAAATATCAAAATTCATGGTAAAATCCTAATCCATATTTTTCATTTTTATCAAATTCTCAATAGTTTCATCGAGGCAAGAGTAAATACTAGGTTTGGCAGTTCAAAAAAATACCTGGGCGCCTTATTTGTAATTATCAAAGTTTCGGGCTGTATGCATGTAATTATCCCTTTTATTTAAGCTTGATGTGAGAGGACACGCTTAGAAAGTTGCTTTTATTTTTGGGGCACTTATATACATAGCAATATACATAGCACTTGAAACATACATAGCACTTGAAACATTACTATTTACAAACCCAGCATCCAACACCCAGCACCCAGCACCCAGCACCCAACACCCAACACCCTTTTTTATCCAATTTTCAAATTCTCGCTCAAATATTAAAATTTGCAATCCAGGAACAACTTCTTTTTGAAAGAGATCCTCATGGCAATCCAGGAACAACTTCTTTTTGAAAGAGATCCTCATGGCAATCCAGGAACAACTTCTTTTTGAAAGAGATCCTATCAATTGGATGTGGCGCACATATTAGGACAAATATGCTTTTTATATTTTTATTTGGCCGCATATGATGGCTAGTAATCATTGGCAGACAACAATGCTGAGGATTCTGCTGCTGCTCTCTCTATCTCAAGTTGCTCCAGGAAATGCAATTATGTAGACTTCTTATATGGCTGTTAAGTGGATTTCTGAGAAACATAATTTGCCCAAGTGTGACGCAGACTCTAGTTTGCTTCATTTACGATTATGGGCTTGATGGTGATTTATGGTATATCCATCTTGTGCACCTGGCCAATACGAGGATCTGTATGCTTTTTTGGTGACAATGTGGCTTCTTTGGATGGCAAAGAGATTCTTAGGCAACCATTGCGTCCATTATCCCAGGGATTGTATGCATGGTGATATGTGGAAAGCTTCTCTACCTACTCAAGTCTTGGATGTTTTGGCTAACTTGGGTCCATTTCTCTATTAACAATGATGAAATATGATGATTACCTGTTGCTCCAGCAACCTGTTTTGCATTATTTTTTTGGGCCATTTGGAATCACATTTTTGTTAATATTCATAATTTAAGATGTAATAAAAAGCAATTATTGTAAATGCCCCTCTTTTTTGGATGTTATAAATGGGGAGCTGCTGTTATAGTAGCTTCCTTGAATTATTATTACTTTTCATCAATTATTATTATTACTTTCCTATGTGGAGAACATAGTGAATGGTTTCTTTGGAATTGATATATCTCTCACCTTTGTTTCCTAGCTTGATCATAAATCCTGTCTTCTGGTAGATGATCATAAGATAATTGCAACAAGGTATATATATTCTGATAGAAACACAGTCCTGCAAATGAATTTTGTGGTATGTATGCCAAGTTCATAAGAATTGTGTGGTATGTATGTAAATGAACCATAGAAACACAATTCTGCAAATGCATTGGATGGATGCTTTCTTCAAAGGATCAATCCGCATAATATGTGTTAAGAAACCACGATTGTATGTATATGAACTTTCCGTTCTGTTTAGATCGATTGTATGTATATGAACTTTCTGTTCTGTTTAGATAATGAATTTATGTTTCAGAAGTTTAAAAAATGTAGCTATTACAACATTCTTTTAAACAGTTTTAA
>NW_018164688.1:468651-469643 GCF_001263595.1 Phalaenopsis equestris
CCCACACCAGCCCAAAACTGACAGCCAGCTTCCTCGCAGCTGCTTCCCCGCAGCAGCTTCCTGAGACAGCGCGGCTGTGCAGCTGAAAAACTGAGAAGCTGCAGCTGCGCCAAACAGAGCCTTAACGATACTATGAACTTCGACAATTAGTTGGTCCTGATGATTGATCGTTGGGCGAGCATAATGGATTGATGGGGCGGCTCAATCCGTTTGCTTGGGTGACATACTCGTTAGCACTTCAACAAGCGTGATCGGTAAGTCACCTCAGTATATTAATCCAACATCTTGCTCTCTGACAATACACGTGGCAGCTGACTGTAAAAAAAGATGGGCTTTCTAGGCCTATAAAACTTATTAACATGCATATCGGCCCACAAAGCCATTTATTGCCATACACCCACTCACACAAATAAACCTACTTTTTAACTTTTCTCTATAGCATTATTAGTAAAGTAGACATTGAAATTTACTCCATTATTAATTTGTAATGCTCAACTCCAATTACTAATTTGTAATGCTTAACTCCAATGTCTAGAAAATGAATAAAAGTGAAAAATAGTAATTAAGCATGATATTGTAATTAATATATTTAGCCTCTTCTTTTAAGATTTGAATCCCTTTCTAACGTCCTTTAGGTAGCTTCCTTGAACAACATGAATGGATAATTCAATCTATCCTCTTTGACTTCAAGTGGGCTCTAATTGAACTCTAACTTATCATTTGTAGCTTGAATTCTAATAGTAAGCTTACTTCGAAATTTTGGGGGGTTGTGCACTCGGTTGGTTCGGATAAATCGATTTTTAAATTGGTAGTCAATTGGAGCTGAAGTTTGAAACCAAAAAAAACAAAACCAATCTAAATTTTGATAAAACTAAACCAATCAAATCAACATATAATTTGGTTTAAATTGTTCAATTGTGACAAATTGGAATTTAGTTGTTAGTTAGAGTTCAACTATGATCATCAATAATTACATTATATATATATATATA
>NW_018164688.1:469653-480727 GCF_001263595.1 Phalaenopsis equestris
ACTGATATATATATATATATATATATATTATTGATTTAATTTTATGAATCCTTCATTTAGATTTTAGTTAAATTAAATTGAAACTAAATTAGAAATAAAAAACCGAAATGTATTCTTGAAACTAAACCAAATCAATGAAACTTCTTCGGTTCCGTTTGTTCTTTTGTTTTGACCAATAATGCTCACCCCAAATTTTGGGAACTCGATTTTAATCTAAGCCCAACTAGGCTTAGTCCATGGCCATGGGCATCCTATAGAGCTAAACTTACTCAAACCAAAATCAATCTTAGCTTCATAGGAATCTTTTCCTAACTCAAATTGACCAAGTTAATACAAAGAATCTATGAGAGCTTTTAAATAATTCAAACTCCTTTACTCAAGTATTCAAAATAAACTTAATAAAGTTAGAAGTAATAAGAACTATACTTGAGTGCACTCTAGATTAACCTGTTAAGACTTGAGCTAGCAAGTTACCCTATAACCCTTTGAAGCTATAAAAATAAAACAACCAAATCAAATAAATCAACATAATTATGTACCCCAAAAAAACTCCCCTTGCTCTACAAATAAAAAATTAAATAAGATTGAGCATAGTTGGGTCATTTGGTATAGTGTGAAAATTAAATCCCATTGGGGTTATTAGCCCTCAGTGATTGTTTGACAATCATGTGAAGTGGTCGTGGAGCTAATTTAGAGCTTAGAACAAGAAGGATGATATCAAACGTCATGTCAGTGAGATTCTTGTAGAACCTCATTTTTCTCTCTTTTAAAGACTTTAGGCTAATGTTAGAAAAAAATATGTTAGGGTATACTCATGTTTGATATTTTTGTCAAAAATGATTTAAGTATGAATCTTTATAGATTTTAAGGTAAGATTTATACATTAAGATCATTGGTTGCACCCCTTTTAGGGGTGGTGGCCCTCAACTTTCGATTAATTAGTTAGGAGAGTTGGGTTGTGCCAAATTGACCCGGGCTTGTATTTTTCTAAGTAGCTAGCTAAGGGGTTCTAATCCCGTGAGCCGTTTGTTGCACCTCTTAGTAGGGGTGGTTGTTTGCACTTTGTTGAATAAACCGATCGAATCTTCTGTAGAAAACAGTTCGACAAAGGGGCACACGCTAAACTATGGTAGCCAACCACGCGCTACCATTTTTTAAGAGTAGTTGTTTTAGTTGTCGATGTGACAGTTGAAACGGTATAGTTTAAAGTAATTAGTGAAATCAAATAATTAATTAACTAACAAAAATTTTAAAAAACACAGAGAAATATAAATATATAAAATTTTAAAACTTTTCAAACCAAATTCCTTCCTTTGATTAGTTCAAATCTAGATCAAATTTAATTTAACTTAAAATTGAAAACACTCCAAATGAATCTTTTGCCAAACAACTAAGCTTTTATTAAGTCAGGTCAATTCAAATAAAACTCAATTTAAATAAGGCTTAATTCAATATAAAGCAAGTTAGATAAAATTCAATCAAACTCAAATTTAAAAAAAACTTCAAGGTCATGAAACACTTAAATTCAACCTTAAACCTCATTTACGGCACCTCTTATGAGTTCACACTAAACTTATAAGTTGGTCTATGTAGCTTAACAAGTTAACCCATCTTATCCAAACTTAGTTAATTTGAACCCACATCCTAATTTGACTTTGGTTAGTTAAGGTAAAATTCAGGTCAAACCAAACTCAAATTCAAATTCTAAGATAATTATTTTATACCTCAAAACTCTATGATAGAACCTCTTACGAGTTCCCAACAAGCTCATAGGCGGTTCTACTTAGATTTGCAAGTTGACCAATCTTGGTCAACTAGGATCCACATCCTACATTGGTCGTGGTTAATCAAGATTTAAATTAAATAAAATAAATAATTAAAACAAAATTGAAACTAAACCAAATCAAATGAACAAAACTTAATTGAAGAAAATATATTAAAGCCACTCTTAGTTGTTTATGGTGTTATCTTACTCTTTCGAGTGGGATTTACCACCTTACTTGTTTCGTCCAGCAGACATAAAAAATGGTTCTATGATGTATACTCCTCAATAGGCAAAAGGTCAGGAGCTCATGAGGGACATGAATTCTATTGGTGGTGCTTGGGTAAGGTTCGAGCGTAACTTACAACATCTACCTTTTTTCATGTAGTCTAGCACATAATATTTGATTATGGGCAAGTAAAACACCTGCCTCATTATCTTGAGGGCAAGAGCTCTAACTGTTGGTGTCAATTTTTGATACCACATACATGAGATGTCCACTTGATTGATATGGGACTGTGTTCAGTCTTCCGTTGTCCAAGACATCCAATAGGACCTCCTGATACGTGTCTCAAGCATGGAGGAGAATTCACCGCGGGGTGATGTTAATTTTTACATGGGAGATAATTTATGGTTTGGTATCTAAATACCATACTCCGTCTATTCAGAGCCTTTCGTGGTCAAGGACAGTGATTAAATTCTCTCGCGCGTGTTTGAGGAAAATTGGGGTTCAGACAGACCCACCCAGTGTGAGGTTCTAGAACACTTTTTGGCACTTAAATCCTCAAATTAAACCTCCAAAATAATCACTTCCAAGTTATAGGATAATACTTTAATGATACATGGTTTCACGTAGTTCCAGATAAGTAAAAATCTTTTTACAAACATCCGGGCACAAAATTTAGTTACGAACAATTCGAGTCGTACGTGGCCCCGAGCAGTGATTTTTGTTTGATATGACACATCCCTTGTGTCCAACCCGATGTGGGAGAGCATACTTTTTGTTTCTGAATATCCTCCGGAGGTCTAGGGATCCATAAAAATCCTTCGCGCATTGCTTCAACGAAGAAGGGAAGAAAAGACCATAATTAAAAAAAATTGATTTTTTTTAAGGGGCGCCACCTCATGGGCGCTCGACAATAGTGCGGGCACCTATGTGCCAAAATATGGGCCCAAATGCACCAAATCATGCAAGTTTCACTCCTTCTTGTGGTTAGAGAGGCATATTTGGGCACATAGGCGTCATGATTCATATATACTGAGATTCACTGGAGCCGCTCCGAAACAGAGACAATGGCATTTATGTGCCCCCCAATAGGCAATTAAGTGCCTCAAACAAGAACATGAAGCAAGAAGACATGCACATATGCACTTGGTCCTTGGCGCATGTGCACCCGATATGATTTCCTCGGCCAAAATTGTCGCATCACAACTAAAATGTTCAAATGGAGGGGACCAATGTCCTCATAATGTAGAAGCTTTTTCATGTCCATTAAGCCACCTATGGAAGGGATCAAGGAAAATTTGGAAGGAGCTTGAGCCATTATCTTGCAAAAGGATTCTCGAGCAGGCTACGATGAGCATGGAAACCAGCAGAGCAAGACAACAACGAAAGTCTTTTGTCTTAGTAAGAGCTAAAGAAAGGGTGGGCTTTTCACTTGAGAGAGAGAGAGAGAGAGAGAGAGAGAGAGAGAGAGAGAGAGAGAGAGAGAGAGAGAGAGAGAGAGAGAGAGAGAGAGAGAGAGAGAGAGAGAGAGAGAGAGAGAGAGAGAGAGAGAGAGAGAGAGAGAGAGAGAGAGAGAGAGAGAGAGAGACGAGGCTTGGGGGAGAAGTGGAGAGCGCTCTGTGTAAAGAGAGGGTACTTCTTCTTCCTTTTCTCCTTTTAATCTTCTTCTCGTTCCTCCTTCAATCGTTAAAGGAAAGTGTGCAGGAGGCATTTGAGAAACTTCTTAGAGGGAAATCTTCACAGCTCCTTTGAAAGAAGAGAGCTTCATCCCAATTGGAATAAGGAAATCTTTGCATCTCCTTTGGAAGAGGAAACATCATCCCAACAAGGTCGGAGCAAAGAGCAAGCAAAAGAGAATGCTTCATCAATCTCCGCGTGGGTGAGAAAATTTCAAAACTCTAAAATTTCATTCCTATTGAGCCCCTTAAGTCTGGATGTTAGAGATTTAAGGTTAGGTTTTATATTAGAGGAAAAAACATCTTAGGTTAAGAGCTTTTTGTTGCAAATACTTACAAATCATTTAGTTCTTCTTCTGAACCCTAGCACATCAACTCAATCAGCTTGGAACCTAACAACCCCGTGGTCATTCTGCGGCTTCAACAATTGATGAATGGATTGAAGTCACCTTGATCTAGACAATGAAAAAACTCTTTGATTCTCATTCTTTAGATCGCGAAGACTGTATCCATGAAGGAAAAGATTCAGTTTTGTGAAGATTTTCTTTTCGTAGAAAAGCCCCTTCGCACTTGCCGGATAATTAGAGGTAGGCAGCCGTCCGTTACATTATGTAAGGAATTGTAACTATGAATTCATCAATACCTATATCGTATGTGAGAATGCTAAAATGTGTTTAATCGATTATTAAGCATGTTGGTTTGCATTTACTTGCATGTATTTAGTTGGTTTGCATGTAGGAAAAGATTCACTTTCGTGAAAATTCTTTTTTCGTAGGAAAGCCCCTTTGCACTTGTCGGATAATTAGAGGAAGGCAGCCGTCCGTTACATTGTGTAACGAACTGTAACTATGACTTCATCAATACTTATATCTTATGTGAGAATGCTAAGATGTGTTTAATCAGTTATTAAGCATGTTGGTTTGCATTTACTTGCATGTATTTAGTTGGTTTGCATGTAGCACCTTAGATCAACATACATATGACTGTGAGGTCAGTTCTGGCAAAATTCTTTTAGGTGCAAACATTGGATCCCTCAGATCTTTAAGATGGTGTCGATGTTGGCGACACCGTCAAAGTCATACGGTAGCCAATGTTGTGACTAAGACACTATTCGGTAGATTGTGTGCTAGACTGGAACTAGGATTCTTAGGTAGTCTTTTTGATTTTCTAACTATTATTCTCTGCTGTCTTGTGTCATAGCCAGACATATTTTTAATTGCTAATTTTATGTGTTTACTGGGTGTGGACTTGCACACCAGTATATTAGGGTAGTTTTATATGCAGCGAGCCATGCCTAAAAAAAAGGAAAGAATAAAAAAACGATTTAAAAACTAACAGTTACTGGGTGTGGACTTGCACACTAGTATATTAGGGTAGTTTTATATGCAGGGAGCCATGCCTAAAAAAAAGGAAAGGATAAAAAAACGATTTAAAAACTAACATTTTTTATAGGTGTCGCTAATGCTCTCCTCCCACCCGACATGGCTCATTATGTGTTGCATGAATATAACTCGTATTAACTCTTTTGATGGTTGGGTCTTTTCTTGTAATTTCATATGTATTTGTCTTTTAGGAGACTGTATCAGAAATAAGTTATGAGCACGAGTTCCAAGGCACATGACACACCGAACCACATGACCAGCAGCAGTTGCTCGCATCACGTACCTCAAGTCTAAATTTTCTACTTGCATAGAACTATGATCTGGCATGTATATGTGGAGTCTGGCTTTTTTTTTTTGCTTTCTACGATATGTTGTTGATCCAATGACACCCGACCTCTAGTTATTTCATTTGGCTTGATTTACAGTTGCACAACGTGCTTGCCATTTTCACTTTCTTACTGCTTTGCGGCATGTTTGGGCTCATACAAAAAATACAATATAGGCTCATTAAGGACCCAAATATCTTTTAAAAAATCCTAATAATAAAATAATCAAGATAAATAAAAAATTTAGGATTAAAATATCCCAACTTTAAAATAAACAATTTACTTTCTACTTTACTTTCTTACATGATCTTCTGGCCAGTTTCAAAATGGGTTGAATAGGATGACAATCACCTAAGTCATCCTTAATAGAGACTCCTCATTTAAATTTAATTGCAAATGACTACATCATTATGCATGTCTCGAGGAGTAGCTCTTGTGCTCCTTTAATTAACTAAGTCAAGCAAAAATTTATATCTAGGAGGTTGTCCAACACAACTAGGGTGTTAGAGGCATCCCCAACCTAGACTAAGAATAAGTCCATTATGAAACGATTTCAGCTCTATAGTTGGACCCCTCCAACTTTTTTTCACTCTAGCGGCATCTTTATCATTTAATTGACTATTATAAGTCTCAATTCTACCTTCCAACCTATTAGAGGGTAGGAATTAAATGTTTCTTTCCTCTGGACTTAGGGCTATCAGGACTCCCTTAGATGATGCAATTCATAGATTCTGATAAGGGGTCCCTGATTGGATTGGGTTGACTACCTTCACAACTAAGTAAACTTAGAGTCTCCATAGCTTAGGATGATAGATCCATGGTATCCTAATTTGGCTACCTCTACTGGATTCCTCCCCTTTTCATTGACACCTCTTTTGAGCCCTGCCAATCCCCTTGAAAAATCATTGATATTGCCTCGTGGGCCCTACATGCCTAAGCGCTGCTACCCATAATGGATACAATGATTCACCCTCTGTCATATGACCCGGTATATACGTCAAAAGCATCACAATTCTCCCTCTTGAGATGATAAAAATTATTTAGTTTCTTAAAATAATTGGATATCATAATTATTGTAAGCAATGCCCTTCTTATCAAGAGTATTTTTGGGCTTCCCCCAAGATGTAATAAATCAAAGGGATATAATCCTTTGGGAGTACTCTTGAACCCATAACAAACAAACAAAAAAAACTTGACTCTCTGGTTACATGGGTGGCTTATTTAGGGATTTTTTTCGTGGATACAGGTTTCAAGGTATTTCGATCTGATCTTGTTTGGACGTACACTCTCAACATATCACAGGAGAATATTTTCTATATAAGCCCTTCTTGTTTCTTTTTAATATTTGTTTGTCTAAATTTTGTTGTATATCCCACCTTTCTGATTCCCGTCCTCTTCAGATTATTTCTATGATCTGAGAGGGAGACTTATTTGGAAGAAAATCATAAGATGATAAAACAAGCTGGTGACTCCAAGTCTTTTTAAAAAGGACCTAAAACACTAACTCCTAGATTTTCCCCACATATCTCGGAGTAAACCTCATGTAGAGCATAATCAGTTTCATACTATGGAACATTTAAATATGGACTTATAAATGACTTCTTGTATAGTTCACCCCAAATAATAATAAAGTATATAACCATACATCAAAGGTGAATTGATGTGATAACATCACCTGAAAATATTCTGGCTTGAAGGAAGGGAACAATGTAGTACATTGAAGAAGGCTCTTTTAGCTCGCTAATAGACCATATCACTCAATGGCGTTGGATGTTTGAAAAATGCATTTCTTTGATGCACCTCCTTTTGAAGAGGTCTCTGGCTCTAAAGGTTGCAAGCTTGAAGAGAGCATCAACTCGGGAGTTGTGCTCTTGAAGTACAAGAATGATCTTATATCCTTTGATCCAAATAACACGCTTCTTCATCAGACTGAGATATTATACTAGTTGTGAGTTATGGGTGTCAATGTTCCCTTCTACTTGGAAGGTGAAGAGCTAGGAGTTAGTGTGGATGATCAATTTGCACCCTACAGTCGATGGTGAGCTTCAGCCCAACGAGGAGGGTTTATTACTCAACAATATTGTTAGTGGATAGAAATTTTAAATGGAGATCGTACTTAAAGATGTACTACTTCAAGAAGATGAGTAGTATTCAACATTGACTTCAGAGCTTATGGATACTCCATTGACATATAGATTTCACTGAGGTGATATTGGGGGAGAAGGAGGTTGCTTATTAGACACAAGTACAATGCACTTGGCCACAAAGTCAATCAGTACTTACGACTTGAAGTTTGGTTTGGACAAGTTTCTGATGTCAAACTTCCCCAATTTTACTGATCATTTGATTCCTTCCAGGTGCTTCTAGCCTTTACAAAATTGTCTTAAAAAAAACTATGTTGAAGTTTGGTTTGGACAAGTTTCTGATGTCAAACTCCCCCAATTTTACTGATCATTTCATTCCTTCCAGGTGCTTCTAGCCTTTACAAAATTGCCTTAAAAAAAACTATGCGTAGATATTGATGGTGTGTGCAAGGAAGTACACAATCTCGTCTGTCAATGGGTAAATACTCTCTATATCAGAGAATCATAATGATGTAGTTGATGAGTCATTGAATCAAATTTTCTTCTCTTACTAGAACAATGCTTATTGTACAAGGTAGCATGATTGTGTCATCTATTAGTTTTTGAGTATAACACCAATTTTGCTTTAGGTTGGGAACTTTAGCTTAAGGTGTGGCACGGAAGTGATGATATTAAAGATGGATTGGAGGGGATTTCCAAAGATGGCATTATGTGTTAATTCTGATTTGATAACAATAAAATGGATGGACTGAGTCATTTATAGGGGAAATTTTCTCATTATGATGGGAAGATTGATTGTTCCCTCAATTTTTACTAGTCAATCATTAAGCCCATAAAATGACCTAGTGCAGGTTGATGTTTTTCCTTAGTCAACCCCATATTAAAGAAGGTATAGTAGAACAAGATGTCGACATAACTATTGTTGTCGTTAAGAATCCTGTTCATATTAAAATAAGGTTTGTCAATGCATGTGTTCATGGCGAGAGGGTCTTGGTGAGGGAGTTGGACTCCCTCCAAGTAGAAATCATTGAAAGTGATGGGCTCAAAGCATTATTGCTTTTGCACAGCTTCTTCATATGCTATGATGAGGACTTGATTAAAGAGTAATGTGCATCCAATAATTGTTCGAATTTCTCTAATGATTCAGTGACTCCCACGATATCATTTATGTGTTTTCTACTCCTCAGTGGGAGTGTTGTCCGTACAAGCAAGCTTATCTTGCACAGACTGACCCAAATACCCTTATCAAATCAATCTCTCAATTTAGATTACTCCACCAAACGACATAGAGAAGTTCCCCTGGATCTGACAATATTCTGTGAGGACTCATGGAGGGGCAGAAGGGCTTATGGTTAAACGTGAAATAACCAAGGGTAGCTAAATTTGGATGCAATTCTATCACAAACCATTTTATTCATAAGAGATTTTCCTTTTGATTCTTCAAGCACATCTTTTATAACTTCTTAATTCTATTCATTATTTTATTTCACATAGTATTAACTTCTTCATGAACATCTTAAATTATAAGATCTTGAAGTTTATTTATAAAAATAATTTTATTTGTCTTTTAAGCAAGGTTTTTAAAACGAGATCAGAGATAGAACCGGAAAAAAGAAAGGCTCAAAATTCATTGGTTTGACCGGGGTTGAATCGGATGATGTAATAATCAATAAATATAAAAATTAATTAAATATAATCTAAATAATACAATAAAAATATAATAATATGAATATAAAAAAGATAAATAAATAAAATGTTTTTAAGTGGCTCTATTCATAAAAAAATTGCTATTTTCATAAGATAATTGATTCTACTCCCAAAATTTTTTTTAATAATTAAAATTAATAATATCAATATAAAAATTTCCTATTAGTATTATATTTCCTCTCACCGTAGCTCTGTGACCCTAGTCCCTTTAAGTCTCTCTCTCTCTCTCTCATTATATATATGAAAAGTGCCATGTCATCAAGGGAAGTTCGAAAAGCTTTACACGAAAACAAAAAACCTATATATATATATATATATATATATGAAAAGTTGAAAACGGCATTCATGTGATCTTACCTTTTGCCTTTTTGAATTGGACTGTTGGGTAGATTCACACAACAACAACAACCACAACAAAGCCTTAAATTGGGTAGATTGACAAGGAAAAATAAAATAAAATAATACTTTTTATTTTAAAATGAAGGAACCGAAGGTTCCCACCGATTTGACGTCAGAAGTAGTCCATTAAGTGTTTTGGATCGGACTAGCCACCGGTTTATGATCAAACCGATCGAATTGGCCAGTACCATCTGATTTTCAAGACTTTGCCTACAATCACATATTTATATACGTAACACTTAAAATTTTAAGATCACATAAAAAAATATAATCATATATATTATGATTTTTTAAAAGTGAAATAAATCTTTTTATAGAAATAAATCGAGGCATTAAGTAAATATAAGAAAATACTTTCGGTCGTAAACGAGTGTATATGCAAAAAAATTTTGTGATATGTATGTATATTTCACATCATTTGAAATGCTTGTACATACCCATTCAAAGTGGGCTTGTGTTATTTTTATGTGCTTAAATTAAAAACATTTGAGTTGGTTGAATCCAAAATTATCTGTGAGACAAGCCTAAGAAATAGAAGGTGAAAGCGAGGAATGGAGCAGAGAGAACTTAACAATGAACAATGAAATCACATAACTTTTAATCATGAAATGAGTCCCTATTTATAGGAATGGAGAATGTGAGATTACATGTTGTATCCCTAGAAAAACAGGCACATTATGAGGTATTTTTTTAGTTAATACATAATTATAGAGTCCGGAGCCTGGGATGGCCTTTGGCCAGATTTCAGGTCAGGCGGCCACTCGCTGAGCGCCTGAGGGGATGATCGGCTGGGTCATTTTCCGGGCAGCTCTGGCTGAAAGGTGAATCGATAGGCCCAGATTGACTAATTTAGATATGGGCGGTTTTCATCGTTCGCTCGAACTAGTTGAATGCCGACATATTCATATGCATTAGTTTTGCGCCAATAAACTTTAGGATGGTGGTCGAGTACTGTCTGTTTTGAGACTACTTTTCTCCAACCCCGCGAGAATCGATTCGATAAATATGAGCCCTTGAACTGTCCTTGATGGGTCCAGACTACCACATCATCTTCTTTTTAGAGCTGATACATTATTTATGCACCAAATCGGTGCGAAAATTCCTAGTCTTTGTCAATTTTCTGAACTGATTATTTTCAATAATCTTGAATGTGATTTTCTTACTTTTTGCTCAAATTGCCGTGTTTAAGTCAAATAGTAATAATAATAATAATAAAACTTTGTTTTTCTTTTCATGTTAAGCTAAATAGACTCGAACATTGCCAAGACTTTAGACGGGACATTAAACCGAATGCCGAAGTCCAACAAAAATAATATATAGATACTAAATTTTTGGAAGATTTACACACATGCCCCACTTAATTCCTATGTATTTACATATCTAACACCTAACTTTAGTTTAGGTGTTATATATATAGAAATATAAATATGTATATATATATATATATAAAAATATATATATATATATTTATATACATACATATATATATATATATATATATATACATACATA
>NW_018164688.1:481025-527677 GCF_001263595.1 Phalaenopsis equestris
TATATATATATATTTATATTTATATTTATATATTTACATACATTTAGTGCCACTAAAATAAATAAAAAAAGCATTTTCGAAATGTTAGAGTTATTTTGAATTTAAACATTTAAATATTATCACAAGATATGAATAATGTAATCTAAATATCATAAAATTAAAATTGCTTTAAGTGGATTGCTGCTAATACAAAATTTTTTAATTTATATAATATTTCTGAATTAGTTTATATATTAACATTGTTCTATAAATAGAACTTTTCGGCACTTTAGGAAAAAAATAAAAAAAATTATTATATTTTTGTCGAATCCCAAAATATTCTTCGGGTCACCCCAATGAATTTGGACGGTGAACAAAATTGGAAAAAAAAGGAGCAGAGAAATACAAACACAAATAGAATAAATTTTGTGTGAATAAATACAGTTGTCTTTTCTATATGAATGACTAAGTCATAGGAAAGTGTCATGTAAATTACATAATTGTACATCATTCAATGGGAATGTTAAAAATATTTATGAGTTATCACGCTTTTTCATTTTTATAATCGAATTGGATATATTTTGACCTTGTAATTGCTGCTGGAGTCGTTTTGTATCTATAATTGTCTTAGGCATTGTTTCATAGTTATAACTGTATGGCTTAGACATACGATATTTATTTGATCGGCCAAAAAATCATTCGACCAACTATACTATCTTCGACCGCCTTTTTCTGAGGAATCAATCATGAAGACTCATTATCCTCTGGGAGGATTATTACATTAGACAATGACACATTACCACAATCTGCTCGGCAGCCTATCTTTTTTCGATGAATCTATATAAGAAGAGCAATTGTTAAGCGGCTGTTGTTTTGGCGAATATCATTTGTGTAAGTTAGATTATTATCAATATCGGTTCATGACGCTCTTTGGTTAGATCTGACAACACTCAGTCGGCTCAAAGTTCGGCCTACTGGAGTGTTACTTAATTGCTCGACCTTTTGTTGCTTTCTTCGTGCAACCTATTAAATCTCCTTAAGATTTATGCAACCATATTTCACATGTACAATTTTGAAATGTCAATTTAACTCCTAATGTAAAAAACTAATAAAATGTTTTTTATTTATTTTTAAAGTATAAATAAATAAATAAATAAATAAATATATATATAATAATAATCAACGACGACTAATGCTAGAAGTAAGATTTAAATAAACATTTAAATAGATCATAAGACCAACGCCACACCTAAATTATAATATATCAGCTGTAGAATGCTACATCATTATTATAATCTAAAGAAATTATTTTGTTTTGTAGGTGAACCGAAGAAAATGATCGACGCAAGCAGCCATTAATAATATGTAAGGTTCGATGTACTTACACCAACCATAAGTGAACGCGTGTCCACTTTTCTCTTCTCCCTCTTCAATTGCTGAACACGACTGAAATTTCCCTTTGATTTCTCCTCTCTCTCTCTCGCAGCAAAGCTGAAGCCAAGAAACCCTCGCCGGCGGCGTGATCACCCGCCGCCGCGCCAAAACAAGGCTGCTAGCGTCCATGGAGACGAAGCCAGCGCCGCAGCAGCGGCGTTGGCTTGTTCCACTCCTCGCCTCTCTTCTTCTCTGCTCCCTCCTTATATCCGTTGCTCTCTTCTCTTCCTCACCGTCATTCTCGCATCGTACTCTGCTGTTTCTGTCTCTTTCCCAGATCCGCTCCAGCTTCCATGGTGGGAACGCCCTATTCGTCGAGTCTAAGCTTCAGTTGCCGCCGCTTTTGTCTAGACCAGCGAACGCTGTGCCTCGCCTAGCTTACCTTATATCTGGCTCGGCCGGTGACGGCGGGAGCTTGAGACGGACTTTAAAGGCGCTGTATCATCCGGCAAATAGATATGTTGTGCATCTTGATCTCGAAGCTTCGCCGGTCGAGAGGATGGAGCTTGTTGTTGCTGTTAGGGATGATCGGATCTATTCGCGGGTTGGGAATGTGAGAGTGATTGAGCGGGCGAATTTGGTGACGTACAGGGGACCGACGATGGTGGCGAATACGCTTCACGCTGCTGCGATACTTCTAAAGGAGGGGGGAGATTGGGATTGGTTTATTAACCTGAGTGCCTCTGACTACCCCCTTGTTACGCAGGACGGTGAGGGTTTACTTTTTTGTTCTTGTAAGTTTGCAGTTGCTTTTTTTTTTGTTTTGAGAGATTCCCAAATTTGAGAGCTTTCTTCTTTTACTGTTGTGGTGGGGCAGGTTCAGTTCAACTCTTTCTTATTTTGAGGGAATTATTGCTAGCTAGTCGGTCTTTTTTAGGATTATGGTTTGGTGGGATGCGTGCTAGCTGAACTTGTCTGGAGCGTTGGTTTAGGATGGAATTGGGTTTCGATGTTCATGCTCTTTCTTTTTAGTAATGGATTTGGTTTCTGTTCTTGGAGGATACACTTAACCTGTGAATTAGATTGAGAAAGAAGTTCCTTATTACTCCAAGCATCTAGCAAAAAGTTTAGCAGCTCGTCATGCTTGGCATGTTTACACATGTTTTGGGTCAACTACATGAACTGGAGATTATTTAATCCAATTCGTTTTTGTTTCTTATTTGTCAGAGGTCTTGAATTTGATTGATGCCTTTGACTTATGAACCTTTTACTGAGAAGATCTGTCTCTACTTTGCTTCCAGATCTGCTCTACACGTTGTCAAGCTTACCACGGCAACTGAATTTTATTGAGCATACAAGTGACATTGGATGGAAAGAGTAAGATAATCTTTATGGCTTTAATTTTTTTTCCCCCCCATGTTTATAGTATCTGTTAAACTCCCGCAAGTGACATTGAAATTTTTTACTCTTTCTTTTTTATCCCCAATAACATGCAGTTATACCTTCTAAGAGTAAGTTGATTGATTTTTGTTGAACAGGTACCAGAGAGCCAAGCCTGTAATAATTGATCCTGGTCTCTACAGTTTGCACAAATCAGATGTCTTTTGGATTACTGAGAAAAGAAGCGTTGCCACTGCATACAAGCTCTTTACAGGTGAAGTTTCCATTTAATTTTTATTTGCACTTCTTTATTCTAAGCCTACAACATGGCGTCATATGCAAATAGTTCTCTTCAGAGTTTATTGTTTACTTTTATTGTTTATTGTAGTCGATGCTTCCATGGGAGAGACTTGGCTCTTATGTCAGCCCTATTGGCATGTTACTTGAATTATGAAAGTTCCTTTTTTCTTTCTGATTCAGCTTACTTATCAATGGTTTACACATGATAGTCATCAATATTCATTTGAAACATATAAAATACTTGCTTCTGATCTAAAGTCCAATTAATGTGCTATCTGAAGAATATCAATCCAACAGCAAAACGTAAATATTTCTGGATACATTGGCCATCACCTGTTTGCTAATGTACATTTTTTTAAATAAAATTTGATGATTTATTTACTAAACAGCAAAGGCTATTTATGGGCGTACAAGATGAAAGTATTAAAAGACAATAAACTTGGACTTTCCTAAAATATATACACTTCAAATATGATGTTTTCTGAATAATATTATTTTCAAATATGCATCTTATATTAACACTCCCTTTCATGCTGAAGCATATATGTATGTTAGCTTTAGCTTCTCATATAAGCGAAAAAATGTGCGAGAACCCTAACATTTGGTGAAGTTATCCGACGCTTGTTTTGAATTGGAAATGTGAGGATTAAGAATCTTCTTCAAAAGCATATCTTGTATGAAGAGAATCAACCTCCATGTGCTTCATTCTTTGATGAAACATGCGATTGTTGGCACCGTATATAGTTGCATAATTGTCACCATAGAGAATCACATGATCAGTTATTGCCTTATTGGAAAATAGAATTCTTCTATTAGAGCCTTCACACACTTCATTTCATATGTAGAATGAGCCAGAGCTTTGTATTCTTCTTCAGCATTTGATTTGGGTAGAATGGCTTGCTTTTTTCTCTTCTATGTGTCTAGATTTCCTCTCACAAAAAGGCCATGCCAAAAAATTAATTTTTTTGTTTTCAACATACTAAACATAGTGGTTTTTTGGAATACCGAGGGATGGCCAACCAATTTACATTTTTGTTGACTATGAAAAATTTCTTTCTCAACATCCACGGTCCGTTTTAATAAAGCATATTGCAATACTTCTAGATATGTCTTGAGAATAGATACAATGAACAAAGACATGACAAAATGATGATATGATATGGGTTGATATGGTCAAATATCATAAAAGAATGAATAGATGATTATAGTTTATCATTTCTCTTGTCTTAGTTTAATAAAAAGGTCAAAATCTAAAGGCATAGTGCCAGAGGAATCATTAGTTGAAGTAGATTGGATGATATGAGGTGTTGTAGGAGAAGTTGGTCAAGGTCTTGTGGAGTTAACCTTATAGAGCATGACAAGGAGCGTGTGAAGCAACTAGAAGAAGAGGATCAAATGATATTGGTTTAGAAACGGTGGTAGGAAAGAAATGGATATTAAATGGATATTCTCATGAATGGTGCATGAATGGTGATGACTAGGGGTGTAAACGAACCGAACACGAACAAACAAAGCTCGTGTTCGTGTTTGTTTGTTTGAAATTAATTGTGTTTCAAATAGGCTCGTGTTTGAAATTGTTTGTTAAAGGTGTTGTTCGTGTTCGGTTCGATTTGCTCGAAATATGTTCGAATTGTTCGAAATATTTGAATTGTTCGAATTATTCTAATTGTTCGATTTGTTCAAAATGTTCGAAATGTTTGAATTGTTCGAAAATATTAAGATGTGTTTGCATTATTTGTTTTGGTAAAGAGACAACAATTTAATTATTAATTCTCAATTTTTCAAAAGTAGTAAATAACATTTAAAACTGAATTAGAACTTCAACAAAAGCATTCTTTTATCATTACATCCAAATATTAAAGAAAACTGAATTAGAACTTCAACAAAAGCATTCTTTTTATCATTACATCCAAATATTAAAGAAAATAATCCTTTATAAAATTCTAATGACATTAATGATGACCAATTGAAGATTGGATAAATAACTCTTTTAATCATTACATGATTTACATCCAAACCGATGCAAAATTATTGACAAAACAAACTCCAACAATTTATTAGGCCTTCTGCATCAACTGCAAAGATAGGTACCATTGATCTCTCTTAAATCACTAGACCTTTCCCCACCATAGTGCAGAAAAACAGAAATATAACCTTTAAATTTTGTCTTTCGTCATCCCCATATGAATTGCATCAGACAAGATCCATAGAACTCCCAAACCAAAAAGATAGCCGGACCGGATTCGTCATATTCAGCCTTAGATATCCACATCTGTAGCAAATCAAAATAACACACAAAAAATGAGCACCAAGCATAAAAAAATATTGGGGCATTTACATACATGCCAACACAATTCTCATGTATTTACGTTTTTAACACCTAAACTTTAATATTTACATAAATACCACTTAAATCCTTAACATCATATAAAAAAAATACCACTATTACCATCTTCTTAAAAGTAAAGCACACATTTTTCATGAATTGGTTTATAATACCAAAGTATCATAAATGTGAATATTAAAACTTAAGGCGTTAGATATGTAAATACATAAGAAATGTGTGGCATAAATGTAAATTTCCCAAAGTTATTTAAGGATTAATCTTATTTTATTTGCTCTCTGGATTTTATTTTGGAATCCAAAGGGTTTTGAGCGAGCTAAAGATGAATCACAACAATCCATTTTCACATTTGAGTGACCCGAGCATACATAAAAATCAAATTTTAGTCAAATAAAACTACCTGCTGGAATGTGCTCAAAGAACTGCTTATATATATCCTCATCTTAAACTCCCTCGTAACATATGAATCAAAGCTTAAGCAAATCAAAATAAATAACAAAAATAGAATTTGTGCCTTGATATTCACCATTCGGAAAGTTAAAAAAAAATCAGTGTATGTGGATTAAATATCTTGTTGACACTTGAGACATTGTTATGGTACAGAAAACCACAGAATAGATAAATAGGTGATGAACATCATTATTAGCGTTAACTCACATTGGTTTTCAGAATTTTATGAGCCCTCGTTTTCCATTTGTTCCATGTATAACAGCATAAGTTATGGTAAACTACTAGTCACTTAAATGTATTGAGCTTAGTTTACACACAGAAATTTGGCAAAACTTCTTAAGATGGACCCAAAAAATACAGGTAAAGCTAATGATACAATATATTATGAATTACAAAATTATAGAAGAATAAAACTCAATACATTATATGACAAAATTTTGGAACACAGAACTTATTTGATTTTATGTTATGAAGATCTACTTCGAATGAGCTTTATGTGCTAAAACAATCGATGGAAAATAAGTTCATAAAGCCCACCTCTTATTTTTGAAAACAGCCATTGATTACTCACCTTGTGATAGCAACAGTGCTAATGACACATCTAATGTCAACTTAGTCCATAGACACTTTTAAAGGGAGATAAATTAAAATGATAATAAAGAATATCAAATAGAATAGTATTGCCAAATAAGGACTATCATGACAGTTTTAGTTGTTTTCAGAATCAAATAATGATTGGGAAGCTAGAGAAGATAAGCAGCAAAAAAAAAAAATGCTTTTCTTCTTCTTCATTGATACTTAATGAGGAAAGCAGATAGAAATTACCCACCCCTAGGACATGTAAGAAAAAAAAAAAAAGCATTGCACAGTCCTAAATACAGCAGTCCCAATAAGTGAGCCAAAGGCCAACAACAAGATTCTCATAAAAGGCAAGTTGTACCAAAGTAAGCCACCAAAAAATATATGAAAAATGAAATTCAAGGCATTAATTAAATTTGCTCAAATTTTCCCAAAAAAATAAATTTCAGGATTATTTTTGTGGAAATAGATTGAAGGCTCTAATTAAATAATAACCACAACAGAACAAATAATAGTCAATAGCCAACAATTAGAAGTCAATAGCCAAAGCCCCAAAAAAGCCAAAACAATCGCATATTAAGTTTTTTTTTTCTCCACTTGTTATCTGACATATTTTGCAATGAGGCCTTATGCATGCAATATCCAATTTTAAACTAGGCTAATTACATATTGCCTCAACCTTATAGCTCCCCAGCATAAAGGCCCAAGAGATAAACCACTCCAGCATTTCCAACAATAAATCTAAAATCTAGAATAAGATTTCAGAATATCAACTTGGTAAGAATGTCAACTTCATCACCACATCAACCAAATGAAGAAGCCAAGAAAATCAATAATGTACAACATTAAAACCGCTCCATCACCAACAACAACAAAGTCATAAACTGAAAGAAGTAGTTTTCTGACAATGAGCTTATGGGTCTGTTTGGGGCAGCTGCAGCTTATTGAATAATCTGTTGATAAACTGATTAAAAATAATCTGCTGATAAGTTAGGTACAATGGCTATTACAAATTTTTAATTTTTTGAAAAAGTCAAACCGTTGTCCAAAAGCTGCAACCGCACCTAGATAGGTGTGGTGTGAAAACGTTATTTTCAGCGTTTTGAAAACACATAAGCTGTCAAAATGCAGTTTACCCAAACAGGTCATGTGTGTTTTCAAAACGTCATCGCACCAAATAAGCTGCCCCAAACATGCCCTAATTTGCAAGCAGGAGATGATATCGGAAGACATGCGCGTCAAAGCATTTAAGCCTGCAAATTTCAACCGCATAGATACCAAAAACTCAAAATACCTTGCAATGGCATGACTATTCTCTCTACTTATATGTTGTTATTATCAAACCATCGACAGTTTGACACATGGAGGCATAGATTACCCTCAAAGGCACAGGAAATAAACAAGTTATTCGAATGAAATTTATTTTCAAACCTTTTACCCTCAAAGGCACAGGAAATAAACAAGTTATTCCAATGAAATTTATTTTCAAACCTTCTGACATTAATGAAGGAGATATAAAATAAGTTGGACTATAGCAATCTTAAATTAAAAATGTCAAATGAGACATTCAATTTGGACACATAAAAAAAATCCATCCAGTTCCCAACCATCATTAACAATTAAAATTTTAAAACAAGTTGACACATTTAGTGCTTGGTATAGCTAACAAACATCAGAAAAAAATTCAACCAGTTCCGAACCATTGGCACATGCTGCAATCTCTATCATATAAAAAAAAAAAACTCACAAGAGCAACAATGTTCTCGAAGTATGGTTACTCTGTGCAACAACCAATTCATCGATGATAGTTCTATCATTGCACTAATCCATACCAACCGCGCTGGCAACACAAATAGTCAAATGCCCAAAAGAGTTAAAAGGTGCAAAACAGTAGTATTTGGCTTATACAAAAGTTAAAAAAAGTGGCATTTTTTACTAAACCATAATATTAAGGATGACACCATAATAAATTTTGATATTGAGGCAATATGCAAGATCTCACTCCCAAAAGCTTCAAAAATTAGGTTTCAGTAAATAAAAAACTAAATAAATCTGAAAATTTTTTTATATATAACTATTTTAAATTATTTAATATTTTGAACAATAACGAATCAAACACATTACTATTCGTGTTTAGTTCGTTTAACAAACCAAATGAAGATCTCACTCCCAAAAGCTTCAAAAATTAGGTTTTAGTAAATCGAAAACTAAATAAATCTGAAAAAAAATTTAAGAAATTTTATACTGAGAGACAAATCTGAAGATAAATATGAAATATTAAGGAAATTATGCTCAGAGATCAGAGATGACAGCTCTGTAGCCTTAAAATCAACCAAGCAATAATATCGAGCAACTAAGCAAATAAGCAATAGTACCAAGCAGGCATGGAGACAAACCGTAGCCGACTTGAAGATAAATAGGAGTAGAGATTAGAAAGACGACAAACCCTAAACTCTCGCAGTCGGGGCGAAAACTTTTCATGATTTTGAGAGGAGAAGGAGAAGGCTCGGAAGAGGGAGATGCGGTCGAACTTCGACTGTTTGAGAGGGGAACGGGGAGGCGAGGCGAGTAGGGTTTTTAGAATAAGGCTTTTAGGGTTTTCTTTTATTATATAGTATAGTATATTAATTAAAATATTATAATATTTATATTAGTATAACTAATACTAATATATTATTATTATTATTATTATTAATTTATTATATATTATAATTTGTAGGATTTAATTATTTAAATATAAAATTTTATAATATATAATTATTTTTTAAATATCTTAATTTTTTTATATATAACTATTTTAAATTATTTAATATTTTGAACAATAACGAATCAAACACATTACTATTCGTGTTTAGTTTGTTTAACAAACCAAATGAAAAATTTGTTCGTGTTCATCTCGTTTGCTTATCGAACGAATCGAACACGAACTCTCTCACGAACCGAACACGAATTGTTCGCGAACAACGAGCTTTTTTGACAACCCTAGTGATGGCAGCTTAAATGTACAATTACTTGGTAAGGGCATCATAATGTTTATACCCTTGTTGAGTTTGGGAGTTTCTAAGAAATATATAAGTTGGAAAGGAAGCGTTTATTATGCGGATGGAAACCATGAATAAGGAAAAAACAGCCCAACACCTATGGAGTGGGAGAAAAAATAAATAAATAAAAAAAAATAAAAGAATTTTGTTCTATGATTAGTCTTTGAAAAGTTTAAAGGGATAGGATTAATAAGATTACAAATAATATCGCATTTCCCTTAAACTAGTGAGGGACATTTATGTGAAATAAAGTGTCCTGTCAACATTTAAGAGATGTTAATTTTTATGTTCTGTAATTTTATTCTACTGAGACATAAAAGGATTTGTAGTTTGCTGAAGAAAGCAACATTTAAGCAAAATTTATGACATTGGGTTTCCATGTATTTTCAAGCATTATAATGCCTAAAATTTTGATGAAAGTAGAAATTTGAACTTTAATATTTTGATATAACTTGAAAAAATGGTTAACTAATCGATATTTTCTCAAATTTACCCAAATAATTTAAGAATGCACCTCAATAACTGCTACTATTATTAAAACACTAAGCGAGCCAAAATAGGCTCAAAACCCTAAATATCATAGTGAATTAATTCAGAAGGAGACAAAGATTGGTTGTAAATGTTGGGAATGACAGATGATGATATTCACCTAATTTAGAAGCAGAACATTCAAATTTTGAATGAAGGAAAGTGACAAATTCCTAAAGTCAAGCACAAGGAGGATGGTTCAATCAATAGCGCCAATGATAATGAGTAATAGCTTTGGGGATGATAGAATAATTGTCAAAGTTGAGTCCTGTAAAAATAATGGTTTGGATAAAATCTTACAGACAATTGTAGGTGATAGTAAGATAATATTCATAGTATATCACTTAAAATTTTGGCATATATAACACATCCATAAGAATATGGTTTTATGAAGGATGCATGGTGCCTTTTTCAAAATCGAGGATGAGTCATTAGCCATGATGATAGATTGCAAATAAGACATGCGAAGAAAGTAATTGACTATTGCCTGTCATGTGGGAAGATGCTCCTAAATGTAAAAACATGAACACATATTCACCTCTAGGGATGATTACAAAGCCAGAACAAGAAGAGGGCAATAAGCAATAGTTACTTGTGAATACTGCATGATATATAATCAAAAGATAATAGTATTTTTCTCAAAAGTGCTCATGAGGATGATTGTTGTCACTGTAATGCAAAGCACATGTTAAAGAGATTTATATGATGAAAACCACCATTTAACTCTAAGTGGTGCCAATGGTAGATATGACTTTTGACACAAGAAGAGCAAAAATAGAAATGATTATACTGTTAGAAGAGGAACACAATTTAGAAGAAGCTCTAATCATAGAGATGAAGAGTTCAGCCCTTGATTCTTCATGTTGTGGGGATAGGTTACGAGATTGAAAGTAGGCACTGACATGGGTAGGAGGTAAGATTATAACAACTAGGATGCCTATATTGTAAATCAGGAGGGTGAGCATACACAATAGAGGGCATGCATGTGATATTATGGGCGGTGTATAGCTTATGGCATCAACAGAATAGCTCAACAACATGGAGAGAGGATGGTAGCAAGCAATTACGTGGATCTGAGTAGGTATATGAGATGTTAATTCTGTAGGGGAGCTTGGTATATATGTTTGCATGATGAGACACAACAAGGCCAGTGGCATTGCAAGCGGAATGCTGGGCAAGCACTTGCATGCGGGATAGTGATTGTCGTGCGAGTAATAGCGAAAGGCAAGTAGTGTTTGTGGGAGGTGATGGATGAGAAGAAGCAATTGAGAGAGCGAGGGTGTGCATTGATCAAATTGTGAAGAAAGTGTAGTACTTGAGGCATGGGAGAAATTCCATGCACCGCAAGGAAAATAATATGCACGATCAAAACAAGGGAGGCAAGCAATGTGAAAGGCAATCAATGCAATTTGAAGGTGGTGCTGGTTTGCAGGCATGAGGGTGACCGTGGGAAAGACAATTGTTAGCGATTGTGATACATGTGTATGTGAGTGGCAAACATAGCCTTTATGCCATATTGTGGGAAGAGTTAGATGATTTTATTCATTGAATAATAAGACTATTAATAGGCTTTACAAATGAATACATTATGAAAAAAATAAATGAAACTATCTAGGGAGAACAAATGTATATTTACCACAATAGATTCATAATATAACCACGCCTTTATAGCATTTCCACATAAGCATAATGCACTCACAATGCTGATAATAGTAATGAAAAGTATAAAGAACAATGCTTAAGAATCCCCATTTCCTGGTTATCTTCTCAAAAGTTATTGTATTTTGGTAGCATTAGTTCCTCTGAACATAGAAATGCGCTAGATCGTAACCATATCTGTCACCAGCTGTGAAAACTATCATATCTGAGATGCTACACTAATTAAGCTTAAAGGTTTTTGTGGTATTGTGGTTTTGGACCAGGTTTAAAGTGTTGGGTATATTGTCTTTGGGCCCTTTACACATAAAGTATAATTAACTCGTATTTTGCACTATTGGTGAGATTAAAGGCTGCCCCAGGAGAGTTTTCAGTGAAAAATGTCGAGTAAAATTTGCTAATTTTTTTTTATGAATTTTGTTGCATTTTTGGTCATATGCTGATGTTCACTTAGGCTTTCTTCTAAAATCAACTTGCGCAAGATTGAAAAACTTCATCTAAGCTCGTGGTTGGCTGTTAACTGGGTGAAAGAAAAAGATGATGAATTCTCTCACTCGTGATTGCTTCCTGTCAAGCAAAATTTATTTGGTTTTCTAAATATCCGTACACTCATGCTTCTTAATACCCATAAATATGCATTTTTTTACATTGTGATTAATGGTGTAGTTACAGAATTGCAATCTTCTCACTCTAAATTGCGTAAAATTTTTGTTAGGGGACTAGAGTATTTTCATGAACTGCATGGAAATTACCAAGCTTCTAGCTCATAGACGATCTACAAAAGCTTTTTTGCTTATTTTTCAACTAAAAGAAAAGCTGTTTTGTATGTACTTTAGACTGAAAAAAAGTAACAAACTTTGCACCAATAATTTTTCAGGCATCTCAACGTGTCTTGCTTGTTTGTTTTGGTTAGGCCTTTTGTGTAAAAATTTCTCGAAGCTACCAGCCACTCTATTTTTGGATTCATTTTTATCTTTACATTTTTCACTTTTTTATTTTCGCATTTCTTTGCTTACTCTCTACTCCATGCTACGAGAATATTTTCTTTATAGAAACACATTTGGTATTTATGGCTTTTATCCCTTCTTATTCTTTCATTTAAACATTTGAAACTAAAAGAAATTTTTACGTCTTCTTATTCTTTCATTTAAACATTTGAAACTAAAATAAATTTTTACGTGCTTATAGAAGTTTCCTCTAGGCAGATAACATTACAATATTATATTTTATGAACTACATGACTTTTGTCCTTCAGTTTATATTAGCTTTACTAGAACATACTACGGATAGTTTGAGTTCGGTAAAGCGATGGGACTCCATAATTGTTGTGTATTTAGCCATCCGTGGCTATTTTGCCATACTTAAACTTACTGTAATCTGATGCGAACTCTTTGTACCAAATACTATTGTGCCTAATACGGTATGCTCGCAGCATATGCTGTGCCAATAGTCTTTGTGTACAGGTCTTAACCATTTGGGACTGAAGCACTAATTTATCATCCATGAATGGCATACAAATAAGTGCTGTAACAGTTTGAACTGTCTTTCAATGAGATATTGTTTGCTTTGTTTTAATGCCTCTCGGTTTTGTCGCATTGGGGTTTAGGGTTGAGGGTAATGTGGAGTTAAAATGACTTCTGTTGCATCAAACCTCGGGTGTAGGATCAGATGAAGTCGTAAAATGTGGGCGTGTTTATGTTGTAAACATATTTGATGTTCTATCAACTGGATTTCTGGTCTCAACAAATTGCTATAGCTCTCAAACTTAAACTATGTCTGGGCTCAAAAGAAGTAAAATTTGGAACAATTTCAGTTCTGTTTATTTTTATTTGCAACGATTCATTTGGATTTTTTGTGCGCTTTCCATACTTTCTCGATTAGATCTTCATTGAATATGAACATAACTGTGCGAAACCTACTGCCATGGATGAACATCCAAACAGATAGATTAGTGATGCAATTTCTTGTTGTCTTGCTTGTGCATATTTTGCAAGAAATGCTGATGCTTCAAGTTTTTCATGTATATCCCTCTTGCCACCCACAGTTGGAAGCGTGCACTCCACGTGTCTCGATAGCATCTCACCTCACTTGAATCATACGCACCACTTTTTCTTTTCCCTATATATGCATCCATGCACAAGGGGCATAAGCTACAGGGGTATTTACATATCATCAGATGTTTGACCATTAATGTGACCAAACCATCTAAGACGATTCTCTCTAATATTATATGCAATTGAAGCTACAACAACCCTTTCACGGATAGATTTATTTCGCATTTTGTCTCCAAGTTTCAAGCCACTCAATCCACGGTCCACCTAAGCATTTGCACCTCAGCAACACTTAACTTTGTTTTATTCCTCTCTTTAAAAGGCCAAGATTCTGCGCCATAAAGCATCACAGGTCTCACCACCCTCTTATAAAATTTTCCTTTAAGTCTCAGCAGTACTTTATAAAAGTTTTGGTGTTAGAAATTTGAATAAATAAGAATAAGGCTGCCAATATGGAGAAGAATTGTAGTGTCCATCTGAAATGGTATGTCCCCATTGATAATTTATCAATTTGTAACATGCAGATAAGGTCATTCTATTCTTTCGGCCAGCAAATAATTTATTTACTCTTTAAATCATGTTGAGGGTTCTTTCCGCGCAATCTCATAATTCGAACTGGAGGATCAGCCAAATCATAAAATCGTCCTTTCCTTTTTATCATCAGGTTCTGCTTGGATGATGCTTTCCCATCAGTTCATTGAGTTCTGCATATGGGGATGGGACAATCTTCCTCGTACCGTTCTGATGTACTACGCAAATTTCCTCTCATCCCCTGAAGGCTATTTTCACACCGTCATTTGTAATGCACCGAACTTTCGCAACACGACTGTCAACCACGACCTGCATTATATTTCGTGGGACAATCCTCCAAAACAGCACCCACATTTCCTTACCACCGACGACTTCTCTCAAATGGTCCTAAGCAATGCTCCCTTTGCGAGGAAATTTCCGAGGGACGATCCTGTGCTTGACAAGATTGATAAGGAGCTACTGAGTCGCGATGCGGTGGATGGGTTCGTGCATGGAGGGTGGTTCGATCGTGTGAATGGCACGAATGATTCGATTTACTTTGCGTCGAGTGTGAAAGACCTCAGACCTGGGCCAGGTGCTGAGAGAATTAAGCGCCTTATAATGGGTTTGCTTACAGCTGAAGGTTTTGATGAGAAGCATTGTATATGAAAAAGTGCAAAGATGGTTGTCGGTTTGTGCTATCCTGTGACTGGAGGAGCTCCAAACCTATTTCAGAGGATGTGATGGCACTGAGAAGAGCCCAACTGGTGATGTGATTACAACTCCGGGGCTACTTTAAAATGAGGTTGTCTTTTAGCAGACTTACAGACATCCACAACTACTTTCTTCTGAAGTTTTTTGGGCTGAAACTGAGGATTACAGGGTTTGCTAAAGTGCCAAATGCTGTTTATCAACAATAATTGGCTCTATGTTGTATTTGTAGCTTTACATCTAGATTTACGAACTCGCTGTATCGATATGAACAAAGCAAAATTACATGATTATGCTTTTTTGTATCTCTAGAATTATGGTTGTCATTGGTTCTGTGGAGTTTCCTCGTATTCCAGTTTAGATTAGGTGCTTGGACATCAAACTAAGTTTTTTTTAGCGGCATTTACATATGTTCAACCCAATTCTTATGTATTTACATATCACAGACTTTTTTTTATAGTTGTACCGCCCAATTCTTTCATATTACATAAAAATGCACCACTGTTATAAATTTTAAAAAGTGAAGTATACCTTTTCATGCATGGATAAGGTGGGGTGTAGATATGTAAATATACATAGGAATTGAGTGATATGTATGCAAATCTTCCATTTTTTTCATACCACATAATTCTTAATCTAACTCCTAAACATTACTTTTTATATTTATAGGGCCTAAATCTTTCATATTACATAAAAGTACCTTAATATTAACTTTTAATAAGTGAAGTAAACCTTTTTCATACATGGGTGGGTAAGGTGGCATGTATGTAAAAATTAAAGTTTAGTTGTTAGATATGTAAATTTACAGGAATTGAGTTGTGTATGTAAATCTTCCTTGTTTTTTTTTAATAGCAAACTGTAGTCATTAGAGTGAAGATGATAGGCTCATAAGGTGGGTTCTATTGACATATTTTCTGAAGTAATAACTGTTAAATGGCTTTGGATAAAAATAGATGAAGATATTTTTTTGCAACTTCTTTGGGACCTAACTTTGCTGCTGAGGACGCTCCCTACTGAGCTCTCGGTTGGGAGAAAAGTTTTCACAAGGAGTCTGAATGCAGCTCTGCACGTGGACTCCAATACGTGTGCTACACTAGGCCCACCTCAAAAAATATTAAAGTGAAACAACGAAAGTTATTGGAGCTGTTCACCTAGCAGTGTTATTGGGTGTTATTTGGGGGTTATTGGAGGATTATTGCGACGTTATTGGAGTTAATAGCCCAATAACCTCCCAAAAACTCCCCAATAACCCCGAAATAACACCAAAAAAATATTAAAGTGGAACAGAGGTTATTGCCCAATAACCCCGAAATAACACCAAAAAAATATTAAAGTGGAACAGAGGTTATTTGAGCGGAACTGTGGAGGTTATTTGAGGAAGAATTGAGAAAAAAAGCTTTTTGCGCTTGAAGGTTATACATAATAAAAGAAAACTTATATAATTAATTACAGCATATTGTTATTGCTTTGAGGGTTGTGTTTTATGATGGTTTGAAATAAATATGTGAATTTTGAAATATTTTTATATTTGGTTTGAATTATATCAAATGCAAAGTATTTGCATTTGAAGTTTGTAATATCTTAGAAAATCTATTTTTGATTAATTTATAATTCACTCAAACTAGATGAGTTTTAAATGCGGGAAATCATAGAGTATGCCTTGTCAATCATAAAACTAAATCTATTGTTCCTGCCATGTTGATCCCTGACTTCAGCTTGGTCAAATAGAACGAATAAGAGCGGGAGAGAGAGAGAGGGAAATCATAGAGTATGCCTTGTCAATCATAAAACCAAATCTATTGTTCCTGCCATGTTGATCCTCTGACTTCAGCTTGGTCAAATAGAACGAATAAGAGGGGGGAGAGAGAGAGGGGGAAATCTGCAAGGAATCGGTGGCTTGGGCAAGAGGGTTTTGTGATGCCCTAGCCCTTGCTCTTAAATAGGGCAAATGTGGTTGTGGCTTAAGGTGGCGAGGTGAGGTCGGAAGAAAAGAAAATTTGAAGGAAAAGAAAGCAGGTTGTGTTTGAATCTAGAAGGCGACAAAGTTTGATCACGTGATTCATGCTATGTGGGAGTGACGAAAAGAAGAGAAAAATGCAAGATTTTTGTTAGTGGCTCAATAACATAGAAAGAAAAGAAATATTTTTGGGTCTTACAGACTATCCCCTTTAAGTGAATTTGATCCACAAATCCATATCTTAGCTTTGGAATAGTTTGGTGTACTTCATAATCATCTTTTCTTCAATCTCTCAAGTTGATTTTTGCACTTACTAGTTTTTTTAAAATGACTCTGAGAAAAGGAGTAAAGGGCTGCAAACCTATTGAGCTTCACGCTCCAAGAAGTGCTCTTATCTTTTTTCATAACTCAGGTCTTCTTGAATCACCAACGACTCGTACTTGATGATGTGAAAGTTATTATGCATGTAACACCGAAGTAGAGAGATGTGGAAGCCATTGTGTACTCCTATAAGCCTTGGAGGAAGAGCCAAATAATATGCAACTTTGCCAACATTTTTTATCACCCCAAAAGAACCAATGAAGCGAGACCAAAGCTTTCCAATATGGCCAAATCTCGTAACTCCATGTATAAGTGAAATCTTTAGAAAAAAACATAATCTCCAATCTTGAATTCAAGCAACCTATGCTAGGGATTGAATTATTTTTTTTGATGAGCCTAGAAACACTTAGTCAATCTCAAATCCTACGAATCTTCTTTGTTGCTCGATCAACTATTTGAGGTACAAATTCTTTCACCAACCTCAAACCAAAACATGGGAGATATGCACTTTCTGCCATAGATTTCCTCGTACGACTTATTGTCGATGTGAGCATGAAAGTTGCTATTATAAGCAAACTCAACCACTGGAATATAATCCTCCCAAACTACATTTGAAGTTCAAAATGCACGAAATTAAAAAGTTTTCTAAGGTATGTATTTTCCTCTTCAATTGTATGTTTATCTAATAATGAAATGTAACATTGAAGTCCAATCTTGTGCCTGTAGCTTCTTACACTCGCTTCCATAGTATGAAAGCAAATATTTCATGCTAATCTGATACAATGATGATTAGAATTTCATGCAGCTGAATGTTGTTATCTATGTAGATCTTGGCTAAGTTCTCAACTAACTAAGTCTGCTTGATTGACAAAAAAAAAAGCTTAGTTAGCTTATCAACCACAACCTAAATAACATCATATCCTTACTTTGATTTCGGCAAGGTAACAATGAAATTTGTTGCAATCTACTCCAATTTTCACTCTAGAATGGGAAGGGGCTGCAATAAACAACAAAGTCTCTAATATTCCGCCTTAACCATATGACAGGTAAAATATTTGGTCTTAAACTCAGCTATGTCTATCTTCATAATCAACCACCAAAACAACTTATTGATGTCTCATTACATATTAATACTTTTCGGATGAGCACAATACAAAGTAGAGCGCACCTCATAGAGTATTTCTTGTCGAAGTCTTTAATGATCTAGAACACATAGACAATCCTGAAATCTTAAAGTTTCATCTTGATCAATATTGAACTTAGGCTTTGGCTCATTATGAGATTGCTCTCTAAGTTGTATTAAGTTTACATCCCTCATCTAAGCAACACGAACATGATACAAAAGCATATGTTGAACTGACATAATGGTAATAATCAGGGCAAACACCAAATAACTCTTAAGTTTCAAAAAACTCAGCCCACGAGCATCAAACCATTCAAACTTAATAGCCTTTTGAGTTAGTCTTGATATAGATGCAACAATATTAGAAAAAAAACTTACAAAAAAGTTTCAATAACAACCAGCTAAACCAAAGAAAAAATAAATCTTTATAAGTGTTCGATATTGTCTAATCCATTATTTCCATATTCTTTACAGGATCCACATAAATTCCAGCTCTACTAACAACATGCCTTAGAAATGCTATTTTTCAAAACCAAAATTCACACATAGAGAATTTGAAATAAAGCTTGGTCTCTTGAAGAGTATTCAATGTTACTCTTAGATGTTGAGCATGTTTTTCTTCATTCTTTGAGTAAACCAAAATATCATCCAAGAAAACAATGACATATCAATTCAAGTAAGATTTGAAGGCTCTATCTATCAAATCCATAAAGGCAATAGATGTATTATTCAAACTAAATGACATCATCAAGACTTCATAATGCTCATATCAAGATGAGTATACAATCTTCAGAATGTCTCCACCATTGATTGATCTTCATATGATGGTAGCCAGAGCATAGACCAATCTTGAAAAACATACAATACCCTTAATGTTGATCGAACATATCATCTATAGGAGGCAGTGGGTAATTGTTATTCATAATTACCTTATTTAGTTCTCTATAGTCAATGCACAATCTCATGTTCCCATCTTTCTTTTTCACAAACAAAAATGATCCTCCTCAATGGGAAATGTTGGGTCAAAAAAATTCTTTATCAAACAATTCTTATGATTTAAATTTGAGCTACTAGAGTTCAATAGTGGCCATCTAATATGATGCTTTAGAAATTGGAGTAGTTCATAAAAGTATGTTTATAGTGAACTCAATCTTACAATCCGTTGTTAAGCCAAATAATCTTTAGAAATTATATCAAATAATTCTCAAACCATTGGAAAGATATCTTATTTAATACTGAATTGGTTGGAATCTATCACATGAGATAGATAACCAAAAAACTTATTGGAGATTAACTTGTAAGCCTTAATTGTTAATCTATAATAATATGATATGTAGATAGCTTGTCCATACCCAATATTGCATCAAACTTCATTGGTGGAAATATTATGAGTGCAACATGCATAGGCATGTTATTAATAATAATGTCATAACCATGAATGCACCAAACGACAGTAACAGATGAGTTATATGACATAATAATTGATAAATGTGACTACAATGAAAAATTGATGTAAATTTATTTGACATGAATGAATGAAATACCCCAGAGTCAAACAATACTCTTATTGATTGCTTTAAAATAAAGATAATACATTTCACCATATCAAGAGCTTTGTGGGTATTTGGTATTGTTAGTATTGTTGGTATTGTGACGTAGGAGGACTTGAGATTGTTGAAGTGGAATCACCTATCTAATTTGTTTTGGAGCTTGAGATTGTTGAGTCTGATACTGCATTGTTGAATGATGTTGATATATCAGAGGAGGCTTTGGGTATTGTTAGTAGTGTTTTTTTGTGATGTAGGAGAACTTGACTACTACAGTTGGGACACCATCACTTACTGTGGCTACTGTGGAGATTGAAAATAATTCTGCTTTGTTTAACCCTTCACATGATGCTTATGATATTGACCTTTATTAGATTTCCAACACTTATTCTTGTGTTGATACTTATAATTATTCTCCTGGGTGATTGTCACTTGTAATTGACCTAAAACTTTGAGGGGACAATCCTTGGCTTTATGGCCAATACTATAACAGTTAAAAAATTTCAGTTGGTCTATTTCTCAGGTCAATGTCAATGAGGCAAAGGGCACAAAAAATTGTTTTGGTTTCTTTGTCCCGCAATGTGGGCGCATCAGGCTCTTTGGTCTTAGCCATTTATTACTATGATAGCAAAAACAAACATCCATAAATAAGAGCATGCTGAAGCAATCCAACTTTATATGTCTCTTGGAAGTGGTATGAGCAATAAATTATATTAGATATCCATAATATTCTACCACAACATTTTTTTGGGGCTATCTTATGTAATTATTTATTTCAAATAATGTGTGTGTGATTGCAAAAATATTTTTCTTAGCATAAATTTGAAACTGGTACGCTTGATCATGCTCAGACAATCCACAACTACATATGTTTCCTAGAAGTGAGTATAAAAATGATGACACAGATGATGCTGCTATTTCTCACAATATTTTCTCATTATATGCCTCAAAAGGTATCAATAAATATGCATAATTTGCTATCACGGTAATTGTCTAATCAAAAGCTTTGAAAAACATGTACTCATGAGTATGCTTAGACAGACCACATATACATTGTTTCCTAGCAGTGAGTCTAAAAATGATAACAAACATGGTTTATTGCTCTTTCTTACAATATTTTCTCGTTTGCATGCTCAAACAGTTCATTTTCTTACAATATTTTCTCGTTTGCATGCTCAAACAATTCATAGCTACAACTAGCAGTGAGCATAAAACTGATAACAAAGATGGTTTGTTGCCCATTCTTATAATATTTTCTCATTATACACCCCAAGGGGTATCAGTAGCTATGCATTAAATGATCTTATTGTTGTATTATTGTAGTCTTTTTATGAAATTATTGAGGTTTTATCATGATGTTATGTTACCACTCAAATAACACCTCAATAATGCCGCGAAACACGACTCAAATAGACCACAACTACATATGTTTCCTAGCAGTGAGCATAAAAATGATGACAAATATGATATGTTGCCCTTTCTTATAATATTTTCTCATTATATGCCCCAAGGGTATTGGTACATATGCATAATATGTCATCACAATAATTTTTTGAGGCTATCTACTTCACTGCCTTACTTCAGAGAGTGTGTGTATGATTGAAAATATATGTTTTTCTAAGCCTATCATTTGCAATTCAGTTAGCATGAGCATGCACAAACATACCACAACTACATATGTTTCCTTGCAGAGAGCATAAAAATGATGACAAAGATTTGTTGCCATTTATTACAATATGTCTTAAGAGATATTAGTATCTATGCATAATATGTCATCACAATAACTTTCTTAAGCTATTTATTTCATTGTCTCACTTCAGTGAATGTGCGTGTGATTGAAAAATATGATTTTCTAAGCCTAACATATGAAATTCAGTTTGCATGAGCATCGCAAATAGACCACATCTACATATGTTTCCTAGCAGTGAGCATAGAAATGATGACAAAGATGATCTGTTGCCATTTCTTACAAAATTTTCTCATTATATGCCCTAAGGGGTATTAATAACTGTGCATAATATGCCATCGTAGTAATTTTTTGTGGTTATCTATTTCACTGCCTCACTCAGAGTGTGTGTGTATGTGTGTGATTGAAAAATATGGTTTTTAAGCAAACCATTTGCAATTTGATTTGCATGAGCATGTGAAAATAGACCACAACTACATATGTTTCCTAGCAGTGAGCATAAAAATGATGACAAAGATGATATGTTGTTCATTTTTACAATATTTTCTCATTATATGCCCTAAGGGATATCAGTAGTAATGCATAATATGTCATCACATTAATTTTTTGAGGTGATCTATTTCACTACCTTACTTTCAGAGTGTGTGTGTGTGATTGAAAAATATGCTTTTATAAGCATAACATTTACAATTCGATTTGCTTGAGCATGCTAAAATAGACCACAACTACATATGTTTTCAGCGGTGAGCATAAAAATGAGGACAAAGATGATCTATTTCCATTTGTTACAATTTTTTCTCATTATATGCCTCAAGGGATATCAGTAGTTATGCATAATATGTCATCAAAGTATTTTTTGAGGCTATCTATTTCACTGTCTCACTTCAGAGTGTGTGTACGTGAATGAAAAATATGCTAAACGACGATACCATAAATATGAATGAAAAATTTGCTATACGATGCAAATCCACAAGAAACAAAATTTTTTTAAAGAGAATATAAAGAAAGGTGATACCAAAAGAAGATGGTGTCCGGAAACATGGGTTAGGACAAATGAATCAGAAGCTCCGCAAGGAAGGTAAGGGCAAAATTAAAACGTAGGGTGAAATCCAAGGGCAAGTGCGTAAAATATCGGAGAAGAAATGCGGGCCGCGGGGTAGAACTCGTGACCTGCATTTTGTTAAACGGTATGACCACCGTGAGCAAAACACTGCCTAAACAACGCAGATTAATGACCCCATGTCACGCCAAGCGAAAACTGCCAGCCAAAATGGGCCCTAAGTCGACAAGATGAAGTCGAAAGAAAAGAAAATCGAAAGAAAATGAAAGTAGAGCACACTTGAATCAGGAAGACAACAAAGGCTGAATCATTTTTTTTTAAATAAGTTGGCTCACAAGCTAACAAGTTTAGTCGGGGCTGGCTTGAGCTCGACTTGTTAGCTCATCAAGCTAAACTCACGAGCTACTTAGCGAGTTGAGTTAGAGCCGACTCATGTGCTTACTTGGTTGACTTGGCTCAATTATACCCATACTGTACAATAGTTGTGAACATTTCTCAATTGTTTCACTTATAAAAAGAGCATTCACCTAAATTAGGAAAGTTTTTCTCTGCATAGTTGATGAATATCTTTCATTTGCCTTGCAAGCAATTTTATCAAAGGCCATCATTTGTTTCCAAAAGGATGTACCAGATGGTAATACAAGAATTATATGAAAAGATGTACACTTACTAAAGACATAATAGTTGAGAGTATAGTTTTTGGCAATGAGGTCTCATTTTCGAATAGTGCATATTGCCTTTTATGTTCATGCTTCCCCAAAAAAAGAATTAGATAAAAGAAATTACCACGTGAGTGGTGAAATCATAGATTAAGTGATTAATTCTTTCATATTATGTAAATGCTATTCAAGATTATTTCAATATAACCTGCTGTCAATTGTAATTTAGTTAAGCCGTCGATTAATATGAGACATTTAGGCTTCATTTGAAGTAGTTTTTTTTTTTTAAGACATCCGCAGAAAGTAAAGAACGATTTAATAACAAAAATGGTGAAAAATTACCGCTCCTGTGAAACAACTCTCGAAACATTGAGGAAATTCTGTTTCACCAATTAAAATTTGTTTAATGCGTATACATTCACTGCAATGTATTGGGGCTTCACAATATTCTAAAACTAAACCTTGAAATGAAGTTGAAATATTTCATGATCAATTAATAAAAATTGAATTATGAATTAATGTTTAATTGATTTAATAGAATTTTGCTCATCTATTAATTTAGTGTATAATTTATCAATAATTATGTAATTACTCTCATTAAAACCTAAGTTGATTGTGAAAAAAATTGATAAATAGTTAATAATTAATCGACATAGTTTAAAACTAAGAAAAAATAAATCATTATTAACTAATTTTAATAAATACATTATTAATATATAATTCTAAATTTATATTTGATTTAGCAGACATAAATTCTAAAATAAAATTTTCAGATAAATCTTATATGATGTAACCAAATTCAAGCTCTTATATACCAAATAAATTGTTAAGTGCGTTACAAATGTTACAAATATTCTACTAACTTTCTTTATATTTATATATATAATACTTAAAATTTACTTTTTACATTAAATTATGTATAGATAATGACATGGGTGCAAAAATTAAAATTTTAGTTTTAGAAAGGCAAATATGTAGGAATCTTCATTTCTTTAATTTAACCAGAATTTAGTAAATCTCGTATCTATTCTTCTGGGTCGAACTTGGAAGAAAAAAATTATTACATCAGTACTACACACTAAGGGTAACGTGCATAGCCAATGAAATCACGCCACGACACCTCAAGCGACAGGAACAAAAAAACGGCGTGGTAACACAAAGAATATTTCCTCCCGTGTTATTCATGTGTTATTGTGTGTTATTCCTGTGTTACTGATGTGTTATTGTGTTATTATAAAACCAAGAATATTCTGAGGATACAATAACACATGAATAACACACAATAACACTAGAATAACACGGGGAATATTCCCGACAGAAAAAAACGATGCGATAACACGAGGAATATTCTCCCCCGTGTTATTCATGTGTTATTATGTGTTATTGATGTGTTATTGTGCTATTATAACACCAGAAATATTTCCATGATACAATAACACATGAATAATACACAATAACACATAAATAATAAGGAGGAAATATTTTCCGTGTTATTGAGTCTTTTTTTTTTATTTTTTTTTTTATTTTTTATGTTGAGTGGGGTGTCCTGGATTGATTTACTCTAAGTGCTTGCTTAGTACAGGTAATATTTTTTCTTCTTTAATTTAACCAGAATTTAGTAAATCTCGTATTTTTCCTATTCTTCTGGGTCGAACTCGGAAGAACACCAGATTCGGAAGCTTGAATCGTCGGCGATGTTGACGACATCTTCCCTACCACTCCTTTCCCATCAGCATCAGCAGCCTTTACAGTTGCCCCCTTCAGTCTCGCACCCATTGTCCTCCCCCCAGTCCTCATCGTGCCTAGTCATCGCCACGCGATATAGCCCTAGCCTTACACGGCATTGCCCTAGTATTCGGCATGAGAACTTCTACCATCACCTCTCAGACTCTTCATTGGGGTGTTACGGGAATTCCGGTAAGCTGACATTATATATATTTCTTTAGGAATTTAGCGCTCTTTGCTTTTGTATATTATAATTTGTTTACTTCCGAACTAATCACTGCTTTATAAAGTTTAACGGAGGGGATATCACTCGCCTGCATGCTAGTGCTTTAATTTTCAATTCATGTTTTGATTTTTTTGGTTTTGCTTTTGTTTTAAATTTGGTAGAAGCAGATAAGTAAATGTATGTTTGTCAATCATATTTACTTATGGTCATTGAAGTTTAAAAGTGTAAACGATTTGATTGTCCGGCAGACGAGGCAGCGTGAGACAATCATACCGCTCAAAGGTTTAAAATTGGATAGGGATTTAGATGTGATGAGAAAGCAAACATAGAGGAGATAAGAGCGCAATCAACAATGAATTCAAGATTTAGAGTGGTTAGAATTGAATGAATAAATGAACTTTGGAGCCTACTCTCATGGTGCACAAATTTGAATCAAGTATAAGATTAATGTGTCCCTCCCTTGGAGCCGAGATGACAAACAAAGAAAGGGCAGAGTATTATAATAGATGAGGTTTATTGTTCCCATAGCGAAGCATGTGGTATTATTGATTTTTCTGTTTGAGCTAAGGAGGTTAAATTGCTGCTAGGTTTCGAAAGGTTCTTTTATGTAATGACCCAAATTCTCATCCATCGAGATATTATCTGTTATGGCTTAATACTTCAAGATTTTGTCCCATTGATGTAACTTCATAGGAGTTCATTCATCTTAAGAGTGCTCCCACACAAATACACTTAAATTTTAAGTTTTTGATGAAATTCCAACCGTTACTATAGTTTAGCTTCATTTTCATGGCCTAAAGGTTTTTTCTCATTGGTATAACTTATCAGAACATCCATCATGAGAATGGTATTGTACGAGCACACTTCATTGTACTTGAGGGGTTTTACGCTTAAGGCTGAATATCACCTTGTAGCCGCTCAATTAGTTTAAAAAGTGAAAAGTTTATATGTCCAAGAGGATTTTTGGACTCTGGATTTCACGAGAGGGGTGCTATATGTAGGTTATCAGTTGGCACGTGGCGTTCTATGCTTGTGAGTTCTACTACATTTTTGGGATGACACATTCTGAGGGAGATCTGCTAGAATCTTTGCCTTGAAAGAATTTCTCATGTATTTAAGGGCATTGCAATATCACCAAGGTGTTCAAGTGGGCTTCAATCTATAAGACGACCATGCTTGGCATTGAGTAAATTAAAAAAAAACTCTGTCAGTTGCCTAGCTAAGAATCATGAAGTATGTGATCTCGTTTAAAGATGTATGTATGGTAGACACGCGACTCTATCTTTTGTGATATGGTCTTTTCGAAAAGGATATGATGAGAACACTTGTTGATGTGTTTTGAATAACTCCCTAGTAAATTACATGTTGCCAAGAGATTTCCCACAATTACTCTAGGGCTATTCCTCAAACTAGCTATGGCTACACCTTTTTTTTGGGTGCCATTCTACACAAATAAAATAAAGAAATGAAAGCATAAAATAAAAAAAAAGTTAATAAGGTAACTATACTTAATATAATAATAATTAAAATAAATCAAAATGAACCCGTTCCACTATCCTATATTAAGAAAAAGTAAGGTATATTGAATACAAACATAGTCACTAACAAGGTTTAGAAAACTAGACCATACCGACCGATTAGACTGGTGGCCGGTCTGATCCAAAACACATAATAAACCATTTTTGTCATCGAATCGCCAGTTCAACTAACAAACAGGCGAATTGGTTCCCTTCTTTTGAAAGTTGTGAATATTACTTTATGTACTTTTTTCTCATCGTTCTAAGATTGGTTACATCACATTAGCCACACATTGGTCATTTTTCCAACTCAAAACACTATCCCGTCAACACGTCAAGTACCGACATGCTTCGGATTCCAAATCCCATTAATTTATTAAATATCTGGCGGTTGCAAGAGAGAGAGAGAGAGAGAGAGAGAGAGAGGGAGAGAGAGAGAGAGAGAGGAGGAGGAGGAGGCGGAGGAGAAAAAAGATTACATTGGCATGTAAGCTTATAAGAAAGGTTTATAGTGGGTCAATTTTTCTTGGGAATAAATTTATTTTGGGAATAAGGCCAGCTGCTCTTATGAAAGAGATATTGATGGCTCTGTTATGGATGTACTCAATGACTTGGATTACTATTTTTTTGTTTTAAAAACATAAAACAATTGTGATTGTATTTATCTGTTTATTTATTTTTTATATTTGTATTATTATATTGTTATTACATCATTTATGTTATATTTAATTAAATTTTATATTTATTACGCTGTTGGGTTCAATTCTGGTCAATCCAATGAATCTTAAACATTTCCTTCTTTCGATTTGATATTCGGTATAATTTTCCACAACCTTGGTCACTAATACCACACCATCAGACTTTAAGTTTTTAAGTTGGCACTTTGGCAACATGAGATATGTGAAAGGATTTAATCTCAACTCATGCGAGAAATCCCAAGGTTCACGATTGACTTACATAATTATGTATTTAAGAGGAAATATTCATGCATGAATTAATGTAAGCAAAAAAGATAGGGATAAAATTTATTCTATTAACATATTTTTTAACAATATTTCAACAATGAAAACATAAATTTATGGAAATAAAAGGAAAGAAACCAATTACATATGCAATTATTTACCCAAAATCTTATGGAAATCTAAACAATGAAACTACAACTTAGAAATAAATATTTAATTAAGTTTTGCTAAAAGATTTATCTTATAGTAGTGATCTGCCAATCAATGCGATGAATATGTTAAAAAATTTAACCACTAAGGAGTGTGTTATGCAAACTCAATAAATGATTTATATATATTAAAACATAAATTATAAGGGAAGCAATTTTCTTTCTTGTTTCTCATTAAAATCATATGTTATATATTTATATGCACTCCCATCTTTATAGATTAGGATTATCTCTAATATATAAAAGATCCTATAATTAGATTTCTTATTAGATTACTTGATATAATGCTTTCTAATATACAATCTTACTAATATACTAGTTTTAGATTTATTACTTTCCATAACACTTCCCCTCATGCTGGAGCGTAAGTACTTATTATGCCTAACTTGTTATAAATATAAGTGACCCTAGCTCCATTAATGATATTTGTGAAGATGTCCCCTAGTTATTCCCCAACCTTGACATGAGCTATATGGATCAAATTTTGTTGAATTTTTTTACGAACAAAATAACAATATTTCTCAATATGCTTAGTTTGGTCATGAAAGATAGAGTTTGAGGCAATATGGATTGTAATTTGGTTATCACACCACAACTTTCTTGGAACTGTTATTAAAACTCATTTCTTTCAAGAATTGGGAGACTCTTATTAATTCACTCGAAACTTATAACATTACTCGATATTCAGATTCCGCACTAGATCGTGACATTGAATTATGTTTCTTATTCCACGAGACCAAATTGCCACAAACAAAACACGATATCCAGCAATAGATCTCCGATCAATCTTGGAACTCGTTCAATCTGCATTAAAAAAATATTCAATATTTTTATACTCATGATTTTGATATAGAATATCTTGTCCAAGAGGTTTTTTGAGGTAATATGGTATCTATTTAAAAGCTAACCAATGATGGATTGTGGGGAGAACATGAACTGACTTATAGTTACAACCTAATAAGCAATGTTAGAGTGAGTCACTGTGCGGCAATTTAATTTTTTTTCTAACTTTCTATATGGTTCAGGATTATTAAAAGCCTTTCCATCCTTTGTAAGTTATTGAATAGGAAGCATTGGAGTACAACTTGGTTTGACTTCTAATTTCCCAATATTTGCTAACAAAATCAAAACAGTCTTTCGTTTTGATAAAAAGATACCCTTCTTGCTCCTTGATAGCTCAATTCCCGAGAAGTATTTCAAGGAACTCAGATCTTTAGTGTTGAATTGATGTTGAAGAAATGATTCACTGATAAGATTTCTTACACATCGCTTTTAATAATAATAATAATATCAACAACATAGAATTTTAATAAAATAATCCCAAAGGCAGATTGCTTGTAGAATAAAGTGTGATCACTTTTACTTTTTTGCATTCCAAACTCTTCTGATGTTTGTCTAAATTTTTTAAATCATGCTCCAGGATTTTTCTTCAATCCATATAATAACTTCCAAAGACAACATATTTTCCCAGACTGCCCCTATGCAATAAACTCAGAATGTTGCTCCATTTAAACTTCTTCTAATAAATCACCGATAAAAAATGCATTCCTCACATCAAGCAGATGCACGAGCCAATTATTCATTGCGACTAAGGACAAGAATAGGTGAATTGAAGTCAACTTACCTACCAGAAAGAATGTGCCCAAGTAGTTAAGTCCATAAGTTTGAGCACAGCCTTTATCAACCGCCTGAGCTTTGAGACAAGCTATAGATCCATCAGAGTAAAACTTAGCCGCAAATACCCATTTATAACCAACAACCTTTTTGCTTGAAATTAGCTCAATTAGTTCCCAAATTTAATCTTTAGTTAGTAGATTTATTTCATCAAACATTGCTTTCCGCCACCCAGAATAAGATAGGGCTTGCTGAACAGATTTTGGGATCTCAACAGAGTCACGAGAAGTAATAAAAGAGCTAGAAGTAGAAGATAATTGGTTATAGTTAACACACAAGGCAATGTGATAGACACATTGATGTTTACCTCTTCGAAGAGCAATGGATAAATCAAGTTCACTAGGAGGAGGATCCACTAAAGAAGATGATACAGGTGCCAAGCTAGGACAGAGAGGCGAGGTCTTTTTAAATAAACATTAGTGATATGTGGTTTCGGCTGGGGCATTAGCGCTGGAAGAGGCGCTGAACTGATAATATGATACATTAAGAAATCATTAGAATCTTGTGAGGATTTAGGCAATGATGAGTCACTAAAGTATGTTGTTTGTTTATGCTACATTAGTAGAGACCATGTACCTGTTTAAGAGGAGAAAAATATCAATATCTTTTTCTTAAACAAGAGTATCATAAAAAGACACTTTAATGACTTATGGTCCAATTTAGAAACCCGAGGACAAATATCACGAATAAAATAAGTACACCCAAATATACATGTATAGTGGGAAAGAGAGTTGGTTGGAAATAAAATTTTGTAGGATATCTGGTTCTATAAAACAGTATGACATCCAATTGATTAAAAAAAAACATGCACTAGAAGCTTCATCAACCCAAAATTGTTTGGGTACATTAGTTTGAAATAAAAAGAACTCTAATTGTATCAAGAAAATCAATTTTTCATTTCAGCTACTCAATTTTGGGATGGAGTATCGACATAGGATGACTGGTGAAACATTCCATTTTGTGTCATATATGTCTGAAAAGGTGCAGAGAAATATTCTTTGGTTTTTTCACTTCTCAATACCTTAACAAAAATATTTAATTACAAAAAGTTTGAAAATGTGATAATAATTTAGTATAAGATTTCATAAAGTAAAGTCAAGCCTTACGAGAAAAATCATTCATAAAATTGATAAATTATTGAAATCCATTAAATAAAAACAAGACACGGTCCCCATATATCAAAGTGAACCAACTTAAAACTATGATTAACTCTTTTATTAATTCCGAGAACAAAAGCATATGATTGTGTTTGGTAAATTGACTCAACTCACAATCTAAAGATGATAATTGCTGAAATTGAGGGTATTATTTTTTTAACATTGGTAGTGATAGATGCCCTAATCGACAAGAGACTTGAAAAGGAGATAGGTGCTGGAATAGATTATGGGTCAAGGTACTTCGTTATCTAAAATGTATAGTCCCCTGACTTTCATCCTTTACCAATCCTGAAAGAGACGATGATCAAGGAAGAATAAAACACAACAATTACTAGCACATGTATTCTTGCTAACAGAGACAAGATTAAAAGAGAATGAGATAAACTAAGGACATATGTTAATGTAATATAAGTGTAAGATTAATAGTGATAGAACAAAGAATATTAGAAGTAGATCCATCTGCTGAGGTGACAAAAGAAGATATTTTTGAAAGATGGAAAAGAGTTTTTGATTACCTATCATGTGATCTGTGGCGCCAGAATCAATGTTCCATTATGTGGAAGAGGAAAGAAAACAAGTATCGTTGTTATCTGACTTAGTAAGCGACACGGGGCGTCTAGCACTAGACAAACTACTTTGCATGTTTCCTCTCCTTGAACTAGTTTAGTCCATGAAAAGGAGGGACCAACCTATCCTTCTACCAGGCATGAGATTCCCTTATTTTTGTGGTGGGGTCCACTCCTATTTCCCTAGGTCTATATATATGATATTCCTTCATGTTAAGCTCATTTTTTACTTGTGTTTTTTGTCAAGGCAACCACAAACATATTTTCCTCCCTTCTAGGGCTGTATCCAAAGGAGGCTATTGTGAATGTAGCTCGTTCGAGATGATAATCTTCTTCCAAGTGTTAAGTGGTGCTCTGACTATAGCTCATTTTTGAGGGAGTATTTATCTTTGATCCTTTCTTCACAGTTGTTGCCTTCGACTTTGCTGCATACCCCGCCACAAAACATCACTTGACCGTTCCCTTGCAGTCAAGATCTTGAAAGAGACAATGATCAAGGAAGAATAAAATACATTAAGAACACATAATCTAGCATAGACAAGATTAAAAGAGAATGAGATAAACTAAGGACATATGTTAAAAATCAAGTAGGTGTAACATTAATGGTGCTAAAACCAAAAATATTAGAGGTAAATTCATCTGCCAAGGTGATAGGATGTTTATAAAAAATGGATAAGTGTGTTGGATTACTCCTCGTGTGTTTTGTGGCACTAGAATCAATGTCCCATTATGTGAAAGAAGAAATAAGACAAGTATCATGCGGGGCGTCCAACCCTAGACGCGCCACTTTGCCGAGATTCCTTGCCTTGGACTGGTTCAATCCAAGTAAATGAGTAACCAACCTGTCCTTCCAGACACGAGCTTCTCTTCTATTTGTAGCAGGGTCCACTCCTCTTTACCTTAGGTCTGTATATATATTATTCCTTCGTGTATAGCTCATTTTTTATGTGTTTTCTATCGAGGCAACCACCGACGTTCTTTTCCTCCCTTCTAGGGCTGTAAACAAAGGCGGGTTGTGCTGTGGGTGTAGCTCTTATGACGGGCTGATCTTCTTCCAAGTGTAGAGTCGTCCTCTTGCTGTAGCTCATTCCTGAGGAAGTATTTATCCTAGACCTTCTCCTCCCCCGCGTCTTTCCTTCACAATTGCCACTGTCGACCTCGCTGCAGACCCCACCGGAAAACATCACTTGGCTCTTCCCTTGCAGCCACCCCCTCCCCCACTCCCAAAGCACACACATCCCCTATATTTCCTTCATCCCTCTTCCAACGATCAATCCAACTCCTATGATGCAGCCTTCTCCCAACCACCGTCTAGGCCACCTTACAACCATCTTCTAGCCACCTTCCTGCTACCTCTCCATCGCCAACTCTTCCTCCAGTCCGCCCACTCTCAACAACCCAACAACTAGTTGCCCCTTCCAACCTTCTCATTCCTTGCCTCCTCCCTGCAGAACTGTGCACCACACCTTTGGAGATACAATCCTAGTTGAGCTTGTTATTATGTTCCAATTTCTGGTGTGTTGGTTGTAATTGCCTATTGTCTTTTTCATTTCCAATAATCATATTTTCTTGCTATTGTTTTGGATTGACTTTGTTATCATTTGGTATCAGAGTTAGTCTAACCCTAGTCCATTCCTAGTGTTTCTAGCATATCCCAGACCCCCCCCAACCCAAAATTTACCTTTCCCTTCTCTCTACACACCTCCGACCTACACTCAAAATCCTATCCACACCCCCAAAAGACAATTGTCGAAATTTGATCAAGAATCTACCATAGGCGACATGAGATTCAACGACTACTCCGCTGAGTGCTACATCGGCTCGATGCCATTGTGGAAAGAACTCAGGGCAGGATTAACATTGATCGTAATAGTGAAATTCGTGAAGGAGGGCAAGAACACCTGAATCCCTCCCGTAGGGATGATTTTGGTGGAGAAGAAGACCGATCACAACTCTTTAGGGTACAATATTAGCGAAGGCCTAGGTTTGAAGGGCTTATTAGAAGATTCAAAGATTAGGAGTGTTTAGCAAATACAAATATGAGATGCTTGTTAGAGGACACCGAGATGGAGTGCATGCTAGAAGCTATAGGGATGACATATTGGAGGATATATAGATCTAAGAATGAAGGTGAATCTACAGAAATTTGTGGCGAGAATGGATCCAGATGATTTTCTCAAGTGCATGCAAACTATTACGTGGATCTTTGAATATAAGGACGTGCCTAATGACAAAAGAGTGAAACTCGTCGCTATCAAGTTGAAGAAGAGCGCATCATTATGGTGGGAGAACTTAAAGAGGGAGACAAATAGAAAGCGACGTAGCAAGATTACTTCCTGGGAAAAGATGAAGAGAGTTGCAGAAATGTACCTACTTCCACACTATCTTCAGGATCTTTTCTGGAGGCTCCACTACCTACAATAGAAATAACTATCAGTGGAGGAGTACACAATGACGTTTTTGCAGCTTAAGTTAAAATATGATTTAACAGAGCTAGAGGAGTACATGATACCCATGTATTTGGGAGGCCGAAAGCCTACCATCGACAACAAAGTTCAGCTATAACCTTACTGGTATTTGAGTGATGTTTAGACTTGACGGTGGAGAGCTAGCAAAAACAGAGTAGACATCTACCACAATCCAGACAACCACCCATAGTTAGAGACATCAGTAGGAGTACACCTAAGGCAATTGAAAAGTCTGGTCAGGAAAATGATAGAGTTACTTAGAGTGAGAAGAAGTTTGAGAAGAGCAGGACCTCCACTATCGTTCTAGCTAGGAAATATTTCAAATGCCGTAGTTGTAGACACAATGCTTTCAATTTCCTGACGAGCTGACTTGTGTCATTCATCAAGCAAGGTGTAGTAGAGGAAGTGAGCGATAAAAGGGCAGTTGAAGAACAAGATGAGGAGTGCCAACTTCCACTGGATGAGAGCTAGATGTTAGTGGTTTGATGGGTCCTTTAGACAGAGGCTACGAGAAAGCAGCAATAGCTTTACCATAACATATTCTATACTCGCTGCACTGCGAAAGAAAAAATTTGCAGTCATCATTAATGGAGGAAGTGAGAAGAATGCGGTGTCTACACACTTGGTTGACAAGTTGAGCCTCACGTCTTGGAGGCACCCCAGCTGTACTCCTTGACATGGTTGAGAAAAAAGAACAAAATCAATATTGACAGGAGGTGTCCATGGAATTTTCGATGAAGAATCAACTGCAGGATTAGGTTTGGTGCGACGTGGCGTTGCTTGCCACTTTTTGTTGGGGAGATCATAGGACTCAACATGATGAGTTAAAAAAACACCTACCCGACCAAAGATGGTGAGTGCATAGTTTTACTTTCAATAGAGTTCGAGTTTACAGGTGTCCCTCCCAACAAAAAAAGGTCAGTAGGATCAGTTTGTCGATGACGAAGGACGACGGTACAAAAGAGTCAGTTGCAGACATAGGACAACCAATACAAAGAGTGGTTCAGAATATCATGTTCAATAGCTTACCGCTATGGCCGCTTCTTTTTCAAGGAGATTCAACCTGTCCTCACTTCAGATCAGGTTGAGCCAACTGTGGGTTATTTTGTGAGGATTTAACATAATACATGTTACACGAAGTTCCAGATCAGTTCAGTATGGTACCCCAAGAAGATTGGATTGTATGGATTTATGCTCGCAAGTGGAGAAAACTCAGACATTTTGGGGGACAATGCAATTGTTAGTGGGATCCCAGTGCTTCTACAGTCGTAGTCGAAGATCCTTCATCCCAGGAGGTTACCGCAACTTTACGAACGCCAACATGCCTGAGTTGATTTCATACTATAAGGAGATAAAAGCTTTGACAAATTATATCAAAACTCTCCCTATACTAGGAGACTGACGTGGGGCATCCTGCCCTAGACACAACAATCTGAGCTAGCATAACTCTAGCCCTATCATAGGGTTTCTAATATCCCTCGTGTAGCCCTCCCCCCCACCCCCAATTTTTTTTTTAAAACTTTTCTCTCTACCCTATAGACCTTCTACCTACCTACAAAAAAAATCATAATCATGCCCTTGAGGGAACAATTGTCAGAAACTGATTTGGAATCTACCGTAGGCGGCATACAACGACTGCTCCTCCAAGTGTTACATCGGCTTGATCCCATTGAGGAAAGAACCTAGGGTGGGATTATCGTCGACTGCCAGTGAAATTCGTGAACAAAAGCAAGAAGAACACTTGAATCCCTTTCTGTAGGGATGATTCCGGTAGAGAAGAAAACAGACCGCAACGCTTTGGGTTATATTATTAGTGGAGACCTAGAGTTGAAGTGCCTATTGGAAGATACATAGATGAGGCTTGTTAGTGGATATATAGATGAGATGCCTATTAGTTGATATAGAGATGAAGCGCCTTTTAGAAGATACATGGATAACATGCTTATTAGAAGATACAAAGATCTGGGAATGATGGTGGTCCTACAAAACTTTGTGGGGAAGATGGATCGAGATTATTTTCTTGAGTGGATGCAGAAAATTAAGCGGATTTTTGAGTAGAAGGAGGTGCCCGATGAGAGGTGAATGAAGCTCGCCGCTATCAATTTGAAAAGAGCGCCTTATTGTGGTGGGAGAACCTAAAGAGGGAGAAATAGAGAGCGAGATTGCGAGATTGCGACTTGGGAAATGATGAAGAGAGAGTTGCAACGACAATACCTAACTCTATACTACGTCAGGATCTTTTCTTGAGGCTCTACTATCCAATGGAATTTATCTAGCTTAAGTTGAAATGTGATCTGGCAAAGCCATTTGAGCACACGATAGCCATGTACTTGAGAGACCTGAATCCCAAGCTGGTTTAGCTACAACTTTATTGGTCATTGAGTGATGTTTAGACCTTAACACTGAAGGTGGAGAGACAACAGCAGCAGAACATACACCCACCGTCTTTTAGATAACTACCCACAGTTGGAGGAATCAGTAGGAACAAACCTAAGACACTTGAGAAGTTTAGTTAGGAAAATAATAGAGCTACTTAGAATGAGAAAAGGTTTGAGGAGAGTAGCACTTCCACTATCGTTCCAACCAGGAAATAATTCGAATGCCATGATTTTGGACACATTGCTTCCATTTGCTCGACCAACTGAGTTGTGTCCTTCACCGAGGAAGGTGCAGTGGAGGAAGTGAATGACGAAGAGACAGTTGAAGAACAGGGTGATGAGTACCTAGGGCTGTGTCAAAAAAGCTCGTTGTTTGCAAATAGCTCATGCTCGACTCATTAAGTAGCTCGTGTTCAATTCATTCATTAAGAGAGCCGAACACGAACAATATTTTTGAGCTCGATTTATAAACAAGCCGAACACGAATAAGGTTTTTTTGTTTGTGTTCGACTCGTATTGGTGCGAAATAATTAAATAATTAAATAATATGTATGTATGTATATGTATATGTATATGTATATATATATATATATATATATATTTTTTTTTTTTTGGGAAAGAGCAACGGTGGCTCCCTACGCGTTAATTAAAAGGAAATGTACAGAAATTGGAGGGGGGAGAATCCCCAACTATGAAAGCAAAAAATACATTTGAAACACACCCCTAGGGGTTCCTCTCCGCATAGTACAACTCACACAAAAATAAATCACAAAAAATTACAGGTATACTCAAAACCAAAGAACAAAAACCCAAAACTAAGTAAACCTGTATTCGTGTATTACTTAACATGTAAAGAGAAAGAAAATGTACAAAAAATGTCTTCAGGTTAGTAGTAATTCTCCGGGAGCACTCCCGCGAATAACAAAAAACCTTTGAAAATCTGGAGAGCAGAGCAGAGAAAACCAAACCAGCTGTAGGCCAGCGAAAACAGTGAGAGCAGAAAACAGGGAGACAAAACCAGACATGCTGCAAACCGAAGAGACCTGCCAAACAAAATAAAAATCCCGCAAGGGGAGAAGTGCAAACCCCAACCACCATACAGAAAGAAGGCCCTCAGCGGTAAAGCTAAGCAGCACAAAAATTTAAATTCGAACATATGTCAGATTCAAATTGTCCCCAGTGAGAAGACGTCTGAGTGGAGCAGGAGGATAAATGTCAACGTGACAGACCTCTCCTGCATGTTTGACTAACCAATCAGCAGGGGAGTTGCCATCTCTATGAATGAATTTTCAATTTACTTTTAATTGTCTTTCAACCATTAAAGCTAAAATACGTTTAAAAGTGCAAATTATATCCCAGAGGGGAGGAGAGATTCCCAAAAGTATATCATAGAGCATTTTAGAATCGGTTTCCACCTCAATTGTATGAAAATTGAAAACACTTGCGACCATTAATGCAAGAAAAACCCCCCAACATTCCGTGGCTAATGTCAACGTGACAGACCTCCCCTGCATGTTTGACTAACCAATCAGCAGTGGAGTTGCCCTCTTTATGAATGAATTTTCAATTTACTTCTAATTGTCTTTCAACCATTAAAGCTAAATTACGTTTAAAAGTGCAAATTATATCCCAGAGGGGAGGAGAGATTCCCAAAAGTATATCATAGAGCATTTTAGAATCGGTTTCCACCTCAATTGTATGAAAATTGAAAACACTAGCGACCATTAATGCCAGAAAACCCCCCAGCATTCCGTGACTAATGAGTTGTCAGCGGCAACAGGAGAGGTGAAGTAGCAAAGACACCCACCCTTATAATTTCTAAAAATGCCCCAAACCGCAGCATATAAAAGATTCCAACAGCCATCCACATAAACTTTAACAAAACCCGATGAGGGGGAACCCACCTGATCAGCCGGGGGGGCCTGAAATTTAAAACATCATTTGGACCGACCCTTAGGACCTTAGTGTAATAGGCCAACACGTAAGAAACCGTCATAGAAACAGTAGGGGGAGAGGAGTTATATTTAAAGTTGTTTCTCGAGGTCCAAATAAACCATAAGACCAGTAAAGGAAGGGGAAACCCCCCTATCATCAAAAACTTTTCATTGCCACAAATAATTGCTTAAGATGCCCCTATGAAATCATGAAATACCGAAATGTATGCCCAACATATTCCAAACATTTAAAGAGAAAGCACATTAAAAAAATATGTGTTTCGAATCTTCCTCAGCAACTTTGCAGATAGGGCATCTCGAGGCCATTTTAAGGTCTTTCAACTTAAGAATGTCACCAATAGGTAGTAAAGAAGAGAGATAACGCCAAAGGAAAAAGTATATAGAGAGAGTTAAAAATTTGTGCCAAATCCATTTCCCCCAAAACCAATTGCGGTGTGAATGTAAAGTGCCATATATTAATTTGCAAACCGATTGAGAATTGTTCCTTTTCCACACGGGGAAATCCCTGCGTGAAGGGGTAATATGAATAGTAATAATATGCTTTGCATTTTCCTCCCCCACCATAGAACATAATTTGGAGAAATCCCAGCCATCTTGAGAAAAGAAATCAGAAACCAATAATGAGTTAGTATGTAGAGGGTGAGAGTATTCAGAGAGATAAAACAATCCCCAATTATCATTCCTGAAAGAGATGTTTCCGTCACCTATATCCCAAAACATGAAATCATTAGCAGTAGTTCTAACATTAACAACTGCTTTCCAGATACTGGAATCACCAACCTTCCACAAAACCTGGGAAGGGTGAGTTTGAGCACAATATTTCTGATGCAAAATGGAAGCCCATAGAGATGAGCCCAATCTAAATTTAAACCAAAGTTTGCAAATGTTTATTTCAACCGTATGTTTCAAAGCTTTAAAGCCAAACCCGTCAGCCTTCTTAGGCTTACAGACCTTATGCTACGAGCCTCAAATCCTCTTAGCGCCATTCCCCACCCAAAGAAATTTATTAAAGAGCCTCTCCATGACATTGATAACACTTTTTTTTTGGATTAAACACCTGCAAATCATATAGTGAAATACTCTGAAGCATATTAGATAACAAAGAAATCTTGCCCCCAGTAGAAAAGAAAATATTTCTCGAATCGTTAATTTTACGCTTGATTTTATCAATAACATCATCCATATGAATTTGTTTCCTCCTTCCCCTAATCAAATTAACCCCTAGATATTCAAGAAGGAGAGAGGCATGATGAAAACTTGTATAGGTAACTCTCCAATAAATAAGATGTTGCTTAACATGCTTGCCAAAAAACATCTGGCAACAACAACAACAACAACAACAACAAAGCCTAATCCCACTATGTGGGGTCGGCTACATGAATCCTTTTTCTCCATTGCGTCCTATTTAGTGTCATATTTTCATTCTGGTCTAGTAAATTATAATCATTTTTAATACAATAAGCCCAAGTCTTCCTAGGTCTACCTCTGCCTTTCTTAACACAAGTCGAATCTAAAACATCTACTCTTCTAACCAAATCATCAGATGGTCGACGTTTAATGTGACCAAACCATCTAAGACGACTTTCTCTAATTTTGTCCGTCACAGGAGCTACACCAACCGTATCACGAATATATTCATTTCGCATTTTGTCTCTAAGTGTAAAGCCACTCATCCACCTAATCATTCTCATCTCAACAACACTTAACTGAATATTATGCTTCTCTTTTAAAGGCCAACATTCAACGCCATAGAGCATTGCAGGTCTCACCACCGTCTTATAAAATTTTCCTTTCAGTCTAAGCGGTACTTTTCTATCACACAAAAGGCCCGAAGCATTCCTCCACTTCAACCAACCAACTTGAATTCTACTATTAACATTCCCATCTATATTACCATTGCTTTGAACAACAGACCCAAGATATCTAAATCGTTCACACTTTTTAATAAATTGATCATCAAAAGTCACGCTTCTGTCACTAGAGCTATTGACACTAAAATTACATTCGATGTATTCAATTTTAGTTCTACTTAAACGATGGCCTTTAGACTCCAATGTAGATCTCCATAATTCAAGTTTTTCTTGGGATTTTTCTCTCGTTTTATCCACGAGAAGGATATCATCAGCAAAAAACATATGCCAAGGTGCATCCTCCTGTAGATGTCCAGTAAGACCATCCATAACTAAAGCAAAAAGATATGGGCTTAAAACCGATCCCTGATGTAATCCAACAGAAATAGGAAAATATTTTGTCAATCCTCCTTCAGTTTGAACACAAGTAACAATTCTAGTATACATATCTTTAATGACTTGAATATAAGTCATATCAACACCTTTCTTCTCGAGAACTCTCGAAAGGATATCTCTTGGAACCTTCTCGTAAGCTTTTTCTAAATCAATAAAAATGAAATGAAGATTCTCCTTATTATCTCTGAACTTCTCCATCAAACTTTTCAATAAATGTATACCTTCAATAGTAGACTTGCCCGACATAAATCCAAATTGATTATGACAAACCTTTGTGACGCGTCTTAACCTATGTTCAATCACCCTCTCCCATAACTTTAAAGTATGACACATCAACTTAATTCCTTTATAATTTGCACACTCTTGTGCATCCCCTTTATTCTTAAAAATGGGAACCAAAATACTCTTCCTCCACTCCTCAGACATCTTTTTAGTGTTTAAAATAATATTAAAGAGTTTAGTAAGCCAAGAAACTCCCAAATCTCCCAAATATTTTTCCACAGTTCAATTGGGATATCATCAGGTCCAACAGACTTTCCACCTTTTGTTTTCTTTAAAGCCTCCTCAACTTCTTTTTTACTAATGCGACGGTAAAAATGAAACGTTTTATTATTATTCACGGTATTAAGATCACTAAGGTCGATCTTATTTTCAGAAACTTCATTAAAAAGTTTATCAAAGTAACTCATTCACTTATGTTGAATATCTTTTTCTAAAAAAAATACTTTTTGATTTTCTTCTTTAATACACTTTGCTTGAGTTAAATCTTTACTTTTCTTTTCTCTTTGTTTGGCTAGTTTATACATATATTTTTCACCTTCCTTAGTATCTAATATATTATAAAGATCATTAAAATCGAATTTTTAGTGTCACAGATTTTTTTTTCGACTCCTTGCAGGCCGTTTGATATTTTTCCCAGTTCACTAAGCTTTTACATTTAAACCAATTTTTATAACATAACTTCTTATATTTTATCTTTTCTTGCACATTATTATTCCACCACCAACTATTTTTATTTGTAAATATTTTTCCCTTTGATTCTCCAAGAACATCTTTTGCTACTTGTTTAATAGTGTTTGTATTTGCATCCCACATAACATTTGCTTCTTTATGAATATCCCAAATTTTGAAATCTTGAATTTTACTCATAAAAAATAATTTTATTTGTGTCTTTTAAGTTTCTCTATATAATTCTACGATGATGAGTCCTAGTAGTTTTTATTTTACAACTCTTAATCTTAAAATCCAAAACTAATAAACGATGTTGCGTACTTAAATTTTTACTTGGAATGACCTTACAATCTTTACAATCGCGACGATCTCTTTTTCTCATAAAAAAATATTTAATTTGTGTTTTATTAGATCCACTCTTATAAGTAATAAGTTGCTCATTTCTTTTCTTGAATAAAGTATTAGTAATAACAAAATCCTAAATACACTCTTTTTCATTAGTTCCTCCAAAACCGTAGCCACCATGAGTATTTCTGAAGCCTTCTACCGCTCTACCGATAAGTCCATTTAAAACTCCTCCAATAAAAATTCTTTCTTCAAGAGGTATCATTTGTATTAAGTCTTCTAAGCCATTCCAAAATTTATCTTTATACACTATATCTAAACCTACTTGAGGAGCATAAGCACTTATAATATTAAAAATCTTAGTATCAATGATAATCTTAAGGGTAATAATTCTATATCCAACTCTTTTAATTTTTACAATATTATCTTTCAAACTCTTATCTATAATTACACCTACACCTTTTTTAGTGTGACTCTTTCCGGAATACCAAAGTTTAAAACCTAAATTAGCATTTTCCTTAGCCTTGAACTTTAAAACCTAAATTACACCTACACCATTATCTTTCCAACTCTTTATTTCCTTGTTCTTTTCTTGCACATTATTATTCCACCACCAACTATTTTTATTTTTAAAAACTTTTTCTTTTGATTCTCTAAGCACATCTTTTGCTACTTGTTTAATAGCGTTTGTTACTTTATCCCACATAACATTTGCTTCTTTATGAATATCCCAAATTTTGAAATCTTGAATTTTACTCATAAAAAATAATTTTATTTGTGTCTTTTAAGTTTCTCTATATAATTCTACGATGATGAGTCCTAGTAGTTTTTATTTTACAACTCTTAATCTTAAAATCCAAAACTAATAAACGATGTTGCGTACTTAAATTTTTACTTGGAATGACCTTACAATCTTTACAATCGCGACGATCTCTTTTTCTCATAAAAAAATATTTAATTTGTGTTTTATTAGATCCACTCTTATAAGTAATAAGTTGCTCATTTCTTTTCTTGAATAAAGTATTAGTAATAACAAAATCATACGTTAAAGCAAAATCTAAAGTAGGTCTACCTTCTTCATTAGTTACTCTAAAACCGTAGCCACCATGACTATTTCTGAAGTCTTTTACCACTCTACCGACATGTCCATTTAAATCTCCTCCAATAAAAATTCTTTCTTCAAGAGGTATCATTTGTATCAAGTCTTCTAAGTCATTCCAAAATTTATCTTTAGACCCTGTATCTAAACCTACTTGAGGAGCATAAGCACTTATAATATTAAAAATCTTAATATCAATGATAATCTTAAGAGCTATAATTCTATCTCCAACTCTATTAATTTTTACAACATTATCTTTCAAACTCTTATCTATAATTACACCTACACTATTTCTAGTGCGACTCTTACCAAAATGCCAAAGTTTAAAACCTAAATTATCAATCTACTTAGCATTTTCTCCAACCTACTTAGTTTGTTGAATAGATAAAATATTAATTTTCCTATGAATCATAATATCAACTAATTCCATTAAGAGTACCTATATTCCAAGATCCTTTCCTAATATTAGTTTCATTAGTTTCATGGACTAACTTCTTTACCTGTATTCGCCCATAATGTTGGAACCCTTGCTTATTTAACACTACACCCGGGCGCCGGCGTAGCGGCCCTTGCACACTTTTCATTGTATTCAGGCTATACAGCGCGTTGCTTCCAGGGGACGCTCTAACACTTACACAATGATCAAAAGGATTCATGTCATGATTTTTTTCGACAAGTTTTACGCTAGCTGTCGGCTACCTAACGCAATCCTCCACTTTTCATATCCGGGCTTGGGACCGGCAACGGCAGTGTTAAAAAACATCTGACACTCACAATTAAAGAAGAGTCCAGAACAATTCTGGAAATCCTTTAAGAGCTCCAATAATTGTTTTATAGCAAGTTTAGAGACATTTTAGAGACATTAACAAAAAACAAAAATAATAACATCATCTGCATATGTAAGGTGGGAAACCATCATTTTGGTCTTATAAGAAAATTGTGTGTGAGGGTGTAACAACTGAAAATGTTTGATCATTCTGGATAAATAATCGAAAGCTAGAATTAAAATAATAGGGAAAAGAGGATCCCCTTGTTTAATGCCCTGACAAGTAGTGAAAAAATCATAAGAATTACTATTAACCAGTACGAAATAATAGTTGTTAGCCAACTATCTTTTAATAAGGTGCAAAAACTGGGATTGAAACCTCTAGCCTTCAAAACGTTGATGATGAAATCTCAATTAATGGTATCAAAGGCCTTCTTGATATCTAATTTGATAACAAGTTTGTCACCCCTGCATTTTTTATCAAGATCCAGCACAATTTTCTGGGCTAAGAGAATATTGTCAGAAATATCACGTCCTTTAATAAAGGCCGACTGGTGGGGGGAGATGAGAGAAGGAAGATGGATTTGAAGACGAGCCACAATCAGTTTACTGATGATTTTAGATATCACTAAAGTGAGCGAGATGGGCCTAAAATCCTTTCAATGAGTTTTATCATTAGATTTAGGGATAAGAACAATGAAAGCGGCAAAAAAATACTTTCCAGGGTCTTCACCCTGAAAAAAACTTTGAATCGCGAGAACCACCTCTTTCTTTATGATGTCCCAGCAGGAAGTATAAAAAGCAAAAGTAAAACCATCGGGGCTAGGAGCCTTCTGAGAACTAATATCTTTAAGGGCAGTAAAAATCTCCAACTCATTGGGGGGGTCGAACAAGGAGAGAGAGGAAACCATGTCCCTCTGATCCTCAAATAATTCCGATAGAATATGAGTGACTAGGAGAGCCTCAGCATAAAGAGAAGAAAAATAATCAGCTGCATTAAAACCAATTTGATCGGCATCAGTGAGTACATTACCCTCATTAGTAATAATCTTAATAATGACATTTATATTTCGACGTTGCTTGATAGTAACATGAAAATATTTAGTGTTTCTGTCTCCGTTTTTGAAATGAGTGTCACAAGCTTTATGTCTAAGGAAATCCTTCTCAATAGTTATTTCCTCCAAGAGAGTATGATGAACATTAGCTAACTTGGCCACAAGATCAGGAGTGTCTATCACCTGTGCCTCTAAAGCATCGACCTCCTGTTGGGCCTTCGAAACCTAGAGTGAACATTGCCAAAAGTATCCATGTTTCACCTTTTTAAGTAAGGAACATTCTTATGTAATTGCCACAAAATGAACCAAGGGTTACCACTCCACCGCAAAACCCAAGCCTGCTTAATCAAATCAATAAAAGTAGGATGAGAAGTCCAAACATTAAGAAATTTAAAGTGATAGCGAGCAGGTTTAGAATAAAAAACCAAACTAAGCAAAATAGGGTTATGGTCCGATGCAACATGATTAAGATGTTTTACATGAATAATATTGTAGTAGTCCAGAAAAGATGAGTTTCCCAAAAATCTATCCAGTCTCTGCATTAGAAAACCCCTCCGTCGAGTATAAGGAGAGCCCGAAAAACCTAAATCATAAAGGCCAGCATCCGCAATATGCTCACAAAAACGGTTTGATAAGACTTGTATCAACTTTAGCACCACCCATTGTCTCCGACGGCGACATAATCATATTTAGATCCCCTCCAATGAACCAAATATCAGAAATAATAGCACCCATATGAGTAAGTTGTTGCCAAATAAAATCATAACAACCATAACAGATGGGTCCAGCGGTAGGGGAGTAACCGATGGAGTAGTATGTTGATTATTTGCTTGTGGGGGATCATGAACCTCAAATTGTTTGGCTAAAGCACTAGGGATCTGAGGCACAATTTCCGGTTCTTGTGTGGCAATGAGATCCACAATTTCTTCAACTCTCTCCGTGGGTACAGGGCCCACGCGTGCTACTTCATCAGAATGAGCAGCACTGGTTGCCTCCAAACAGGGAGCAATTTGATCAACCGGGCCCACGCAAGGTACTTCAGCGGACTGAGCAACTGGTTCAAAATAAGGAGTTCGAAGAGCTGATTTCTGCTCAACAGAGGCCACACGACCGGAAGTGGATTTCCGCAATTTCAGGGTGCAAGTGAAAACAGTGTGCCGAATCATGACCAAACATACTGCAGTGCGAGCAGTAGTGAGGATGTTTCTCAAAAACACCGGTTGCCAATATCCTGTATGATTAGATCCAATCCAAACCTCCTTCGGAGGAGGTAAGGTAACATCCCGTTCTATTAAAATTCTAGTCATTGAAGGTCTTGTTAAATTGAAGGTAGGGGAATCAAGCATTAACGACTTACTATACATAGCAACAATAGAAAACAAAATTTCATGTTTGAACAAATACACCTTTAAGCCCGGAGGTCGAAGCCAGACAAGAATAATAGGTAGCTCCGTCTTAGGATCAAACTCAGTTGTTCATTCGAGGACTTTCATCCAAACATCACCAAAATTAACAGTTCTACGTGCAAATAGTTTGGCATAGTCATCCTCATTAGAGAGTTGAATCAGAATATGCCTGCTGTCAAGAGCACCGATCTTCCAATTCCCCGATAAATTCAAAAGTTCAAAATGTTTCAGCAAAAAATCATATTTAGGAAGCCCATATAGGAACTTACCTACAAGATGGAAACGACAGACAGAGGCAAGAATGAAGTTCTCAGAGTCAGAGAGAAAAAACGCACACTTCCCCCCCTTTCTTCTTTGAGACTTGATAAAATTGTATTTCCCGCCAAGAACAAGTGATTCATGAAAAGAAGAGGGAAACGCAAACTTCGGAGGAGTATCGGAGGAGGAAACCCCCGCAATGACGCCTGCATACGTCTTCGCCATAACCGACAAGAGAGCGAAGATGCGAGAAAATAAGACGAGAACGGAGGAGAAGCCAAAACCAAACGAAAAGGAAAGATTTCACCGGAGCACGACCTTCGAGAGGGAATCCACACCGTCAACATCTTCAAATCGCCGCTTGATTGCCAACGAAACCAAACCCTAGCAGAGCGCCCGAACCGTCCATTGGCGTATGTATATATATATATA
>NW_018164688.1:527688-565008 GCF_001263595.1 Phalaenopsis equestris
TATATATATATTTATATATATATATTAACATCATATATGGCTCGTATTCCTTCCCGCTCGCCTCTGCTAGGGTTTCGCCTGATGGCGAACCCTAGCAACTGTTACGCTGCCTCTTCTTCGGTGCTGACGCCTTAGCGTTTTGCGCCTGTCCCTGCGTCTCGCAATCTGCGTCGCGTCCTTCCCGTCTCGCGAGAGTTCTCAGCTCTGCGGTCTCTCACGAGTTTTGCATCTCCCGCTCCTTCACCTCGCGAGTTCTGCGACTCCCACTCCTTCCCGTCTCGCGAACAGCTCTCGTGCCTCCTTCCTGTCTCAGCTCTCTGCGGCTCTCCGCAGTGTGGCTCCCGGTGTTTCTCCTTTTTCAGCTTCTTCGGTCTACGCTTCCCGTCTCTGCTCTGCGGCTCTTCTGCAATGCAGCTGGTGTTCTCCTTTTCAGCTTCTTCCATCGACGCCACTTTTCTGTGTTTTCTTCTTAAAGCCACACCTTTATTTTGAGGATGACTTCAAACAGATCGTATGCAGCTGCCCTCACTGGTGTCCACGCCTGTACACCTAAATTGCACTCTTTCCCTCTATCGTTTGAGTGAGAGGAGGACATCAAGAAACCTGGTAGGAAAAATTGGAAGCCTGCTATCTTTTTTATATAAGCTGAAGGTATTCAACTTGCTTCCTCTTGTCGTCTGAATTTGGTTGGAAAATTTTTATATGGTCATCCCAAAATGAAGCATATTCACAAGTAATTTGAACTTATGCACCTTGTTGGGGAGTGAAAAATTGGATTATTAGATGGTAGACACATTCTTATTCAAATTAATAATGAAGAAGATTACACACGCTTATTTACTAGAAGGATAATTTGTATTGATAACAGAGCAATGAAGATTCTGAAATGGTAGAAATGGTCTGTGGATTTTGACCCATGTGGATTTTGACCCACAGACGGAACTGCCAATCATTTCGGTTTGGATTCGCGTTCTTGGTCTGAAATTTCATTATTTTTCTCAAAAAGTATTGTATTCTATTGCTTCAGCTTATGGTAAGCCACTCAAGACGGACGTTCCTACTTTTAATCTTTCCCGTCCATCTGAAACAATAGTACTTGTTGAAAGTGACATTACTGCTTCCGCTTCTGAGGAAATATGGTTGGGCACACAACATCATGGATATTAGCAGAAGGTAGAGATTGAACATTTTTCTTCGTATTGTTCGAACTGTCGTATGTTTGGCTACTCCAGTTCTCAATGCCATCATCTACATCCCCACCTCAGACCAAAAAAAACAAAGTGCTCCGATAGAGACAGTGATTCAAATTCCTCCTGATCAGCTCCAAGTTATTGACACTATCGATCATCAAAATGATACACCTGAAGACGTTACTATTCCCGCAGACAATATATCAATCATTCAGTCTCCACACATTGTTGTAGCTCCCCCGTCTTCGAAACCTCAACTCATGGAGTCGAGGGAGATTCTTCAGACTCCGGCTGCCCTATAACCTATCACTGATATTACAGGTGAAAATACCTCTGCTGCTTCACTATCGCCTCGTCAGGTATCAGGTCCAGAAAAATGCTAATGCTACTCAGACTCAGGGGATCAAGATGTGCAACATCCTACACCTTTCCGATCACCTTTTGGACCAATAATCCATTGATCAATTGAGTCAATCATCGGATGAGGAATGACAGGTCTACACATCCAGGAGGAAGAAGAAGAATGGAGACATACTTGAGCTTAGAAATCCGATGGGTGATACTTTGGCTACTTCGGGTAATGATATACATCTTACCAATTTGTTAGCTGACTCTCTTCCGCAAATTAGAGATAGAGGAAGAACTAAATTAGGACGTCTCTAGCACCTTTGCGCCTGTTGGTGGATTTTTGGTTTTTTTATTTTTTACTTTTATCTTTATGTATCTTTGCTTCTTTGGATTTTTGTGTGTGTTGTATTGTGTGAGTTGGGTCTTCTTTTAGGCTATATATATATATATATATATTAATTTTTTGTGTTAAATAAATGCATAATTTTTTTTTAAGTGTGGTATGATTAAAAAAAAAAGTTTAGGTGTTAGATATGTAAATACATAAAATTTGGTGGGTTTGTGTGCTAATGTCCCTAAAATATAGCTTAGGGAAGGAGATCATGCATGAGTCTCACCGTAGCCGCAAACTGCACACCGAGAAAATTGCCACTTGTTTTCATTTTTTGGGTCCCATCGAACCCACCCATGACCCATTCACTCGTTTGGTTTTACTGGAAAGTCTAAAATCGGGAAAAAAGATATACAGGAACACACAATCTCAAGCATTTTAGTCCCACACTGCAAATGATTTAAAAATCAGTTTGAGAAAAGTTTATAAAAGCTAAAACTAAGGCTTTGCTAAGTAAATAAATTTGTATGGTTTGGGTGTAAAACATCCAAATTATTATTAAATTGAGAAGAATCAGCCTAAGCTGGCTATGTTTCAAGTAAGATTTTTAAGTTTTTGGATGGATTTCTAAGATAATGTTTCAAGAATTGCATGAACCTTCTGGGCATATCCTCATTGTTTTATGAAAAGACAAGGTTTTCAAAATATTTCTCAGAGCGCACGTTAAAGTCACATTTGGTGGGGCCGTTCTTCATGTGGTATTGGAAGAGAGTTAACTTGGTTGGCAAGATGTTTGAAAATTCCTTCCTCTTGTTTAGAAAATTGTCAACATAGACCATTGTGTTTTTCTTCCTTTGTTTTTCCAAAGGCATTGCCCATGAGACATTGATAGATGGCTCCAATAATTTTTCAGTCATGACTTAATAACATAATGCTGCGTCGTATGTGATAGAAATAATTTTCTCTTTATCACAGGGATGCATTATGATTCAATGATGGCTAGAGAAATCCTCAAGGAAACTCAACAATGTGCAGCCCACCATTGAATTAGAGAGTGAGTAGATGTTGCAAAGGGGATAATTATCCTTATGATAAGCTTCATGCATCTTCTTGAAGTCAGGAAACTTAACAATTCTTTGTTAGCTTTCTTCATTTGATTTTTATTGATTTAGAAAAAGCTTATGATATGGCTCCAATAGATGTCCTTTGGAGCGTTATTGAGAAGAAAGGTGTTGCTATGACTTATATTCAAGTCATTAAAGTACGTATACTAGAGTTGTTTGTGTTCAAACTGAAGCAGGATTGACCAATTATTTTCCTATTTCTGCTGGATTACATCAGAGATCGACTTTAAACACATATCCTTTTGCTTTAGTTATGGATGGTCTTACTGAAAATTTATAGGAGGATGTACCTTGGTGTATGCTTTTTGCTGATGATATCCTTCTCATGGATTAGACGAGAGAAAAAGCCCAGGAAAAACTTGAATGATGGAGGCCTACATTGGAGTCTAAAGGCCTTTATTTGAGTAGAACTAAAGCTGAATACATGGAACTTAACTTTAGTGGTAGTTGCTCTAGTAACAGAAGTGTAACTTTGGGTGATCAAATTATTAAAAGGTGTGAACGTTTTAGATATCTCGGGTATGTTGTTCAAAGTGATGGTGATATAGATGGGGATGTTAATAATAGAATTCAAGCTAGTTGGTTGAAGTGGAGGAATGCTTTGGGCCTTTTCTGTGATAGAAAACTACTGCTTAGACTGAAAGGAAAATTTTAAAAGAGGGTGGTGAGACCTGCAATGCTTTATGGTGCCGAATGTTGGCCTTTAAAAGAGAAGCATAATACTAAGTTAAGTGTTTCCGAGATGAGAATGATTAGGTGGATGAGTGGCCTTACACTTAGAGACAAAATGCGAAATGAATATATCCGTGATAGGGTTGGTGTAGCTCCAGTGAAAGACAAAATTAGAGAGAGTCGTCTTAGATGGTTTGACCACATTAAATGCCAACCATCTGATGATCCGATTAAGAGAGTAGATGTTTTAGATTCGACTTATGTTAAGGAAGACAGAGGTAGACCTAGGAACACTTTGGCTTATTGACCTAGGAACTAGACCTAGGAACACTTTGGCTTATTGTATAAAAAATGATCTTAATTTATTAGAACTAAATGAAAATATGACACTAAATAGGATGTAATGGAGAAAAAAGATTCATGTAGCCAACCCCACATAGTGGGATTAAGGCTTTGTTGTTGTTGTTGTTTCTTCACCATTAAATCCTACATGGATATTGAGCTTTTAGGTTGATCCCAAATTTGAGTATTTTGGGGACTGCTGCTTTTATGACTCATTACAGATTATTTGAGATATTTCTCTTTCTTTGTTTGATGGTTTTGTATCCTGGTTTGACGTGTAGGCTATGACAAGTGATGTCTAAGTCCCCTTTGTGCATCTGAGACGACTCCCAAGTGAAAATATCAAGAGTTTTATGGAGCAAGAGAATTGGTTATGTGTGGAACATATTGAGTTGATATTGAAACTCTCCTTCCAATAGCATCAATGGGTTGGCGTAGAATACTAGATGTTTGACCCTTAGCCGTTAACTTTAGCTTTTAGATTAAAATTGAGTTTGACTAGTGGTATGATAATCTATCCTTGATTTTTTTGGGTCACAATTTGGTTTGTGATGTTGCAAACTAGTATTGATATCTAATAATGGTTGCAATTGTGACGACAGATGGGGGTGCATTGGGCGATGCTGAAGAGAATTAGTAGAGCGAGTTTTAAGGCTGAGATGTGGGTTGCTTCCATTTAGGAAGAGGAAAATTGTGTTTCGGAGTAGGAAGATGTTAGAAAACTACTTCAATGTAGAAGAACAAAGAAAGAAGACTATGACACTGAGCAAAAAAAAAAGAAAAGAGGTGTTGAATTTGCAGGCTTGAGTAACTACTTTTAGAGTGGAGTAATGATTACCCTTGCTTTTGGAGGGAGTTGTAGCAGCTTCTGCAACGAGAGGCAAGGAACAAAGGTGTGTGGTGCTAGCTGAGGAGAGGAGTTGGGTTCGGTAGGATTTTATTCCTTGATGTGCTCGACATCAGATTTCACAAAGATTTCGCAATGGTGCTGGTATATGCCACCGTGTAATATGTAACAGAATCTTTGAGATTTTCTACATTTTGAGCTATTTTAATCAATAAGAGAAGTGCTTATCAGAGTTTGGACATGTCTGTTTATGAGGGTTGACTTGAGTGTCTAAATTATCAAGGATGCCTGTATGGTGGGACTCAACGGCAAGGTTTTAATAATGATCTTAATTTTGGGAGCAACATAGGTATAATTAGAAGAAATAAAGGGTTGAACTATTGTGATAATGAATTGAGATAACTTGTAATTTAGAATTAAGATGGATAGTTTATTAAAATTCTAAGGACTTATGTGCAATCTGAAGCCATTTTAGTTAGAAGCACTTTGGAGAGATTTGCATAAATTACTGGAGGAAAAAATAGTTATTAAGTTGTTTAAGGTGATTTTCGTTGAAAGATGCCCTAACACACTAGAAGGACTAGTATGTTGAGAGTGAGATCATCGGCCTTTTTGGATACTTGAATTGCTTACTTTCCGAGACTCAAGATCCTTGTTGTGTGTACTCTAATTAGGGTGATCTCTTCTGTCTTGTTAGGGCAGCAACTGAGTCCACTTTGCTGCCTGAGTTTGATGATAAAACTCTTGCCATTCTCGGTGTTGACAAGGAAACATTTTTCATAGCCTTAAAACACCTGGATTTTTTACTTTATGTTCATCACTGACAGAGGGTACTTCATCACTGACAGAGCTTAAGGCAAGCTTCTTCTTTATAAATGATCAAGTTGGTTTGGCTCCTGTGGCTTTGTGCTGTTTGTATTATGGATTAGAGGAGTCTTGTGGCAAGACAATAGTCCTTAAGCTTTACTTTTAAGCTTGGTTGCATCTGTAAATACGCTGGAGCTTACAATTATGCCCGGAGTTCTTCATACAAAGGAGATTTCCTTCAGTCATGCTATTGAGCTGTCCTTAATGCTCATCTCGTAGATATTTGATTCATCTTTTCTTCTTTGTTGATCATCAGTTGGATCTTAGATTTTTCTAGATACATAAAATTGATATTTTGGATTCACTGGAGAGCTGTAAAGGGCTGGACAGAGATTGAAGCCGGGTTCTAGGGGATGCATGATTTGTGGAATGGAAATTTTGGGAACAATTGGAATGTTAATATAGAAAACTCAAATTTCTAGGATAGTTTTGTCAAATCGATGCACTGTTGTCGCAATTCCTAACTGGAAATATTGAGAAGGGCCTTTATGCCTACAGGGAACTAAAATGGTCCGGGTAGGTGTATGCGTTTCTATGAAAATGGATGAACACAGTAATTGGAGCATAATTATAGGTACTTAATTCCAATTTACCCCTTGCTCTAGTTTCCACGTAGGTTTTAGCTGTTAAAATGATGATCTCATGGGCACATTTTTTTATTAATATAATGGTTCTTGATAAGCATTAGAAAGGATTTCTGTGTCAATTTAATTTCTTCTTGACTTCTTCGTATGTGATTGTTTAGAGTTGTGTCATGCTTGTGCTTTGTTAATTTCATACATAATTAGTTATAACATTTCAGTGCCCCCACTCTAACGTGCTAGAAAGTGCATCTTAGAAGCATTTATGACATTGTTTAGATATGTTGACTCTAGCCCCCACAATTTTACTTTCAATGTGGTTTAATTTTAAATCACTTATTTATGTGCAGATGGAAGATGCTATTCTACATCTTCAGGAAGGAGAATGCTTTTATTTATGTCGTCAATATCCTTTTTGTTTCCTCCACATGCTTTGCCAGAAAAGTAAGTTAACAATGCATACATGTTGATCCCCATACAAAAATGTGAAAAAGGAAAAACATTGCTGTTTGGTACTGGAAAAATAGCACTGATTCAGCCCTTGATTAGGAACTCAGTTAGACTGAGCTTTTTATTTGATGTTTCAGCTATTTCCCATGCATTGGTTTCAACTTTTACTGAAGTATTTAGCTATCATATGGATTGTCTGTTAGTTCGCAATAATGCATAGCTTTAGTGTTCAGTTCTGCTCTTATCCAAATGACTTGTGTGAGCTCCATTCACTGCAGATAGTTAAAACTTCAAGAAGGGCTTTAGTGATCCAAATTCTAGAACAGGAAGCCAACTTTTGATTGTCTACTTGAAATGAGTCGAACGGGCTACCAGTCCAAAACATACCAAGCAGTTCAATTTCGTGCCTTTTTATCTAGGCTATCGCAGTGTATTTGCGTGTTTTGAGAGTTAGAGTCTGAAATGAATGGAATTTGTTCAGACTTCGGTTGATGATTTTATTGATGCGAATTCTTGGGCCTTCTCTTTAGCAAATGCTTTTAAAAATTCAATGATGTTGTTACTAGTTGTGACAATGGGCTTGTGAGGGTAACCTTCTGCATCATTATTGAGACCTAAGAATTCACGTATTTCTCAATTTTTTGAGACAACAATCTATGAAAACAATGATTATGGCAGAAGCATATAATATAGTGGGATAACTGAGAAGATCAAGATATGGATATTGAGAAGAAAAGAGGAATGAATGCCTCAGTTGGCAGGGATATATTTGGTAATGAGGAAGATAGCTTCATGAAACCTTAATTTTAGGTGAAAGGGGAATATCACCTCGGATGATTGTGATAGCGAATGCCCTTTTTGTTTTATTTTGAGGTTTAGCATGCAAAATTATCGACTATGTAAATCGGCCTCAATGAAAAAGTACAAAACAACCCCTAAAGAAATATGAAATAAGAAAATTGTCATAAATAACAACAATTTAGCCACTAATGATTAACTTAAACTTAAACAAGTACATTCACATGCTATAGAAAATATGAAGTATAAACTCATGATTGTCTTTGGTAGAGTTATATTGCATCAATGGGTTACAAGGAGGTTTATTTCAGACTGTTGAATATTATTGGAGAAAAATTGGAGGTCTTTGGCTTTACTGTAGAGCTATAGACATCCGTCATGAATAACCATTTTGAATAAGATGAATGAGAAATCCATCCTGAAGAAGATTAGAGGTTTTCATTCACATTGTTAGATTTGTCCAATTTGAGTAAATTGTTGGATGATTGAACCTAGCTTTTTTTTATTTGTGCATATAATTGTGCTGGACTATTTGGCTAATATATAAGTTTGAATCCTAAGTAGGATTTTCGGTATACAAGTTGGGATGAGATTTACAGACCCTTGATGAGTAAGCTGAGAGGAGTTGGAAGTGATGAACGGAAGCAGTTTTTGATTTGTCTAGAGAGAAAAAAAATTGTGGGTTGGCTGCTCAAGGTTTTGCAGAAACCTTGCTTGTAATGAGAAGCTAAGGAATAATTATGTGCTTTTATACCAAATTTACATGATACCCTGAACGAAGATTGTGGTTTAATAATTTGATGTCATCAAGGAACTAAGAAAAATAGATGAGTGAATACCTTTATCTTAAACCACAATCAAGAAGATAGGAAAGAATAATTATGCGTTTCCTATTTTAGTGTCATAAACTCATGATGGATCGAAGAAAACTTGCCCTGCATCATCATTTTCAATCTTAAAGCTAACTTTTCTTCTTTCTAACTTTTTAGGGACAAGAAATAAACCATTTTTTTTGCACTTGATGGGAAATTTCGTTTTAGTTTATTTTACTTTCACTTTCCCAGTAATTTCATATTCATTTTTTGCTATTCATTTTATGAATTATTGAAGAAAGTTGGAGAAACAACATTCTCGTATTTCTTAATAATCAAATTAAAACTGTTCTCCTTATATAATAAGAAAAGACTAGGATAAACTTAATTACAATTATTACAACTTACCAAAGATAAACCAACTCAAGAAGGGAACTCATAATTCAACACTCCCCTTCAAGCTGGGTTTATGTACATGTTATAAAGACCCAACATGTTATTCCTAATCTCATTTTCATCATCACCTGTCGGGATCCTATCATCTACATAAATGAGTATCACTTTTTTACTTTTTTGTGTATGCTTTATGAAAAATGTATGATCCGTTTGACATTGGATGTACCTATTAGTTTTTTGGCAAACTTGTCAATCCAAGTTCTTGGAGATTGTTTGGGGCCATAAATTGAATTTCTTAGTTTACAAACCAAATGTTTATTTGAGTCATTTTCTAGTCTTGGTTGGATTTCCATATACATTTCTTCCTCAATGTCCTCATTAAAAAAATAAATTCTTGATCTCAAGTTGATGCAATTCTCACTCTTTGTTCACTGCCAAGGAAGAAAAAACTCTTACGGTGCTTAACTTGCTTGGAACAAATGTGTAATACCTGAATATCTAAAATAATGATAATAATAATAAGAAAACAAATAAAATAAAATGAATTTTAAAGTATTGTATCGGTTCAGAATGGGATAATCATTATGACAGTTTTGTTATTAGGAGAGGTTTACATTCAAACTAGAGGAGAAGCGAGAATTAGAAGTGTGAGAAGAGAGGAAAAGAAAGGGAGAAGTCATACGAGCATCCTAGGGCTCAATGAAGGAGTACTGCCATGCGAAAGAAGAAGAAAGAGGAAGACTTACCTGCAAGGGACTAAACCGAGGAACAAGATAACATTGAGAGGAAGAGAAAGCAAGATGAGGGTGCGCCAACTTCGATCGTGAGCAAGAGCACACTGTCGGTCGTTTTAATTTTGGTTTTGAAAATGTAGGAAAATATGAAAATAGTTTTGATGTGAATATGATTTTTGAAAGTAACATTTTGATTTAAAAATAGGTGAAACCAAACGAGTCTCACATTTTGAATAATACATTTATCCCAAAGAATAAACATATCACCTGTAGTAGGCTCAATCACCTAAACTAAAGAATTTGTGACATTCGTTTGGTCTGCGAAATATTTTATATGAGATCAACAAGTTCCCCTACCTAATACGAGGATTAGATAGGGTTTATTTTACCTTGGTTCCTAGTTCCCTATAGCGGCAAGCCCCTATAGTTAATTACATCTTAAATGACTGGGGTCACTTAAGAAAACTCTCGATTAAGATCAGTGATTTTGCCTTCAAGATTTCAAAGTTTAGGTTTCCACGATTGGACAGAGGAAAATCAAATGAGAGTGGCTCAAAATAGAAACAATTATCTAAAGGAATTCAAAGGAATGAATAATAGGGGATATCACAAATCCAGAGGAAACCCCGGGATGTCCCAACTATTCTAATGTTCGACTTTTCGTCTTTGAAATGATGTTATTTAATGTTTAATCTTGCAATTTATTTAGAATTTAGGACTTATATTTGTACGATATCTGATCGTGCAAATAGCCTAAAAAGGTAGGAGAGTTTATACCGTACCGTACTGTACGGTAACCTCAGAATCCTAAGTGTTAGGACTTATAATTGCATAATCAAGGTTGTGCAAAAGCCTAAAAGTGATATGTGAGGGTTTATGTTGCGTTAGACAAATCACCTCGAACTCATATGGATTGTTATTTAAATTAAGAAAATTGTTCGGTGTGAATGTGAAAGTGTTTTGATGTTGATAATCCACCTTGAAGTCGCTCTTCTGAATGTCCTCGTCGAGCTGCCCACACTGTTTGCTCCAAGCTCTTCGTTGTAGCACTTCTGAGTTTAATGTTAATTCCTATATAATCATTAGGTTTTTCTAAACGAATGTATAGTGTGTATCAAAATAACAAAGCATGCAGTATAAAAGAAAAGAACAGTATAATGTACAGTAAAGAGAAAAAACAGTATAACATGCTGAAAGAATAATATAATGTACTAAAAAAAGCAGTATAAAATGCTAGGAGAGTAATACAACATGTTAGGAAATAAAAATGCTGCAATGTAAATTACACCTGTAAATTTGAGAAGTCTGCTGCTCCTTTAAGCTAGCTATTATTCACTGTATAAATAAAAGAAAAGTTGATTGGAAAATTCTAGAAAATCAACAAATAAATCCACGAAGAAAGACTCGAGAAAATCGACGAATAATAATTTAAATAAAACTGTCAAAACCTCGGAAAAATCCCGGAGAAAAGGCCACGAGTGCTTTGTCCAAACCACGAGTGCTTTGTCCAAAAATCTTGTCCAAAAATCCCGATAAAACATACGAAAAATCCGAAAAGAGGGGACCGCAAGCACTTGGGTCGGGGCTAGACTCAAAATTATATATTTGTACTCGAGGGAAGTCGAAGGCTACTCAGTCACCCGGATGTATAAAGCCCGTCACTCCACTAGAAAGATATCCTACTGAGCCTAACTTAGGAGGGTACTCCTTAGCCCAGAATCGGTAATCAACAAGTGGACAACCCAATTGTAACATATTTAAAATTTAAATTTTAGCATGCACATGCATTTCAGACATACAAAAGGAAAGTTGTATTTAATTTTGTAATGAAAATATTTTTTTATAAATATTGTATTTGTTCTTATCAATTTGTTTTATCAATTTTAAAAGGTATAGTTATCCACAAGTCAATCACGTCATCGGGTCTAGGACTATCAACAACCTAAGAAGGTACGGGTCCCTCTCTAGTCTTATGTCGGTGAATAATACTTTCATTCTACAGTTCATCAGGTTTCAGAATTGAGTCCTGGTGTTATAAGATGAGATATCATTCTGCTCTACCACAAGCGTGCCTTTGTCATCATCGCCCTATGCCCCAAAACAAAAACCGACCAACTTGCGATCTTGCTTGATGATTTCACATATAACAAAAAGCTATACATGAACACTTATGTATTGCACATAAGTACAGAAAACCGAATCAAGAAGCAATAAAAGAAAAAAATAAAATTGAGGATGTGAGAGAGGAGACACTGATTCACCTAAAACATCGAAGAGACAGATGATGAATCAACCCTCAAAACTGTGGCAAAAAGACCTAGGAAAGAAGGCCCAAGATTCTTGAATCAATCCTAGAAGGATGTCATTTTCTCACATTTTTATTATTGGATCAACCCAACAAATGACAATTTTATGAATTTCCAAACCCTTCATGAATTCAATTTATATCAAATTCATGATTTCATGAAATAAAACTATTAAAGCCTTTTATATGTCACAAAATAAGAGAGACTAATTAATAGAGGGGACAACCTTCTAGCCTTCCAGAAAATCATTTAAATCCAACCTTCATTAAAAGTTTTTCATTTTGCATAAACATGAAATCATCCATATAGAACGATATAAATATTCATAACTAGAGACCACGGAGAGGGATGGCTATCAACCCAACTTATTCTACGAAGAGATCAACAGGTAAGACTCTCGGGTAAAGGGGTAAAGCAGAAAAGAGGGTAAGAGGGTAGGGGCTCACGGGTTAGACCAGGAAAGGGAACAGGGCTCACGAGTAAGGCCAGGAAAGAGGGTAGCTAAACCTCCAATAAGAAGCTCGCAGCCACAGATGGCAAGGAGGAACCCAACACAACACAAACCCACGGGTAGGGGTAAAGAAGAAGGCCTCAAAGGCAGCATAGACCTATGGGTAAGGGCCGAGAAGAAAGTCCCAAAGGCAGCAGAAAGAAACCACCATAAGTACTAACATTGTATTATATTTGACATACATAAGAGAGTGAATGGACAAACTATTATACATCATTGAGATCGAACCCACTTTCATCCCATAAGACATAACAATGCTCAAACTAAACGTTCCCACATAGCGATAGGTATTAAAATTCTTGCATTTTTTGGATGACAAACTTGATTACCAATAAAAATCTTTGGAGGAGCGTTAAAGAGGAGGCTCCAACCAAACCATGCCCAATAAAGGGGTCAAACCGAGCTCGAGGAATGGACCAATCAGTAAGAGATTTCAGTGAATAATAATAGAGGTGTTAGCTGCTCGGCGTGAATTTGAGTATTAAGGAATGTTCATCAAGAGTAAAAGGGAAAATAAGGGCGGTTGATTTGAGGTGTCAGCTGCTCGGCGTGAATTTGAGTATTAAGGAATGTTCATCAAGAGTAAAAGGGAAAATAAGGGCGGTCGATTTGAGCCCTAGCTAGAGGGAAAGAAGCGTTCTCACTTGAAGTTGTCAATTCGAGCCAACTGGGAGTTCACCTGCAGAGGAATGAAGACACGAAGAAGAAACGAGAGGGCCAAAGCACCATTAGGTGGAGTCAATGGGAGGTATTGTGTGGGTTAAGGGGCATGGCTTAGGATTGATTAGAGGTAGGGCTTTTATAATTAAAGTTAAAGAAAGTTTATTTTATAAGAATTGGGATAATAATGTTATGATTGGAATTTGATGAGCATTATGATAGTGTGAGAGTGACAGTATCAATTCGAGCCAAAGAAGGAAAAAAAAAGAAATATCCAGCAGATAAGAGGAGAGGAGCCAGTGTGCGTGGGCTTGATTAATAATGAGCTAAAGTCTGTGAAGGGGGAAGACGAATGCGTTGTTGAAGCTGAAGGATGGAGCGACTCTATGCGGGTTAATCGAGTAATTATAAGATGTAATTATAAGATAAGGGTTTTAAAAATATTAATTTATGAATTTAATTAATTATTAATTATTAATTATTAATTATTAATAGTAACGTATATTTAAATCAAAATTCAAGCTATAGAAATTTCAAATTTGGATCAAGGATTCTAGATTAGTGTGGATATCCAGAGCAATGCCCCAAGTTTGATATTCACCCAGACTCTACTCCTGAATATTAAATTTGAGGTTGTGGGGTTGATTTTCAAAGAAGGCAACATCTATAGAGTTATAACATTTTTTTTGAAATAGGAGAATAACACATGTACTTTTTTTGTTAGAAGCATACCCAAGCTTTGTGTGATTTGGTAAGCAAATGTGAATAAAAAAAACCAATTATTTTAAGAGAAAGATTGGATGTAAAGGCTTTAACATGAGGGTATTTTTCCATCACAATATCTAATGGGACTTTGAATTAAGGGATCATACTTGACATTCTATTAATGAGTTAGGTGGATGTGAGCACATTTCCTCAAAAAAAATTGAGACATTGTGAGAAAACATTATAAACATGGATACCTCGAGGAAATCTTGGAAATGTCTATTCTTCCTCATAATTGTCCCATTTTATTGTGAAGTTTCAACACATGAACTAATATGGATATTGTTCTTTGCAAGCTACGATCTAAGGATATAAATAAAGTATTCCTTTACATTGTCATTTTGGAGGGTTTGAATTTTGCATTCGATCTGGGTGTAAATTATGTTAAGGACTGAAAGATTTGTACAATTTCATGTATTTCCTTGATTAGGAATATATAACTGATTCTAGTGTGGTCATCTATAAAGGAGAGAAACTATCTGAACTCATTGATGCTTTTCTATTTGATGGTCTTCGAATGTCACTGTGGTTGATAGAAAAAAGATGTGATGGTTTGTATCGAGACAAAGGATAGACATGATGAATATATTCAACCAATTGGTTGAATTCACGCTGTAAAATTATGATTTTCTTAATAAAAAAACAACGATACAACTTTGAAATGTAACGAAAATTAGGAGAATCAAGACATATTAGACTCAGGAATATGAGAAGAGGATGGTGAAGACGATACTTGTGTGTTAAGAGAATAACATTCATTGGGCAGGTATAGAGCTTGATACAATTCAACACTGTCGATTTCCTTCCCCAAATCCACCTGGAATTCATAAGTGTTGGAATAAAATTTAGTAACAAATTTCGAGTCCTAAACAAGCTGTAATCTAATTGGGAAACATATAACATAGAAGACAGCTAAATATTTTTAGACACGTTTACTTCTCCTTTCCCAACAATCCTGAAGTGAGGTTCCTCTGTAGTCTGACAAATTTAGAGTCGATGAATATTTGATAGTTGGTGAGAATATGAATATCTCTAGTCATGTGATCTGAAGCACCTGAATCTATTATCCAAAGTCAAAATATTTCATTGTTAGTGACATAGGAGGAGGACATAATACCTTGGTGTATTATCAAGTTGTTAGGGCGCTCAGTTGTGCTCAAAAGAAGTTTCTTCAGCACTTCCAACTATTTCCTGGTGAAGGCGCTAGGGTCAGCCAACACTTCAGAAGGGGTAGCAGTATGGCTTTTGCAGTCTTGGTCTTTCCTCCCTTGCTTAGATTTTCATTCTACAAGTTTACCATGTAGTTTCCAATACCTATCCTTTTGTGTGACTAAGTTTTTTAAAATGCCACACAAGGGATGATTAACCTTTAGAGTGGCACTCGACATCTTCATACTATACTTGGTCATAGACCCTTTGTGTATTTAGAACTGCAACTAGTTATAGGGAGGAAATTGGTTGTAACTACTATAGAAAGAAATGTCAGACAAGTGGTTGATATGGAAGAGAAGTTAGCTGCTGCTGCAACCGTGGTAGGAGAGAGATCTAGCAGCTGCTGAGAGATCCGAGGCTGCTGTGTCAAAAGAGGATAACACTAAAATAGAAAACTTAAAACTCTGCAATTACCATTCTAAATTCATTTCCATTTATATAGGCTCAATTACTTTTTTTGCAATTGATCGAGGGATGAGCACACTATGAGTTAATCAAATATATGCCTCTGCGTTAAAATGATTTCATTTAGTTCCACGACAAATATCATTTGCCAATTTATTATTGTGGAGCCAGGTGCAAAGAATGTTATTAGTTAGTATGACCTAAAAGTTATGATGGATATGCGTATTTGATAACACCATAAAGATAAAGTGAGAAATTTTTATATAGAAGAATTATCTGAGTATGATTTATTGGTGGAAGATGCTGTAAATAAATTTAGGTGATTTGATTATGTAATCAGATGATAGTGCAATAACAATGATTGTAAGATAGGCTTAACATGGAAGGACAAAATAGAAAAGTGGGTTAAGTACCGAAAGGTGACACAATTAGTTATATTCTTTAAGATAGTTTACACCTTATGAAATTTACTATTCATACCTCTATCAGCGAGAAGCTAATAAAATGCTATGACGAGGAAAAAATGGCCATCACTCCCTCGATTTTTATTCGCAATGTTGTGCTCGATCTCAACTTCAACCTCAGTGATTGGTTAGTGTGGAGTAATTTACTATTCATACCTCTATCAGCAAGAAGCTAACAAAATGCTATTACGAGAAAAAATGGGCATCACTCCCTCGATTTTTATTCGCAATGTTGTGCTCGATCTCAACTTCAACCTCAGTGATTGGTTAGTGTGGAGTAGACATTGCAACCTCAAACCTTGATTAGCGAAAACAATTTGCACTTGATGGAAAGTTCAAATTTGTAACAAGGGATGCCATTAGAATATTATTGTAATGTCCAAATTTCGAGAAATCAAATAAGCTTGACAAATTCTAAAAGTACCTCAAATTTTGCACCTCTCAAAATGTGCTCAAAGCAATTTTATAAACTTCCTGAAACCAAGCAATTCCATATAATGCACCATATGTTAATTATGAATGCATTGAGAGATATAAATTATTAAAAGTTTTAAGTTTTATTAAATTAATTAAACTTGAATTATTCTAATTTCCTCCTTAATCCCATAACTCCCGCGTGTGCACTGTTCTCAGCCGACTTATTTCGCAATTCTGAGCCATTGGATGATGTGAATGGCTGAGATCCATTGGGATTTTATTAAGTGTTGCATTTTTTCCCTATTCCTGTCTCGATTTCTCTTGGCAGTGAGGAACCCGTGACCTTGCACTGTAGCAGGCAGGAATCAGCGAGCAGCCGACTGCCGTAGAGCACGAGCCATGGTTTCGAGGTGACATCTTATGGTACAAATCTCTCTATTTCGTAATTTGTGGCTTTCATTTCTTTTCTCACACTTCTATATTAAGTTTGCCTCATTTTTAGTGTTTTTCTTGTTTCTAGTAGCGGTCATAGGTGCCAAACTCATGTAGGAAGTGTTTGAATTATACAATATTTTACCGTAGAGTGCTTCAATATTGTTCGTTAAGAAAAAAGATGGATCCATGCGGTTATGTATTGATTACAGAGAGTTGAACAAGGTACAATCAATAATAATTTTTTTTTCCCAGGATCGTTGATTTATCTGATCAATTAGAGAGTGCAACTGTATTTTCTCCGATTGATATGAGATCGAGATATCATCAGGTCAGAGTTAAGGAGACAGATACAACTAAGACAACTTTTAGGACCAGGTATGATCATTATCAATTTTGAGTTATGCATTTTGGTTTAACTAATTCCACTACAATTTTCATGGGCCTGATGAATCAAATTTTCAACTCGTATGTGGATTAGTTTGCTATTATTTTCATTGACGAATTTTGATTTATTCATAATCTGATGAAGATCATGCCAAACATTTGAGGATGGTATTAGAGCTGCTGAGACAGAATCAGTTATATGCAAAATTTTTGAAATGTGAATTTTGGTTGCAAGACATTACATTTTTGGGACACTATCAGTGGTCGAGAAATTTCAGTAGATTCTCAGAAGGTCGAAACAATTGTGGAATGACCTACTCCAAAGAATGTTACAAATATACGCATTTTTCTTGGTTTGATAGGATATTACTGGAGGTTTGTCAAAGGTTTTTCACAGATAGCTATACCGTCATCCAAGCTGAAGAGATAAGATGTCCAGTTTGAGTGGACTGCATAATGTGAACACAATTTTTAAGAGTTGGAGAAATATTTGACTATTGCACCGGTTTTTAACAATTTCATCAGCCACAGAAGGATTCTAGATTTACAGTGATGCATTATTAAGAGACTTGAGCTCTATTTTAATGCGAAATAAAAAGGTGATAGCCTATGCACCGAACAGTTGAAGCCACATGAAAGGAACTATCCAACGCATGATCTTGAGTTAGCTGCTGTGGTATTTGCTCTTAAGATTTGGTGACATTATTTTTATGACATGAAATGCGAAGTCTCTCCTGATCATCGAAGTCTCAAACACATTTTCACACCAACAGAGTTGAATTTAAGAGAGCGAAGATGCTAAGAGTTGATCAAATATTACGTGGATATACAATATTGTTCGAGTCGAGAAAATGTTGCTGCTGATGTATTAAGCCATAAATCCACAGGTAATGCAAGCTGCATTACTACGCAGAGGCTAGTGTTGATTAATGAAATTGATGATTTATAGTTGGAAGTTAGAAAATCAGGTGATATGGGTTATTTACATCAACCGACAGTGCAACCAAATTTGATGAATAGAATCAAGACAACTTAGAAGGATAATAGTGAGTATCCAAAACTCACAAAGCAATGTCAATTAGGAAAGATGACTGATTTACATGGTTGATGAAGATGAAATTATCTAATATAAGCTACATATATGAATACCTTTTGATTTTGATCTGAGATGAGAAATTTTACATAAAGCTCATTGTTCAGGGTAAACAATTCATCCAGGCAATACAAAAAGGTACGAGAATTTGAAGTTGGCATTCTGGTGGTCAGATTTGAAGAAAAGGATGTTGTTGAATATGTATCTCAATAAACATGTCAGATTGTTAAAGCTGAACTTCAGAGACCTAGTAGATTGCTACAATCATTGCAGATATTGGAATGGAAATGAGAAGAATGCAATGAATTTCGTTATGGGATTCACGACACTACTTGGGTCATTATTGACAGGTTAACCAAGTCAGCTTACTTTTTGCTAATTAGGGAGACGGATTCAATAGAAAAGTTGCCCAAATTATACGTGAAGGAAATTATCAGATTACACGGTATTCCAAAATTCATTATTTTTGACAGAGAAGGAACTTTCACGTCCAGGTTGTGGAAAAACATTTACTATGGTTTGGGTACACAGTTACATTTCAACACTGCAAATTTGAAGTTGGAGATCTCGTATTTTTGAAAGTTAGGTCAATGAAATGTACAAATAGATTTGGTTAACTAAGCAAGCCGAGTCCCAAGTACATAGGTCCTTTTGAAATTATAGAAAGGATCGGTCCAATTGCCTATAACTTAGCGGTACTCGCGGATATATCAGATATACACGATGTGTTTCACATTTCTATATTGAGGAAATGAGCTTCAAATTCAGAGCAAAGAATTTCTCAGGAAGATATTGAAGTTCAGAAGAATCTAACATATATAAAAATTGAAAAGATTTTAGCAATTGATGCTATGAAGTTCCGAAACAAATAAATTTCTTTTGTGAAAATAAAGTGAAAGCACAGGCCTGAAAAAGAAGCTACTTGGGAAAATGAAGAAGAAACGCTACGAAAATACCCCTTTCTCTTCAAGTAAAGTAAAAAATTTTGAAGATGAAATATTTATAAGGAGAGGTGAGCTGTAACGCAGAAATTTCGAGAATTCAAATAAGCATAAATCAAATAAGTTCGACAAATCCTAAAAGTACCTCAAATTTTATACCCCTCAGAATGTGCTCGAAGCAGTTTTATAAAATTCTACGCATAAAATTGAGCAATTCCATTTAAAGCACCATATTTTAATTATGAATGAATTTAGAGATATTAAATAAGTTATAAGTTTTATGAAATTAGTTAAACTTGAATTATCCTAATTTCCTCGTTAATCTTGTATCTCTCACATGTGCAATGTTTCCAACCAACTTATTTCGCATTTATGAGCTGTTGGATGTTGCGAATGGCTGAGGTTTATTGGGATTTCCTTGAGTGTTTCTTTTTTCCGTATTCCTCTCTCGATTTTGCTCGACAGTGAGGAACCCGCGATCTTGCACTATAGCAGGCGGGGATCGGCGCCGAGCACTACAAAGCACGATCAAAACGAATCCCTCTCTTTCGTCATTCCGGTAGCTGTCGGAGGCGTCAAACTCGTGTCAGAATTGTTGGAAGTGATTTGAAAGCTTCTACATGAGTTTTAGCACAATTTCAACGATGGAAAAGTATGGTTTGAGGTGTTAGAAATGAGGAAATGTGAAATTGGTTATTTTAGAAGGGCAAATTTATGCTAAAAAGCTCTTTTGAGGTATGTTTTGACCTTTATTGCATGTTTTTGGGTTAATGCATTTTTTGAGCCAAAATTTTCTGAATTCCTATGCGGTTTGTAAGCCCCAATTTGTCTATACGAGGCGACTAGCTCGAGACAAGCATATGGGCACTCGTTGTATGACTGCTCCATCAAGTTGGGTGAAATAATTTTGTGTTAATTTAAGAAAAATATCTTCTATAGGTTTTCATATGATTTCTATTTTGACACTGATGAATTTAAAACTTCCTGCATATTGTAAATGAATATCTGCAATTGAAAGTATGAATATACGTCTATTTTTCTTACGATATATGTAATGTTATGATCAGACTATCCTACATGTAACTATGCATATGATATGAATTTTCTACAGGTATTCATTTGTTATGCCTCATGCCTATGTCTATGATAATGTCTGATGAATGCTTGATGCAGAAATGATGATTTAAATGTCACGAGGAACGTTAGGGAGTTGACTATTACATTAGTGCTTGCAAGTACATTATGCAGAAGATATTATTCTCGACTCCTGATGTTTATACGGGGGCAAAATTCTGAGAACCGTTGAAATTTGACAGTGATATAGCATTTGAGAACCGTGGGTATCAGGGGGGTTGTCAATAACTTCTATGTTGGGGGAAACCCAATCTTTATCAATAGTTTATGTGACCATTGGGGCAAGGTGACAACTAATGATGAAAGAACATGGAAACTGTTGAATCCTATGCATTAAACAAGTGACACTATTTTGATATGACATCTATTATGAATATGCTTTTATTTATAATTTTTTACTTTTAACCTACATGTTACACTACAGTTGATTTTTATACTTGCACCTGCTCTCTTTTCATGTTTTCTTTTATGCTAGCATGTTATGATTTGTGTGTAGACATGTATAGTTTCCTATGAGCATGCACATTCTTTTTTCCATATGTACAATTTTATGTTAGCCCTCATTATTTCTATGAGCTCGTTGTTGCTCATTCTTTATTGTTGCCTTCCAGGTAGGCGCAAGAAGCACTAGGGTGAGTAGCTAGGTGTATCTTTGTACAACTTTTACATGATTGTTTTGGGAGCTTTGTACATATGTTTTGGGTACGTGTTTTTTATTTAATATTGGATTTAACAGCTCTGTACGGTTTTCATGTTTTGGATGTTATAATTTCCATACTTCCGGAAATACAATGTATCACGTTTGTTGCGGTGATCCAGTTAGATTAATTTATCACCCACCGAGTTCTGATTATAAAAGGCAGGACGACTGCTGATGAGAGTTGGTCTGATCAAATTGTCAGTTTCTGTCACGATTGACTCTAACAAGGGAGTTTGTTGGGGTGTGACAATTTTGATCAACATAATTTGTTAAGGTATGGCAGTATGTGGAAGAAGGGGATTGACAAATTTATACAGGCTATGTGTTGGCTCCAAAAATAGTTCAACTTTAAAGTTTCAATTAACCTCTCTTAACCACCTTCCTCGAAGATTAATAACTTTTCTAGTTATATAAACTTACCGTGGGTGGGATATTCATTTCTCGTGATCATATCTTTATATTTATAAAATATTCTTTCATTACTCCTTTGACATGCTTAAACTTTTTTATTTAAAATCACTTTACAATCTATTTTTAAAGCGAAGTTCCCTTTTTTCTCGAGTAAAAAAGTTTATTAGTGAATTGATAGCACCTCTCCTGAAAGTAATTATCACCTTCTTTTTTTGTAAGTTCATATATTACTATGAAATCCAATATATTTTTTTCACTTATGGTGACAGCATTGTTAATCGTGGTTTTTGGTCATAAAAAGAAAGTGCACATATATTTTATGGCATGATTACTTCTTAATGGAAGACTTTGTTTATACCGTTTGAGTTGATGTTTGTAAGGCATACAAATATATTATTTGTAATTTTGGGATTTCTTTTGTTTACTCGATATATAAACAACATTCAGGTGCTTGCATGCATGTGTGATATATCATTACTTAAAGTTATGTATATAATATGTTCATAATTCTACATTAAGATATACATCAATTGGAATTCCCTTGTAACAAACAGCCATAAACTTTTAGTGTATAAATTCAATATAAGATCTGCAACAGAAAAGATACCTAACACTAAGACTATTTAGTTAATGGAAGCACTGCGTGTTTATTTTTACTGAAAATTTTACTACCTGTAATAGAAGGCATGTTCGATAGAGTTTGCTCTACCAATAGATTTTGATGATTATCTGGGGTGTTATTATGTTCTGTTCTGTATCATATGCCTCACGACATAATGTTTTATATAGCTAAAACATGTTTGAATTTTGGTTCTTTTTTTTATTTCTCATATAATTGTTAGCTTTTCTGATTTGTCATGACCCCTTTCTCTTAGTAATTGTTAGATTAAACCCCTCTTGCATTTGCCATTATGACACTTTTATTCCATATAGTTCTGAAACTAAAATAGCTTTGTTGTTTTGGAGACCTGCATGGCCCATATTTCACAAAGCATTAGCAATTGTCAACAGGTAAGACGCCTTTCTAAGTTTTGCATTTTCTAGATATTTCGCTAGATTAAGGATTATGCTTTTGAATATGACTAAGTTAGGTTGGTCTTTGGAATCACTAAGCCATCGCGTAATTCTTTTTTCCCTAATTTTGTTTGATTTGAAATTTTTTTTGTAAATTTTCTGTAGATTTTCTGAAGAATGGATTAACTGTTTTTCTCCTGTTTTTTACGGAATTTTATTTGAATTCAATTTTTATTTAACTTGAACGTATTTCTACGGTTAATTGCTTTATTACACATTCTTTTCAAAGTTTGTTGTTATACCATAGCATTTAAAATAATTCTTTTCTGTCTTTTATCATTGCAAAGGTTACATGTAGCCGAGTTGTTGACAATTCAAAATAGTTTGAGGGCTGTCTTGTCCAAGGCTAAAGCTGCTGGCATGCTTCGCATGGCCTTCCATGATGCTGGAACATATGATACGAAGGATCGCTCAGGTTTCCATTTTAAGAAGCTGTTTATTTTGAGAAAAATCTTCGCATACTTTGTGGAGCTATTTTTGTGCACATGTGAATTTAATGTCCATCATGCTTAGTTTTTCTGATCTCTGCTCTATAATGTTGTCTCCCATTTTGGTTAAGGGAAATTTACATAGCACACAATTCTTATGTATTACATGTCTCACTCCAAAATTTTCATATTTACATACATGACTAAGGTACATTATACCCATGCATTAAAATGTGTATTTCACTTTTAAAAAGTGGTAATAGTAGTATTTTTGATTTGCTATTAAATTTTTAAATGCTATGTGTATAAATATGAAAATTTAGGTGTGAGTTATGTAAATACATAAAAAATGTGTGCTATGTATGTAGTTGTCCCTTTGGTTAAATGAACTACTATGTTTTGTATCATTCTTTTATTGCACGATTTAATTTGTCTGTTCAACTTTTTTCTGAATTTCTTGTTGTAGGTGGCATGAATGGATCTATACTTTATGAACTCGATAGACCTGAAAATGCTGGTCTTGGTAAAAGTTTAAAGGTTTCCTGCTTGGAACTTCCTGCACTCACTATCTTGTAGAAAATACTTTCGTAGTTGTAAGAAACCTCTAGTTTTGGTTGCTTAAATAAAAATTCATGAACAAATTGGAAATATATAGCTACTTTAATCAACATGTATCAAGAATTTTGCTTATTATTCTCTTTTATTTCAAGGTGTGGTAAATATGTATTTTATTATCTATTTCTTTTTTTCTCTCTCTTCAGATCTTGGAGAAAGCGAAGAAGGAAGCTGATGAAATTCACCAAGGTACATTATCATGTTATGGAGAATGATTTGTTTGAACGAAATTCTGTTCATATATTTTGTAAGTTTTCTAGTATCCTGGGCGGACTTCATTGCGGTGGCTGGGGCTGAAGCGGTCTTTCTATGTGGAGGTCCAGCAATTCCTGTTAAAGTAGGCCGGCTAGATGCGAGGTGCAACTATGCGAGTTCATGTTAATTTATTCTTTATGTGTAGTATAAATTTTGTTGAGATGAGTAGAATAATGTGCATTATGAAGCTATTTAAATCACCCAGTTGATTTTTTCCGAAGTTTTTAATTTTTGAGAAAAATTCCCCCAAGTGTGCCGTTAGTTTTCATGCTATTATAATCATAAAACTTACTAAGATTTTATCACTGTCTTAAATAATGATTTTTGTTTTAATCATCATGCAGTATTTCTCATCAGAGAATAGTTCAACCTGTAGGAAACCTGATCCCGTGGGGAAACTTCCCCTTGAAACATTGGATGCATTTGGTCTAAAAAGCTGCTTCCAGAAAAAAGGCTTCACGTGAGTATTGCGGTACTCTGCACCTTTTGATGTCCATAGTGCAATAGTTGGTTTTATTATTTGGAAATTTAATTACATACCACACAATTCTTATGTATTTATATATCAAACACTCAAAGTTTAATATTTACACTTGTAATACCTTGGTGTTATAAATATATGCATGAAAATGTATATTTCTTTTTTAAAAATACAGTGATGGTGATATTTTAGCTTTGTGCCCATGGAATGGAGCAATGAAATTGAAAAGAAAGGCATTTATGGTGATTCTAGACAGAAATGAAGTTTATATGCAAAGTCAATTATTGCAATCCTCATTGAAATGCTCATTTTTATGTTGGCTAGACTATCAGTTTATTTAAATTTCCAGTCCTACTATTTCGATGAAGTATTTAACGAAGGAGCTTTTATAGAGAAGAATGCTAGCGGTGCTTGTAGCATGGTGGTGCTTCCATAGATAGGCTGATGCCCGTCCTACCTCTAACCTGCTCGGATTTCAAGCAACAACCTCTATAAGATCTTGCCTTCATTAGATAGGGGCTCAATTTGGGTGGGGAAAAGATCGTGGGATTACATGGTGGCAAAGGAGGAGGTTCAAGTAGCTGTAAAGACCTTGGAGATTCAACTTGGTTTGGAAGGAGTTATGAGAGAGGATTCTCAACCGAGGTTGACTTTTTTATGCGGGTGCAACTAGTAGCCGCAACGTAACAAGGAGCTGCTCCCGCTCCCGCTCCCGTGATTTATTTTGTTTGGACTGGAACGATCCAGATCTGGGAGGTTAGACTGGCTTTTCCACGTGAGTTTGATGCCTTCTTTTTATAGGGGGATCTAATCCTAGTTATATAAGACTTATTTATGTGATTCCTTTATCTTAGATTTGTAGTTTTTGTCGTGTTATCCCAAAGAATTGACCCAAAATATCTATGAAGCCAGAATTTTGAGTTAACGGTGGATTTAACACGTTTTGATCATTATTTGGATTCATAAGGGTTCATCAAGTGGCTTCAGGCCTTGAACTTTTCTTTGAGTACTAGAATGTGTCACCGAACAAAATGATGAAACTAGTCGCCAATAAATTGAAGAAGGGTGCATTATTTTGGTGGCAAAATTTAAAGCACCTACGCCAGCATGAAATAAAAGATAAGATCACTACTTGGACCCAGATGAAATATGAGATGCAACGCCAATATTTACTAGTTCATTACAGACGGGATATGTAAACTCTAGTTTCAAAAGTGAAGAGACGATATTATCAGATGGCCATCACATATTACATGCAGAGTTCAACCTTAGGATATTACAACAAATGTATTCTCAGGGGAACATCCAAATCTACCCCTCCTGAGGAGGCACTTGGTCAGAGTAAAGAATAGGCATAACCAATATGTATTCCCAAATCCATCTCAGCCAGTAAGTGTTTAAGTGCCATAGATTTTGGCATATTGAATCAGATTGAGAAAATCAAAAAGGAAGTTGTTGCAGTATCTGTAGTGAAGCTCGTGCGCTATCGAGCAGGATATGAAGCTCATGAGGGAGGGAGCCAAAGCCGGTTCTGATGCAATCCGATTCTCGCAGAGGGTAGCAAGATGAAGCCTTCACACGGTATAGGCTCCATCGAAGTAAGGTTTATTAAATTGATTTAATATTAAAACTTAGTGGTAATAATAATAATAATAATAATTGTAATAGTAATAGTAATAGTACTAATACTAATACTATTGTAATATTTTGGTTCTTATCAATCAAATGCATTTGTTGTTATTGTTACAGTATTGCATCTCATGATTTATGGTTCTAATGAATTTTGTTCATATTGTATGAATGACTTGTGCGCTCTGCTTTGCTTGATTGAATCATGTACAAGAATATTTACTGTTATGTAATTGATAATGAAATATTTGTTATTAAAAAGATAATATTTTTATAGTATGTTTGTATGTGCATGTTTTGCTATGACTTGATGATACTAGTGGGAGAACACTAAGATACCCGTGCACGTATATAAAAAAAGATATTGATATTGATGTATTTTAATTGTCACAATTTTTAGATTGTGCTTCTATGATGGTTGTACAGACATAGAATGATATTGATATAGTAAAGTTCTTTGTATAGCATCAAATATTTTTATTGATTTATTTAAAGCTTGTTTGACATGCATATTGCTTTCTTTTCTCTTTTATTACCGCGATTTATGAGTATGAGTATTCATTGATTTGTTTAGCTCATTGTTATTTTAAACTAATTTTTCAGGTTAATTAAATGATTAACGATGAGCGTTAGAAGAGATAATATTTATAGAAGTGGACATTCAATAATGAGGTAATTTTAAATATATTGTTTTAATTTAATTTGCTAGTGGCTCTTTCATTTATTGAATTTTAGATGAATATAGAAAATTTAGTTTCTATCGTCCGACTGTCTGTTTTCATCTTGGTTTGTTCCATGACACAATCTAAGGAGAAGCCATTCCTTTCTTATTGATTTAGTAGAAAATGATTATGGGTCGTTAGGTAGAGCTTTTGACAATGACAAAAGGACACTTGAGAAACTCTAGAGAGGAGAGTAGGTGGCAGGAAAGATTATACCTCCCATGTGAATTTGAGGATGTCTGAGAGCTAGTGCTTCCGTTCTTGAAACTTTGGAAAAGGGGGATGCTTGAAAGTTGCAGAGAATTTGACTAGAAGATGGCTCCCTTGAAATGACAAATATTGCAATAAAATTTAAACGCAAAAATACAGGAGAAAACAACTATAAAAAAATAGAAAAAAATGGTGGATAACCCTCCATTACTTGTACTCAATACCGGGCTATCTAATAAAGCATTAGTATATATAATTAAAATGAGATCAAAGTGAGCTGCTCCAATAAATTCCCAGAGGGTGCTCTACATAAAAGGATGTTCACCTCAAATCCGAAGAATGGCCCCGCACATTGTCATATAAGTTTTATATCAGGAACCAGTCAGGAATGGGGGTGAGACTTCGAAAAGAGTAGTGAAACAACCTTGAGGCCTGGACAATGTCCTAGTGCTTCTGTATTGAGTCTCATGATAGTCTGTCTATCCCAAGAGTGGGTGCTATTGGTCCAGAAAATGAAGGGACGTATTATATTAGCAAAAATGGTACTTTTCTCCAAGCCATTGTCATTGTACTGATTATCCATGCCGGGGCTTGCAATGTGCACCTAAGCTGTTTTAGTTCCCATCTCATGTCCCTTTGGGGATGATTGCTTCCTATCCTCCTGGTTCACCTTTTTATCCAACTTGCTAGTTTTGGGCATGCGGTTTCTTCTCCCTGTGACTAGGACCCAAGGCCCAAGGTCACCAATTTGGGCAAGATCTTCCTCCCTAGCCCCCTTGTCCTATAACTCCTCTTTTTGCTGGATCAAGTGCTGCTACTTGGCTTCATTTTTGCTAGAACTGAAGCCAGCTTCCAGTTGCATATGAAGGTGGTCGCCTTGGGTGGTATAATCAGAAGGAGGCCATGGGAGGAGCAGTCCCTTCTGTAGTGGTGGGCCTCGCACGTGTCTTTTGAGCAATCCTTAAGTGTAGGCATTGGGTGGGCCTCGCATGTGTCTCTTTAGCAACACTTATGTGCTGGCATTGGGCTTCTTCGTATCCCATCAACCCAAAGCGAAATCAAATCTGCAGTTTTTTCTGCATGTTGGACAAGTTGAAAATTTTTCTTATGATGCTCTCACGAACTCCAGTGCAAAGACACCTTTCGAGATCAATTCTTTCATACTCTTGTGAAGATGGCTCTTAGCTCTAGTGTAGAGTCGATGGGTACTGGAAATAGAAGGACTGGCAGCTTAGGGGACTCGTTCACTAAAGGATGTTGAAAGACATTCACACTAGAGACTAGGGAGAGTGGGATTGAACGATAGATTAAACTTAAAGAACATCAATGCTAAAACTTCAGACCACTTTTAAGGGTCTTTTAATGGGTGCAAGAGGTGACAAGGAGCGTGCAAAAGAATCCTGAGGTGAGATTACTACTGCCAAGAAAATATTTACCTTGTTAATGTTCCATGGATTTTGTAGAAGAGTTGCAACAGATTGTCTCTCTTCTATTAAGGTTAATCACATTGAGCACTACTTAATGGGGAATTCCTCTTGCATCATCAATATCTGACACTCCAGTGGGGGTGGGTGGGGAGATAATCCGGTGCTATGCCAATAATATTTGACATAACATCAAAGTTGCCCATAAAATGCTGCCTATTAAGTTTTATTATTTTAATAAAGAAGATACTTTATGTAGTAGATTCTTTTATGATATATTTTTTTATAATAAATGATTCCAAATTTCTTCCTCTTGATTTCCCTTCGATTATTTTCTTTCCTTATTCTTTTCTTTAGCTGCTTTATAACCTTTTATAAATACTGGGTATATGAGAAACAAAATCTTGTGAAAATTGGAAATAGGAACACGGTTGAAATTCCGAATAATGCGGAATAAAGTGGAATTTTCATTGATATGAAAGGGGTTATAAATAACCCTTACATTAATCCTAGAAAAGAAAAGACAATAAAAAGGAAATAATATGAAAGGAAATATATAACTCCTAATATCTCCAATTATTCAATTCATATTAATTATTTTGAAGATAAAAGAAATAACATAAAATATGATAGGCTAAAATAGGAAATTGAATAAATCTAATCGAAGGAAATAAAATAATTCCTAATTTTTGGAAATAATTTATTCCTCATAACTTCTCAGAGGAATTAATTATTTCCTAATATAACTTCCAACATTTCCCCTTAAATTGAAAAATGGTTGAAAACCATGTTCAACTTAGATTTTGAAAACATCAAACAATGGGCGAGGAAGAAACTTTGAGGTAGAATTTGAATTCTTCATCCCATATTGCGATTGTCTTTGACTGTAAAACTTTTACAGATAATATTATAGAGGAGTTTACAAAGAAGCAGACAACTGAGGTTGTCTTTAATTCAGTTCTTGCAGTGTGTGTAGATATGCAGAAGACTCTTAAAGCTAAAGCTGCAGGGGAGTTTGCAGTGAAGTGGATAACCTGCAAAAAAGCTACAAGGTATGACTTGTAGAAAAAGGAAATAGCTCCGGAGGTAGGTCTTGCTATAGGAAAAGCATTGGAGTCTGGTGTAGGAAAGTTTCCGGAGGAGGGTCTGATGCAGGAAAGGCTCTGGAGGAGGGCCTGCTGTAGGAAGAATTTCAATGGAGGACCTGCTGCAGGAAAACTCTGGAGGAGGGCTTGATATAGGAAAAAGCTTCGGAGGAGGATCTGTAGAAAATCAGGGAAGTCGAACTGCTGGAAACTAGGAAGTCGGACTGTTGAAATTTAGGGAAGCTGGACTGCTGGAAATAAGGAAGTCAAACAGTTGGAAATCTGGACAACTAGAGGATCAAGGAAGTCAGACTGTTGGAATCTTGACAACCAGAGGAAATCGGGGAAGTCAAACTGCTGGAAACCAGGAAGTCGGACTTCTGCATTTAGTTATCTCTGTTTGTCCTCTAATACCTTTCTAGTAGAGGACTCCAATGGTTTTGTCCTTGGAAGGAACTTCAACTTTGGCCTCTCCGAAGCTTCATCAGGAGTATGTTGATACTATAATGCAGCTACTTTAAACTCATGAGACACTGCATAAGGCAAATTAGACTGATATTCAAAAGTATTTATATCATTAAATTTACAATACGAAGAGGATATCACCCTCCCACTGTAGAAAACCGTCAGAACGAATACCTCTTAATTTCCCCTCTTTAGTACAGAATACGAGGAAATCCTTCCCAAATTCCCTTCCTCGTCATTCCAAATTGGAATATTGTCCACAGCCCATCGATCCAAGTTCTCCTTATTCTGGAATTTGATCACCTCCACATCTGTAGGCTTCGATTGCCACCTTCCTGATGAAACCTTCTCAATCGCGCTAGCCTGTGCAAATCTAGATGCAGCCGCAGTTCCAGACAATGTCACAGAAGGATGGGCCTGCGGTGGCTTGGAGACCACGCCTCTTTTAACTAGCACTTCCTTTCTAGCTGCCCACGCTTTCCTAGCAGAAGTTGGTAACTCTGGGGATGGGGAGAGATGGTGTGCCACAACCAGATTGAAAATCAACTGCTTGGAATATGATCGTGCGACAACCTGAGATAGGTTGGGTGCTAGTGGATTCCACTGCAGCAACCAATGGGCGTCGAGAAGCGGAGGAGGAATCAAAGGACTTGCGCTCGTCCTCGTCAAAGTGGCGACCAATAAATGATGGAGAGATAGGAAAGTCCGATCTTGCTCGTCGAGGACATGGATGAGCCAGGCGTAGGCGGTGGTGGCGACGCTTTCCCTAGTAGAAGTGCCAACGGGGTTAGGGACGGTAACCAGGCCCTACGACGATGAGACCTCGATGAGATGCCCGAAGCGGAGGTTTAAGCTCGGAGGGGATTGAACCGCCATGAAATCCCTAAGCGTCATGGTCATGGATCCGATTGAAAATTTCTTCTTAAAAAAATTTCTTCTCGTTGTTGGCGATGTCCGCGAAGCAGCGAAGGAGAATAATTGATTGGACGATGACCGGTGGAGGTCGGGATGATGAACATCATGACGCTGCATGCGACGAGGTTGACGGTGACACCGCCTTTAGAGTCGACCACAGTGGAGAAAGTGAAGAAGAAAAATATTACGGTTTCAAATACCAAGATGAGTGCCCCTCCCTTCCCGCATGGAGGATGACAGGAAGGGAGGTCGATGGTTCTGGAAGGAGGACTGGCAGCTAGGTTAGGGACTTCGGATCTGATACCATTTTGAAATTCAGATAAGTGCGGAATAAAACGGAATTTTCATTAATATCAAGGATGTTATGAATAATCCTTACATGAATCCTAGAATAGGAAACATAATAAAATTAAAATAATATTAAAGGAAAGATATAACTCCTAATCTCTCCAATTAATCAATCCATATTAATTATTTTAGAGATAAAGGAAAAATCTTAAAATAGGAAATGAAAAATAGGAAATAATAAATCCAATCTAAGGAAATAAATATAAAATAAGAAAGGAAATAACTCCTAATCTAACGAAATAATTTATTCCTCATAACTTCTCACAGAAATAAATTATTTTCTAATATAATTTCTAACAAAAATAAGTTTAACTTGTCTCTTTATCTTTTCTCTTTTCTCTTTTATTTCCCGGTAGATTTTACTTCTATTCGCTTCTGCTTCATCTTATTTTGCATAACGTAACCAGCACACCAAAATCTTGTTTCTTGTTTTACGTTGTCATTTACATTTTATAAATAATATGTTCTCGCTTGCATTGTTGGCTCTAAATTGTACAACTCAAATAATAAAATTGATCCCCAGAAGAAATTTGAATGCTTTCACTTTCCTCACTAGCATGGTACTGGTTAGAAGATGAGACTTTTCGTTTTTGCAGGACCCAAGAACTTGTTGCATTATCTGGAGCCCATACACTAGGAAGCAAAGGCTTTGGAAATCCTAATGTGTTTGATAATACCTACTACAAAATTCTTCTTGAGAAACCATGGGCATCTTCAGGTCAATTTTCAACTCTATGATGCTTTTCTTGTGCTTTCGGTGTTTACTACAGCTTGTATAAGTGAAAATTGATCATTATCCGCAAGATTTTATATCACTAATACCACATTAAAATATATGATTAAGTCCATAATTGTTAATATACGAGAACTGATCAAAATTTATGAATTTTGTGAATGTGTGGTCATTGCTCAATCATAACTTAATGATTGGTAAATCCGTGAAGGGCTTCTTTTTTTATTCCGTGAAGGGCTTCTTTTTTTTATTCCGTGAAGGGTAATGATTGGTAAATCCAGGGTGTCAAAAAAGTCCATGTTCGGTTCAATAATTTCTTTCAAGTTACGGTTGTTGTTGAAATAAAAAGTTCCTTGGGTTAGATTCATTTGAAAAGTAAACAAGTTATAATTGAACAAAAATTTTCAGCTAATTCACTGAAAGAGTTGAACATAAGTAGTGTCGGTTTGATTATGTTTGATTTAATAAAAGATAGTGCTACTTTCTATGATTATGAAAGGCCAATTGTTACATGCTTCTGAGGTTTCTTGTTAGACATGCTTGGTTTGATCATGTTGTTTGTGTTGTTTCTTTTTATTTTTTATTTTTTTATTTTTGCTCTTTACATTTAAATGCCTATTATTTGAGTGTGAACTTGTTTGTTCGATTTATTCTTTGTTTGGGAGATCTACAATAGAAATTTTTCCAAAGGTGATAAATTTCTAGCATGAAAATGAAGGTTTTTTTTCTGAACTTTTTATATCAAGTTGTTGTTAGTATTTTTCATTTTAAACCATCTTTTCCTTATGGAAGCCTTCAATTTTATTGTGCTAGCTTGGTAACATTTCAGCAACATTTTCCCTTGTAAATTTTCATTATCGCCCAAACCTTCAGTAGCGCTTTCACCTAGACCCATAAGTGAGGGGTGATGGGAAGTTTTAACTTTTAGCCACCGCATCCAAAATGTTACGATGGGCAAAGAGTGACATTAAGGAACGTTTCAAGAATTTCATGAATTCGTTCGAAAGGTCACAGACGAAGAAACATGCTTCCAAATAGCAAGCTCTTCATTAACTCATCCATAAGAAAACTGTGATTTTTTTTAAGTGATGCAAGTACTGATATTTGTCCCTTCAAAAGGAGATTCTTTACCACGGCTTGTCAACATTTTCTTGCACTCTATAATGTGCTATTCCATTTTCCATTTCATTGATGTTTATGGGTTAAACACAAGAACTGCTTTTGTAAAATGCATAATAAATTTGAATTTTTCAAATGTTTTAGAAGCGTGTATTATATGGTATGTGCATATAATTTGTTAACTACGATTTTATTACATTAACGCACACAGGTTCCATGTCAAGCATGATAGGGTTGCCATCAGATCACGCTCTTGCAGAGGATGATGAGTGTTTGAGGTAACGACATTTGTGGTAACGCACACAAGTTCAAAATTTAATGGTTCAATCTTTGTTGAATTGGGGGTTAAATCATAAGATTTAATAAATATTAATTTTTTTAAATATGATTTTAATGTTCAATAATAATGATGATATTTTAACCATATCAATATATAATATTTTAATCCCGGAATTTCATTCTTGAATATTTTAAATACTATTCTAAAATAAAATTTTGAGATATGATAATTTAATTATCTTTAACTTTTAATCTAGTTCCTTTTTTTTTTAGCCATATTCAAATAAAAAAAATATAAAAAATGATTTATATATTTTAAATACTATTCTAAAATAAAATTTTGAGACATGATAATTTAATTATTTTTAACTTTTAATCTACTTCCTTTTTTTTTCTAGCCATATTCAAATAAAAAAAATAAAAAAAATGATCTATATTAGATTCAAGGCAGTTCATCAAAACCATATCGGTTCACCGATTCAGCTACCGGTTCTGTACAAAAGTCGTTTTGAGCTTGGACTGAACCGGCTGAAGGATTGGTTTACAATTGAATCGATCTGATCTGTTTTGATTTTTAAAACAAGGATTTAAACTATAGTTAAAGCATGGTTCTTTTAAGTAGCTATGTTTAAAACTAGCTGCTCAATATTTTTCCAAGCAGAGCATTGTGTTGTTTTAAAGGTCATTAGAAAGCCAGTTTGTTGGTCTAAACAATTTGGCCATGTTTGAAAGGCTTAAAGTAATATTTTACTTGAAAAATTTCAGGTCAAAGCTGCGTAAAATATGCAATTTTATTTTATTTCGGCCAGGTTCTAGTGGTAACATAATAAATGATTTGTCCATAACATATTTTGCCATTATCCTTAACATTGCAGGTGGATCAAAGTTTATGCATCAGATCAAGTGAAATTTTTTGATGATTTTTCAAGCGCATATATCAAACTCGTGGATTCAGGTGCTGTGTGGCGAAGTGAGCAAGTCTGATGCTACATCTGAGGTAATTGCAAATGTTACCTAAGCTGAATGAGCTTTGATGATACAAATAAGGAAAATTTACATGCATACCTCAATTTATATGTATTTACATATCTGACACCCAAACTTTGATATTTATATTTATAACTTCTTGGTGCTGTAGGCAATGTGTATTTTACTTTGAAAAATATAGTGTTGGTGATAATTTTGCTCGTTGGAGCTCTTTAGCATAAAGAGATGTGAGGTAACGACAGTGCGAGTTCCTAGGGTAGAGAGCGGCTCATCCATTGTAGAAGAACCAATAAGAAAGGAAATCGTGTGATAAGAGTAGATGAGTGGCTCTACCGAAGCCACGAGCAGATCCTCTCCATTGGGAGCGATTATTACATCTGAAATTTGTAGGTACGATTTCGTAGTATTAGATGTTATTGTGATGGTATTTTACCATAATACTTTCAGAATACCACCTAATACCATCTAATACTATTCTTACGCTCGAGAGACTCGAAGGAGCTCCTTAAGATCCTAGTGTAAGGAGCGACAAAACAAGAGCTTTGTACGTGTGAGGACATACTCTATTCATAGGAAAGGGGCAAGGGAGATGAGGATTTAGGAAAAGGGTTTTGTCAATAGGGGGAAGAATTTCCAAAGTGAAGACCCATTTTAATACTTAATCTTTATTATTTTCTTATTAATAATTGTTAACTTATAATACAAGTTAAGAATTTTAAGTTTAAAATCGTAGTGTCAACATGTCAAAGAAGTCCAAGTAAGCTTCCTAATTAATTATTTGAATATTAATTTGTTTAATTGTGATACATTATTCTTATAATTATATCAATTGACGAAGTAGTATAACATTTAGGTAATATGTTATACTATAAAGCACTTTTCTAGTATAACATTTAGGTAAGATGTTATACTATAAAGCACTTTTCTACTATAAAGCACTTTTCTGCAAACACTTGATATTATACCTGGTATGCAGAATGTGTAGTTATATTACTAGTCAATTTTTAATATTTTTATTTACATAATATCACTGGCGCTTTATAGTTATGAATTATTCTTCTCATATTTTAAACTACCAAACAAATAGAAAAGAGAAGTAAATATTAAATTCAAGTAAAGTGTATTAAAGATGATAAATCAAAAAGTATATTTATTAGATGAAAATATTCAGCATATGTGGGTGAGTTATTTGATAAACTAATCAAAAAAGTTTTTACACATGCAAGCGAATTTAGTGATCTTAATATTTTTAATAATAAAAAAAAACTTTTTATTTTTAACATCACATTATTAAAAAGGAAGTTGATGAGACTTTACAGAAAATTTAGGTTGACAAATTAGTAAGATTTAGTGGTATCCCAATAGAAGTGTTAAAATATTTAAGAGATTTAGGAATTTCTTGGCTTATTGAATTTTTTAAAATTATTTTAAAAACTAAAAAGATACCCGATGAGTGAAGGAAGAGTATTGTGGTGCCCATTTTGAAGAATAAAGGGGATACACAAGTGTGTGCAAATTATAGAGGAGCTAAGTTAATACGCCATAAGTTAAAATTATGGGTGAGAGTGATTGAACATAACTTAAAACGTGATATAAGGATTTTTCATAATCAGTTAGGATTTATGTCGGGCAACTATTCAACATAGGTGGGTGGGTTATTTTGATAAACTTTTTAATGAAGTTTTAGAAAAGTGAATCGATTTTAGTGATCTTAATATCGTTAATAATAATAAAATGTTTCATTTTTACCGTCGCATTAATAAAAAAAAAAGTTGGGGAGGCTTTAAAGAAACCAATGGTAGAAAGCCTGTAAAACCTGATGATATCCCAATTAAAGTGTGAAAATATTTAAGAGATTTGGGAGTTTCTTAGCTTTTACTAAACTCTTTAATATTATTTTTAAAACTAAAAGATGTCTGAGTGGAGGAAGAGTATTTTGGTCCCCATTATTAAGAATAAAGGGGATACACAAGTGTGTGCAAATTATAGAGGAACTAAGTAAAATATTGATATGACTTACATTCAAGTCATTAAAGATTAGTATGCTAGAGTTGTTACTTGTGTTTGAATATAAGGAGGATTGCCCAAGTATTTTTCCTATTTCAGTTTGATTACATTAGGGGTATACTTTAAGCCCATAATGTTTAGCTTCAGTAATGGATGCTCTTACTAGTCATGTACAGGAGGATGTACCTTGGTGTATGCTTTTTGCTGATGATATCTTTATTGTGGATACGAGTAGAGAAAAAAAATCAAGAAAAAACTTGAATTACAGAGATCTACTTTAAAGTATAAAGACCTTCATTTGAGTATATTTAAAATTGAATACATGAAATATAATTTTAGTAGTAGTAGACATCTTGGTGGAGTTATAAGAATGGGTGATCAAATCATTAAAAATAGTGAACAATTTAGATATCTTGGGATTATTGTTCAATGTGATGGTAATATACGTGGGGATTTTATTAGTACAATTTAATGGTTGAAGCGAAGGAATGCATCAAGCCCACTGTGGGATAAAAAAGTACTGCATAGACTTAAAAGAAAAATTTTATAAGATAGTGGTGAGACTTGCAATGCTTTAGAAGCATAAAATTAGGTTAAGCTTTGTTGGGATGAGAATGCTTAGGTGGATCAGTGGCATACAAGAATTGAAATTTGTCCCAAGTGTCTCGTTTAGGTTTTTCCATAATATAAAATTACTGAAGCGCCCTTATAAACTAACATGGTATTAATGTACTTTTTGAATGGTTTTAAAAATCGGATCAAACCGGACAGTTCAACCATGAACCAGTGATTCCACTAGTTCCGTTCAAGCTCAAAATCATTTTTTGCATAGAACTAGGTAGGGTGTAAACAAGCCAAGCTTGGGTGAGTCCAGGCACAACACGTGCTTGACTCATTAAAAAATATCATTGTTTGTGTTCAAATCATATATACATCGAGTGCAGAAGTTTTTTTCATGTTCGGTTTGTTTGCTCAACGAACCGAACACGAGCTGTTAGCTAACAAGAGTTGCTTTAACAATTCTAGTCACGCAACCGTCAGATGTTAAAGGTTGGGTCGAGATTTAAATCTTATTATTCATCTTAAAATATTCATTTAAATATAATTTAATATATTTTATTCCATTTTTTCATTAATAAGTTTAATTAATTATAAATTTTTGTAGCCTTGTCAATTAAATTATTTAAAAAAAATACTCATCATATATATATATA